>NC_068282.1:10881567-11481567 GCF_025860055.1 Xyrauchen texanus
ATCCAAAGGATGGTGCCTTTTTTACAGTATAGTGTCCCCGTCACTATACTGGGGCATTAGGACCCACACAGACCATAGGGTGAGCACCCACTGCTGGCCTCCCTAATACCACTTCCAGCAGCAACCTTGGTTTTCCCCAGGAAGTCTCCCATCCAGGTACTGGCCAGGCTCAACCCTGCTTAGCTTTAGTGGGCAACCAGGAAAGAGATGCAGGGTGATATGGCTGCAGACAAATGACTGATGATACTAGTGTAACAGGAATTACACACTGCAGCTTTAAATTATCAATAAAAGAGCTAAAAAAAATACTCCCTTCCTCTTCCTTTATCTCCTTCCTTCTCTTCATTTCTTTTCTTCCCATGCTTCACATGAGAGAAAAATTGTGATGAATGAAGGCTTCATCTAAAGTGAATAGCTGACGGTCCCTGAGACTTGGGGACCAATTCATTTGCCGCAAACTTGCAATATGCTGAGATTATTCTTTCAGATGTCCCATAAGAATGTTAGAGGCTTTGAGGAAGGATATGGCTCTCTGCCCACATTGAGATTTCCATTACATTCTTAATGAGCCCCTTTCCATCTGCTTATCAGCCTTGTTTTCCACTATTTCATTCTGAAATTGTAGGAATAGAGAGGATCTATCTTTTTATCCATTTTCCCACAAAAGACAGATCAGACATTTTATATAATGTAATGTGTTGAATCCATCTATTGTACTGTATTTTCAGCCTGCCCACTCAGTAAAAATGTTGCATTACTGATATCTCAGTGTTGCTGTGAGATGCCTTATCTGTATATGCTGAACGCATCATAACGTTCTTTATTTCAGAATGGCTGACCGCTCTCTATTCGTTCTCATTGTCTCATTTCCAACTGCTCCACACTTTCTCTAAGGTTATTTCCCTGACAGAGCACATCTGTGTTCTTACAGCCAAATACATAGATTTCCTCTGGGATCAAAGAATATTGAGGACAATATCTGATATGCTTGGTAAAACCATATTCCAAGAATACGGGGGAAATCTATGTTGAGTATAGCACTCAGACAGATGTACAATTTTATAGATCTTAACTTACAATATATCTTTCCGCAGACTGTGTCTGCAGTATCCAATACTTTTTAGTGTGTTAACTCCAGTGTTGTTTAAAGTCTTTGTCATCCTCAGTAAGCTTTTACCTTAATGTTACCTTAATGTTTCCAGCAGATGTATAGCACAAATATAAAAGCTGCATAAAATGTTTTCAGGGTATTCATAAAAGCACTATAATATGGATGCATGCGTTTTGGCATTAATCTGAATAAAAGCATCAAGAAACAAAAATGCCATGATGTTTTGAGTCATGAAACCCATAATGAAGAAAAAAATGATACAATTTAATGTCAAATCTGCACACAATCCTCATTCAACATGCAAACAGAATGCTTGTACAGACACATTGTACATAATTATTTAAAATCTGACTATGACTTTAAGTGGAGTTGTTCCTGAAAAGGACCACTGCTAAATCAATATATGTCCAAATGAACAAAAACATTTTCTTGACAACTTATGGTGGTTTTGATATTCCCGAGTGTTAAATTTATGTTGAAAGGATTTAGAGTCAATATGGAATCATGGAATTCCAACCCTGTATCACGGAATGCATAACAATATAATTCATTATGCCACATTTATCAGTCAAAGTCATTGTAAGGCAAAAAAAGGCAGGGGTGTGAAAATTTTATATCTGCCTATCTGACGATATACTGTAATATGGCTAATCTGTTAACACCAGCAGACTTACTGTACTGTATATGGTATATTGAATGTGGCTATGCAACTTATTAGTATAGCCTGAACCATTAATTTAAATGAGTACAATAAATGTTCAACAAAGAATGTGAGTCTAATTGTAATCGAGTCAACTCATATGTTGCCTTGCGCTTTTTGGATTTACACTAAAATTATGATAATTTGTTTTATAAGCAACAACTCCTTGGTATACACAATAACCCACATTTAATGAATGCACAGTATACAGTATCTGCAATATAAAATGTCAATAATATTTGCCTCAAACGAAAAAATAATAATACAAAGTTCATACCCTGACATAATACTTGCTTGGCTACAAGATGACACAAATGTTGAAGAAAGCAGAAATTGTGTAAATAGGAATGTTTTTCTCTTATCTCCCATCAGAATTTACAAAACAAACAAAGAAAACACAAAATGAATGTTCTGGCAGCTTCACAGTCACCAAAGATTGGCAAATATTTAATACAAAAACACCCCACAAAAGTACACACAACTGACATGATTGATCAGTTAAGGTATGCAAAAAAAACAACAACAAAAAATTGGAAATTGATGCGAGTATGACTGAGAGTTCAACAATAAAACATTAATTGCAAAAATGTCCTTCGGATTCCATTGCGCTGTCATTTCTTTCCCTTCTGCTCCTTTTTGACTGACCTTTTGCAAGAGCTTGTCCGAGAAACTATTTGACCGTGGTCCATTATGCTGTGCTCTGATTGTTTCCCTTGATTTCCGTTGAGACCTTCTCCTTGTGTCCAGAGTATTCTCCAATAAAAGAGCCATCCTCATTGAAGTGAACGTCCTCGTCACCGTAGTCCACCATGCTTTCTCCGCTGTCCCCTCCTTTCAAGTTGCCATTCAAGGAATGTTGGCTGCCTTTCAACGGTTTCTCATCATTGTCGCTGCGTAACACAGGACCACAGAATATTAGGACAAAGTTAGATGGCTGTTTTCATCCTAATTGAGTTTGACCTAATGTTAAGCCAAGACCATTTTCAAGTAGGTTTTAAAAAGCTGGGTAATATGTAAATTTTGATTTTTACTTATATTACTCTCCGAACAGTCTACAGCACTTTTACACAAAACAAATATCCCATTAAATTTCAATAAAATAAATAATTTGTAAATGTGCTGAAAATATATCATCGCACAGAATTGCGACTGAGAAAATATGCAATGCAGAAACATCCCTTTAAGTCTATAAACAATGATATTCTATTACTATTTACCCTCTATTTAAACCCATAGCTGTGTGCATGTGCCAATGGTTGATTTCACAAAACCTGTGAAGAAAATGTCTCAGATGATCAGCTTAAAATCACTTCAGATTTATAATAGTCACTACAGATACTGCCACAAGGACATTGTTATTCACTGGATCACTGAGAGTTTAATAAATCGCCCACAGATACTGTTGCCCACCATAGCCGTTATTTCGATTTTTATTGTTTTTGTATCAGGGATGTCATATCAGAGATGTTTAATCACATTTTAAGTACCCAGCAATTGTTTCTAATATACATGTCCATGGAAATAATAATAAAAGCTTAAACCAGCATAGGCTAATTTGATGATCTTTGCTGGTCTCCCAACCTAGAGAGACCATTCCGTTGGCTGATTTTAGTAGGGTTTTAGGCATGTTTCAGCTGATCAGGCTAGGAGATCAGCTTAAAACAACCAAGACCATCTTTAATCAGCTAACACCAGCTCGAACCATAAAACATAGGCTTAGCTGTTTATGAAGCAGGGATCTCTAGACAAAGGACTTTAACCTGTTTTAAACAACTACTCCTAATGTGCTACAAGTGCAACTCTAAGCTACTCACAAATCACCACGTAAAACAGGAACACATCAATGCATTGATGTGTGAACAACATTGTTCTTGTTTTTATTGTTCAGCACATACATGTGGTGGTTACGTTAGATTGCTGCACGTCCAGAGCTCGGGCTGATTTGGTGCTCGCTTTCAAACCAGAAAAGAAAATGCACAAATTAAAGCAAATAGTGTCAGAGGTTTTGTCATTCCTGCCACTATTTGAGCAGTGAGCAGTATATATTGCAGGCGGTTTGTAGTACCTGTATTCACAAAAGGTGTCGTCATTTATGCCTGGGGACTCCAAGTCTGGGTGTAGGTCCTCTTTCTCTTTTACTAAATAAAAAGAAGAGACTAATTTAGTGAGTCAGAATATTTTTTTGTATTTCTAGTTAAAAAAAAAAATAATTGCCAAGAAAAGAAAAGGGTACATTTGCTAGGGAGACACACTGGTGGTGGCAGTGTGGTGGAGTAGCAAATATATTGTTAAAGATGATGTGTGCCTTTTGTTTTTCTGTTACAATAATTTCTTATATTTCAGCTTGCTTATACTACAGTAAATTAGACTTTTGCAGGTTAATTCCCCTGAAAATATAAACATTGTTCTGTTTCTTTGAGAATCCCAACCAGCTCGAAAGCAACATTGGCCCGATGCAGTACATTTGAGGGTGGAACTATCTGTTATTCGACCAACAGAAGACAGTGGGTGTGTTTGTGTTTGGGGAACCAACTTTTTGCTATTTTCTCCATTTTATCAATTTGTCATCAGTGGTGCAGAAATGACAGTACACACTTAACCTTGCTTATATTAAAGTGGTAACACTTTATGAACTAACAACGAACAATACATTTGCAGCATTTAGTAATCTTGGTTCATGTTTATTTCTACATCTAAAATTAAGTTGTTATGTTAAAATTAATTAATGCACTATAAACGAACATGAAATCTAAAAGACGCTTTGTAATTGTACCATAAGGCGCAAGCATCTCCTTATATTCACAGGAATTACAAAAGTTGAATTGTTAGTTTAAGTTGTTGAGTTTGTCAATTATTTTAGTTTATTAGGAAAATAGTGCATATATATGTAGAGAGAAAGATAGAGAGACAGTATATCGAAAACTATACAGTATCAGCAAGTGAATCAAGTTAATTAATATAATTGACTGATGCTGCTTCTATGCATTAATTAAAAAAACTTTCACAGCTTTAAAGGTTACAACGGTTAAGATTGGTTGTAGCAGGGTTAAAAATACAAGAATGTTACTGGCTAAAAATAAATGCATTAACACCTTCTGTGTGCTGCTGTGATGATCAAGGTGTGAATATAATATACAAAATAATAATAATTTCAGTGGACTTTTCCTTCATAAAAGACTGTCTCCAACAGTTAAATCATTTATTAGGGTTTATTTGTTTGTGTGTGATTTCTGACTGCTATTTACAGCATTTTGCAGAAGTATTATTCTGCTCTGATTTTAGCCATATTATATACACCTTAGTAATATCACTTCTCATCTGTTAGAGATCTAAGTCAGAGATTTCAATATAAACTCAAATATTTCTTATCAAATTCTTCCATGTCCAAATAATCTGACCTGTGCTAACTACTGTACATCATCTTTCTAGCTCTATACTTTTACTGTATGTCAATAATTGTCTCAAATGTGTCTAATGTTTATTGTTTAAAATAAACATCTGAGATCAAAATCTGAGACCATCTGCATTTTGTGTTCCACAGAAAAAAAGAGTCATTAGAGTTTGGATGAGCATGAGGGTGAGTTAATGGTAACTTTTAAGTCTACTAAAGCTATAAAAGAGCAACCTCTTTTCAATACAATCTTGATCTGGGAAGGAACATTTTACATTTTGACAGTAACTGATTTGTTTTCTGTATGTGGGAGTATACCTGAGTATTTTCCTCCTTTGTTTCGGTTCACAAAACAGGCGATGAGTACCGTGAGGGTCAGCAGTGCTATAGCACACATGAGCCCGATAAACCAGCCCTGGTTGGAGATGCCACCATGAATACTGGCCAGACCTGCAAGAAAAAAAATTATAAAGATCTCTTTCAAAAACTGTGTTTGATATTACCTAGGAGACATCAAAGAATGTTTATGTCCACCGACAACATCTTGACACTAAATGAAAGACAGCAGGCTAACTCTCAGAATGTGCGGATATTAATATTAAACTGCCTGACCGCATGTCTAATTAATCAATGGCAGAGGCTGATTAAGCTACATTTATTTTATCAAGCTCACAGAACACATGCTCAGGGATGGATATGTAGCACACCACGCATGATAATTTTAATTAAGGATGTTGCTTGCCATCTTGATGATATGAAAATATTAAGAGACAAAAACAAACTATTTTTCTACTCTGTCAGCTTGGAGACAACTTCCTCCTCACCTTTGGCCCTCGTCCTGATAACGTCTTCAAAAATACTAGAATTATCAACCCAGCTTTTAGTCATTAGACGCACTGTGTATTCAGTTCCAGGTTCGAGCACTTCAATGATGTGGAAAGTCTTAGAAGAGTTTAGCGAATCAGATATCTTCCAGTTACCTTCACCTACAGGATGTGCAAAGCGGGTGAAGTGGTGTTAGTATGCATGCTATGAACTCGCTACTATCTATATGGAAGACATAATACATAGGGGGCAAAATATTACATAATAGTTCTAAATATTTAGTAAATCACAGACGCCATCCACACTAATACATTTTCATTTGAAAATGCATTCATTTTGCCATGTTTACACCTCTTGTTCACACTGGAACACCATTTTCCTCAACTAAAACATATGAAAATGCTAAACCACATACTTTGGAAAATGATGATGTTAAGAAACTGAAAATTGAGTTTTTAAACAAAAACAGATTAGTGCGAATGTGGCCTGAATAAGTATTTTTTAATTTACTTCTAAATCTTTTATAATTAAATGCTTCAAACTATATAGTTTGGAATAGCATACTGCTGTACTGTTAACTGAATAACACATACAGTAGTACTATACACATTGTGTATATATATATATATATATATATGCATTTTGAAATACATTTTGGGAAAATGTTCTCAATTCTTGACTTTTGATCAAATAATGAGTAAGGAAAAAAAAAACTTAATTAATTTGTTCCACTCGAAATTAAAGGTCAAGTTGGTGCATTGCATTGCATATATAATATTCCTGACAGTGTCCTTGCATACTGTCCATTTTAGAATATGTAGTGGGTCATCTGGGCATTCCATGCAGAAAATATAATAGTGTGCATAATATATACTACACATACTGTACATCAGAAAAAGTAGTATTTACTATGATGGCATGCTATTCCAAACATACAAGAATAATCAGCTGGGTCTTGTATACAAAATAACAACTATTTATTTTATTTTTTTTTACTAATGAATGTATTTTAACTTAGCATACTGAACAAACATCACTACAGAAACACAAAGGACAAAACAGTAAGAAATACGACTGAATTATGGCCTATGCTACTGAACTTCGAGGCATAATTGCACAAAAATCGATAGAGAACAGTAGAAGTGCTTACGGTTGTTCATAAACGCAACATATAACTCTGAATCCATTTGCTCTGTGCCTGGAATCCAGCTGATATTTGCAAAGTTGTGACTAACTGAGGTGCTAATATTTGACAGAGCTAAGAGAGGAGAGAAATGACAGAGAGGGTTAGTAAATGGCACGAGGAATGGTTAACGCAAAAGCTCTGTCAGATTTGTAGTTAGCTTTGGAGGAGAGTGTTCTTAATTTTCTTCATATTCACTTCAGTGTTATGAACTTTGCCATTTTTGCCAACTTTACTTCAACAAAATATTGCATATTTGCAGATCCATTTACATTTTAGTTTGAAAGATGTCATATTGTCAGGTTAATATCCACGGCAAAGAGGAAAAAGAATCACAGTATGTCCTACTCTCTACCAGGCATGACGCAATAAAGGAACAGCAGTAAAAGCTTTTTTATTCAATGTAAAATGGAGGGTTTTTAGGCCTAATTAGCTACATCTAGCCCGCCCTCAGTGAAATCTCATTGGTCCAAAATCCCATTGCACATGCAGTAACAGTATTATCATAATTACAATATAGCACCTCAGTCCTGCCCACTTTTTTAACTATCTTGATTCCAGAAATGTAAGCATAAACGTGGTTCTAGCAGGACGATCTAGGGATTCATTCTATCAGGCATCTCATCCAATCACAACACAGCCTCTGCTTTATATGTCCACTCAGGTGTTTCTCATTGTTCCATACTTCCGTTGTTTTCACCCCCCTCAACCCATCACCACCAGTTTAGGTCCCGTCCTGGGCAGGGGTAAGATCTGCTTCCCTGCCATCATTGCTTCCGGCAGGATCCGACAGTTCAAGCAAGTATCAGCGCTGAACCGTAGGATGGGGTTTACGCCAAAGGATATAAGTATTTCTACGTTCTATTAATCCCAATAATCCAGAGTCTTTTCTGATAGAAGTGTTTTTTCCATTAACTGTTTCTATAGGGATTTAGAATAAAAAATATCATAAAACTCTACATAAAAGAAAATTGGACAAAAAGATAAAGGAACAAGACTGTATACAAGAACTTAAATCCCATGAAGCATTGCGAATCATGTAATCGGATTAAACAAAAATAATATTGTATTTATATGCAATAATAAATATTGATTTAAAGTTGTTGTTTATAAATATAGAAACAATATATTTACATTTTGTTGCAAAATATTCATATATGCTGTATACCAATACATACAGTATACATAGTCTGAAAGTGTAGGTAGACTAACTCTATTGTGTCATTCATTATATGTCATGGGAGTATAGGCGGTTGCTGAAGAGCCCATTTGCTGTGGTTTGTTTGCAACGATTCTCTGATTGGTCGATATTTCCTCTTCAGGATTCACATGTACCGTAGTGCAGTTCTTCAACAGAAATTCTGCTATAAAAGAGTTTTATTTTATAGCAGCTATAAACAATTATTATTTTTTTTTAAATAAAATGATTTATTTATTTATTTATTTTACATGACTGATGGCTTCAACGGATGCATATACCCTTCATTAATAACCTCATAACTCATGGTATGTCTGTGTTTAAAGGTTTATAAGTTATCATAAATCAATTCCAGACTGCTGAAACATGCATCAATATGAAACATTTGCTGATTTATTGTGATTGGGTTGCATCAAGTACAATTTTTGCTTTCACTGTGGACAAACAAACCGCATGTCACTGGATATGGACCGGAGTATGTGAGTAGTGCGGAGTGGAATCGGAGCGAGGAATGGAGCAGCGTGATTTTACCTGGAGCGAGGAGCAGGTTTTAAAGAAATCGAAGCATCATTGTTTTCTCTCGCTTCAAGAGAGCTCCATTATTGCTCCATCACGGCATTAATGCAATATTTCACCGCATGTAAAGCATTGTTAAACACAATTGGCATGTAGGAAAGATAGAATTTCTGATATAACCATAAAGAATGTGATAAAAAAAAATACAAATGTAAAATCTAGTGGCATTTGGTAAAGGTTACTTTAATTTTCACTCTCTGTATACTGTTCACGCTCCCAATTATTGTCTCATATCTTTATTCTTGCATACTTGAACTCTGCATTAGATTTATTGTTTTGATAGTCTTATCTAGATTTGATAAAAAAAGTGTAGAACATTCTGAGAATGTAATTTTTTTTGTTAATAGAATTATAGAGCAAGGTAAATTATAAGATGTGCAATAAAAGAAAATAATAGGCACTAATGCTTTTTTGTTTTGTTAATTTATTAATTTGATTTAATTTAATATTTTATTTCGTTCTAGTAATTGTTTTTTTTTTTTCTTTTTTGTTTGTTTTGTTTGGTAGTTTATTTAATTTCTTATATCCAGAGAACGTTGCAGACATATTTCAAAATATTTAACCTGTTGATATGCACCCCCTTTTTGAGTACACACCATGAAAATTACATACCTGAACTTAAATGGTTGTATTTACTGGACCCTTTGGAGTATGGACACAGTTGTAGTAGCTTTTGAAAGAAGAAACATGGGCTTAATTTCCCAAGTTTTAAGAATTAATATATGTTGTTATTTTTTAAAGATAGAGAAGCTGAAGTTTATAGTAATGGAAATATTTTGTGCTGAACATGTTAATCTAAAAAACAATAATAGATGTGCCAAGACAACTCAGAAATGCAATGTTCTCAAAGCCACAAGTCTAAAGAAGTTATGTTTCAAATTTGAAGATGATCCAACAAAAAATTAGGTTCCTGCAAGCTTTTTTCTCTGTAAAATCGCTGGACGGAGTACAGAGTAAAATTAAGGCTCCGCCTTTCAAGACGACACAAAATCTGACGGCACTGCTTGGCTATTATGAATAAAAATAGACTTTGGAGACTCGTTTTGTTTATGAGACTCTAATATATAAGATAATATTCAGTTTTACAGCATGAATGCCGCACAGATTGCATAGTTTGTTGAAGAACGACGACAAAGGGTGATTCTTTCAGGCGAGATCTCAAGTAAACAATGGAGAACATATCATTATTTCTCAGATTTATCACTTTTATGGACAAAACGTGCTATTGGATGTTTTTCAATGAATGCTTGCCATGGACAATTGACCCAAGTATGACGATCTGGATTCATCTGGCGATTGCGTTTTCATGATAAAGGTATGTTGCATGTTTTCAATTGTACTCCTGGCACAAATAACTAAATTGCTGTTTCTGGTGCGTTGCTATCGTGAAACAGAGATCGGATATCATTGTTGAACCCTTAGACCTTTGAAAAGATGTATCATTTGTTAACATTAATTACAATTATAGATGGTAAATTATATATTTAATGTAAGCAGAGTGACGTTATCACCGCGGGCGGGGGAATTGCGTATCAACAGGTTAATTTTGGTGTTCCAATAAAGCACATTGTAGCTTTTCTCCTAGTATTGTGTATTTATTTTCATCTCATACATCTTCTGCATGGAAGGTTGTGATATTTAAAAGCATACTGAAATAACTTTACAATGGAGAGTTAGTTAGGCACTAATTTCCCATGGAGGGAACACAGAGTGGGGTGTCTCTAATCCAAGAGCGTGGAGCGAGCGAGGAGCGGGAAATCGACAACCCGGAGTGGAGCTGGAGCGAAGTGATTAAAAAATGGTTTGAGCATGGAGGGGAAATTGCTACACTCCACTTACATACTCCGGTTAGGACACAGTGTGAGAAAATTAAAGTGATGGGATGTCACAAACAAATGTTGGAATTAAGTGTGGTTTAATTTTCTCACTTTCCATCAGTAACATGGCTGCACGTCTTGTGTAATTAAATAACTAATTAACATCCTGATACAGTATAATGATGTGCTTGTTGCAGTGCTCAAACAATGAAAAAGATATTTTCATACAGTATTGCTGTTACAATTCCTGAGTTCTTAGAGCTCCACAAAAACTTGATAAAGTGTACACCAATGGCTCTCAACTGGGGGGGTCGATGCACACTAGAGGGGTTAAATAAACTTCCAAGGGGGCCGCAAGAAAAGAAAGTAATCTTATAATTATTTAAAATAAACTATTATAGTTAAACTGATATAATTTGATAATTAAATCAAGATAAAGTGCACGTAAATTGAGCTCTCACTTGTCAAACTTACTGTAATTTGTCCCCTCAACAACTGTCTGCAAATCTAGTTCATTGTTTCCTTTAAAAACCAATAGATCAATTGAACAGAGTGAATAGTGTGTTTAAATTGTAAAGAATGTCCGAAGTAACACAGTTCTTCATCCGATGAATTTTGTGAAATTAATAAAATAGTTTGTTGCAAATTAATTTTCGATAATGACACACGATCTGCATGGACTTCTTTCATGATTCATTTGGATCCGTTTTTAAGCTTTAAAGTAAGGCACTATCCATTGTCATTGCATTGAAAAGACCTTAATCTTGTGATTCACCTTGGAGCAGGTTGGTTTGGTTCATGGCGTATAACACTTTTATAAAAAATTTAATGTGAGAAAGTTGGGCTGTAATTATGGTAATTCCAACATGTGCAATGGGATTTTGGACCAGTGAGATTTCGCTGTGGGCGGTGCTACCCACTGAAATGGCACATAAGTAGAAACCCATCCACCAAAAAAAATGGAACATCTAGGTTATTGTTGTAACCTCCATTCCCTGATGGAGGGAACGAGACGTTGTGTCGAGAGAAGCGACACTAGGTGACTTTCTTGAAGGCCTTGGTTACCTCTGAACTTGAGAAAAGGCCAATGAGAATTTGGCAGACAGAATTTGCATGTCCCTCCCCCGGACATATGGGTATGAAGGGAGGGAATCCTCTGTTCACTCAGGTTTTGCACTGAGGAGCCAAGATTAAGGTTCGGCCATTGCAGTAGCTCGGTTCAGCGTCGTGGCTAGGGGGACACAACAGCTCGTTCCCTCCATCAGGGAATGGAGGTAACAAAAGTAACCTAGACGTTCCCCGTCTGTCGCTCACTTCGACGTTGTGTCAAGTGAAGTGACACTAGGGGTCCCTATTCAGTCACGCCGTGTGCTGAACCATGTACATGTGCTGCTGATGCAGGTGCGGGCAGGCAGATGCATGCCAAAGCAACAGGCTGTGTCAGACTGCACGTACGGTTTCCCAACGGCCCATAAAATTGTCATAAACTTTTTAGGTTCCCGGCATCCCGAAGGGGGGAACAAAGCGATGTGCCAAGCATGGGAGCAGGCTGCAGCAGCCATGGCTTTTATCTTGGGAGCCTTCCGGGTCCTCGAGGACATTCGGGAAACGTGGGCGTGTGCTTCCTGTGGGGTGCTCGACGCTGGGGCTGAGAGCTGGGCCCAGGTTGAGGCGGAGCTGCCTGACGTTTGGAAGCTGCAGGAGGATGCCCTCAGCCCATGTTGGAACGGCGGAGGGGCATGATGTGGGAAATGGCCTCTGTCTGTTTCTTCACCGCCGAGAAATGCTAGGCAAATTCGTCAATGGTGTCGCTGAATAGACCGAGCTGGGAGACGGGGGCGTTGAGAAAGTGAGCCATAGATGACGTTACTGGACCACCGAGTGTCCGTGCTGTGACCTTTGTGGCCTGGAGAGCAAGGTCGGTCGCAGAGCGAAGTTCCTGCAACACGTCGGGGTCAGGACTACCCAAGTGCATATCTTTGAGTGCCTTGGCCTGGTGAACTTGCAAGAGGGCCATGGCATGCAGGGCAGAGGCGGCCTGTCCAGTGGTGCTGTAGGCTTTGGCGGTCAGTGATGACGTCATCCTACAGGCCTTGGAGGGGAGCACCTGGCTAGCCCAAAAGGTGGCAGCGTTCTTGGGACACAGGTGGATCGCAACCGCTCTGTCCATCTGGGGAACCTCCGAGTACCTGTGGCCACCACGCCGTGAAGGGCAGTGAGAGCGGATGAGCGAGGAGGTCGGTTGCGGGCAGTGAAAGGTGCCCTCCACTATCTCGTCAGCTCATCATGCACCTCCGTGAAGAAAGGAACCGGAAGGGTGTGGCTGTGAGCAGCGCCCGGACCTGAGGAACCAATCATCTAGCCGTGAAGGCTGTGGGGAGGATGGAGGGTTCCAGTCCAACCCCACACTGATGGCCTGGGTAAGCATGTCGGCCATCTGGAGGTCAGCCTCAGAATGGGCATGCCGACCCGAAGGTGGCAGTCCAGTTGAGTCTTCCACGTCAGATGCCAGAACACTCTCCGATGCAGCAGCGATCTCATCATCAAGCTAGGGGGGCTCGAGGGAGTAAAGAGACTGGCCGTGAGGCGAGCCGCTCTCACCTGGAGCTCGGACGGAAGTCAATGAGCGAGCCGGGGGGGCGGGTGGTTCGTGGGGATCTTCCCGGCTAAACTGAGCCCGCTGCATCCTCAAATCGGCGTCATCGCCAGCCGGGTCGTTCTCAATCCCGTGGGAAGAAGGAGCGACGCGGAGGTCGGCTGGAGTGGCGCCGTTCCTCTTTAAGAAGGAAAGCTGCGACCCCAATGTTGCCATGGTTTGGTTCTCGTATAGAGAACACGAACCATCCACAAACATCGCGGCCCAGACACACGAGGCAGAGTCTGTGACCGTCAGGAGCAGAGAGAAACCGACCGCATACAGGAACTACACAGGGGCGGAAGGGCATCTTTATAAACGTCCTGAAAAGAACGTGCAGTGCCAGCTGTATATTGCTCTTTTAGAGAAAATAAACTCTTTTACAAAAATATTCTCTTTTAGCAGCGCTGTCGAAGTGCCCAGAGGCAAAGCTGCACTGCCGTGCAGAGAAGGAGAAAGCTGCTGATTTGCGTCATAGATCCAACAGCATATGCTCTGCAGAGGTGAGTGGAACAGTAAGTGATCTGAGCTCGCTGATCACACAACCGCTCGGCTCCGAAGAAGAAATCTTAATAAACAGAGGCATGATTCCCTCCCTTTATACCCATATGTCCGGGGGAGGACATGCAAATTCTGTCTGCCAAATACTCATTGGCCTTTTCTCAAGTTCAGAGGTAACCGAGGCTTTCAAGAAAGTCCACTAGTGTCGCTTCACTCGACACAATGTCGAAGTGAGCGACAGACGGGGACATGAGCGACAGACGGGGACTTTCGTATTCTTCATAGGAAAGAAAGTCACACAGGTTTGGAACAGCATGAGAGCAGGTCAATAATGGCAAAATGTTCATTTTTGTGTGTGTTTTCATCACCTTCAGGTGTAGCAATTAGGCAGACCGTTGTCTGCTGTCAAAACTGATTACCACACATCTCAATCACACAACATGACCCCCTTTGGGTAAAACATGCAAATGAAACACATTTATTCACAGACTCTATTCAGAAATCCATCCGCACCAAAGGACAATTGTGGCTATCGCTGCATTTTTGAATGACATCCTCTAATTGTACTGTGTTTCCATCCAAACTGTTATTGTGCAAATTGTGTTAACCATCGGTGGACCACAACACACAGAAATATCTCTAAATATTGAGCGAGCTGGAAGGAGGTTTGTCACTCTGCATCTGCCATCAGAGAAGGAGAGAAAAAAGATCGGACACACATGTCCTAGAGCTGGTTTTCAATGGTGGGTTGTGACTCAAAAATGGGTTGAAGGTCAGCTTTGGTAAAGTTGCGGACCACAGGGAAAAAAAACAAACAATGCAACTTGCCATTTCATAAAACTAATCATAAAATACAACTAACCAAATATTAGTCAGATAAACAGACTTAGTAACTTTTTTAAGGGAGAAAACTCTTCCTATATCCTTTATTTTTTTATGTGAAAGGCTGTGCATCCAGTCAAACTTAAATTCATGAGACTCAAAATACATAAATTCATGTATCACTTGGTAAAAGCTAAATCAGGCAGGGAACAACATGGACAGGTTTTGTGATATGTCCTCATCTTCAAAAGCCATGAACAAAACTATGCAAGGTAAAAGAAAACACAACCCAGACTACATTTAAAACAAGTTCATGAGCAACAAGTATAAACATGGTTTGTACCAACCTAAATAAAATTTGTGTGGTAAATTATTGGCTTCCAAGAGCATGGACCCATCAACATTTTGACATTTATAAACTAGAATTGTCAATTTTACAATAAAATATTAAAGACTTGTCCCTTAAGCCAACAAGTCACTTTTATGGGAAAATTTAAGCACTACATCTGCAAATTTCAACAGCTTCCTCTCATCCACTTAGCAGCCACCATTCTTAGATCAACACTCCAATCTCTTTGACAGTCACACCTCCAGCAAAACACTTTTTTTGCTTTGACAGCATTGTTCCTCATTCCCCTGATAAGCCAGAACAAATCAGTCCTTGACACCTTGGCCATGTATAGATCACATTGTTGGCACAAAGTGAATTCAACCTGTGATTATGTACTTGTGAAGGTGTTAATGTTATGTGAAAATAGAATATTGCTTATTTTATTTAGTAGGGGTTGAAAGGCTAGAAACCCTATTGTTTTTGTTAGGATTTGTATTAATATTATTATTATTCTGCCTTAAAACTCATTGACCAAACCGTAAGTCCTACAGACCTGAAAATGTAATTCTATAATTATATTCTTTACTCTTTATTTTAAACTTCTGGCATAAAAATGGTTCCTCGTTTGTTCTTTTAGGGTGCTTTCACACTAGCACTTTTGGTGCGCACCTGGGTCGAATGACTAAAATGTTCATGAAATGGTTCATGTGAACTCATTACGGTTTGCTGCTGATATGAACACAATCATACCAAATCGTGGAAATGAACCACTTGTGATGATGTATAATTTGCGACTTTGCAGGCTCCCGATCGCAGTTATAATGGAATAATGCATTTCTCATACCAGCTTGTGTCCAAATACTCCACCTACATAGAGCAGCTCACATTCTTCACATCTCTTGTAATGTATCCGTGGGGTCGCAGCAGACAAACGTTAATATTCATCACATCATTGCACATTCAATGTATCCGTGGGAGACAAACACATGTGTTGTTCTGTGCATGGCAAGTTTTCATGGTAAATCCAAAAAGACAAACCTTAATACTCCACTTAACACAGTGACTTCTTCTCGAGTTGTTCCCTAGATACAGTGGTAAAAAGCTGCCGCTTATACTGATGCTGATTATATAAACGGAACGCAGTTCGGACCCAAAAAATATGATTTGAACAGAGACCAACGGGGCAGGGGGAGGAGGAAGGAAATTAACTTGTGTTCGTCCCAAGCAATCGAATCAAGTGTGAAAGCATCCTAGATGTAGACACTTGTTTTGTGTGTTTATAATACCTATGGAAGAAAGAGTTGCATTAGCCACAGGGGAAACAGTGTTTTTTCTTGAAGGAAAGCGAGGGCCAGACTTTCCTAAAAAAAAAAGACAAGACAAGATTTTACTTGTCAAGCTTCTAATAGTTCTAATGGAGTTATGTGCCTAGCAAAGGGTTCTGCTAGAACTAACAATGATGGACTGAACATGAGGACACTAAATCAAATGAACTCTGTACTCTGCTGAAAGAAAAACAGCTTAAACCAACATAAGCTGGTATGCTGGTCTAACAGCCTGGTCTGTTTTCTGTCTTTAGAGGGGTTTTGGGCACATTTTAACTGATCAAGATGGGAGACCAGCTGACCAATTAGCTAAACCAGATGAGCACCAGTTCTTAAACAACCTAAGACCAGCTTAAACCAGCTAAGACTGCTTCAAACTGTTTTTTTAACTATTTTTTAAATGCTGTTAGACTAAATATCTCCTCTAGCTTGGCTATTGTATGCATAGTGCAATTATTGGCTCACACAACAAGAACCAAATAAAATAAATAAAAAAACACTACTTTGTGAAAATGATTACCCCATGCATTTCAAAATTCTAAGCCTACAGAAGAAGTTAGTCTACAGCACTACTGTGTTAGCTATTCCTAGAACTAAAGAAAACAGAAAACTTCATACTGATGTTGAAAGAGGCCACATCTGTTGAAGCTGGCAAAACAAAAGGAATAAAGAGATATTGCAATGACAACAGAAGATGCTGAAATCATGACCACTTTAGGACAGATGCTATTCAAAGAAAAGAGCCTGTTACTGTAGCATTATTAAGCAAGTGTGCAATAGCAAGAAGCACAGACAACTCGTAAGCATTTAAAAAATATGATTTCAGATCTTTAAATGTAAAACTATGACATCATACAAGATGAAAATATTAAAACACTACACCAGGGTTTCAGGATGTGCAGTAGATGAATTCTATCAAGCTTTATGGTGAGCTCTACAGTGGTATCATGTGGTAAGAGCATTGTAGCTTGATATACACCATGGAACTAATAAGTACCATATTCATATATCATGGTATTTACAAGGTATCCCAATGTAATTCAAATAATACCATGGAATTCTTTACCATGCTAAATATTCAAAACATGGTATTACCATCATGTCTAAAACCGTCGATACAATTCATTTTTGTAATTGTTTCTATAATTTCATAATTTGAAATCTCCCAAATTTACTTTTAAAAAGAGACTTTCAACTGTGTTTTAAATAAATACTGCTTTTGTTGGGATATACTGGTCATGCTTACGTTTACTGTATACTTCTGTTCCCCATTGAAACATAAATATATCTAGCCTCATATCAGGGCAGTCATTTATTTTCTTGACCGTTTCTATTACTCTGCAGGGTATTGGTATTATGTCTTGGGGTTTTTGTCTCGATTATATGTCTTCTGTAAATTTTACTTCCTATGTGAACCCTCAGTCAAACAGACATAAACAGCACTTCATCAACAATCCGCTCACTGCCAATGATAAATAAGGCACTTATGAACCATTAATCATAATAAATGTGCCGTAAATTCACAGTTGTGTGGTTCCTTTCTTTTAATAATATATTTTTTTGTGTGTGTTGATTACCACCCTATTTCTATATGTGTAATAATAACAATCCAACATTTTCATCCCCAAAGGCTACATATTATTTCTTCTTCCTTTTCAAGCCTAGCGTTTACCCTTGAATCAATAAGTGCTTGGTCTTCCGCGACAGTGATGAATGCAACCCAGTCGCACACTGTTATGATATTGTTTAGCCATAAAGAAATACTTAGATGGGCATATGAAAAGCTTGGTGAGATGGGAGGTCAAAATAACGTCCCCTGCATTCACTGGGTCGATGACCATAACAACAGCAACGTGGTCAACCATGTCAAAGCGCCAGATTCTCTGTCCTCTGCACTGCCAAAGGCTGACTCCCCAGAGATGACCCCACCCCTGTGCTGCTGTTACACACTCACTCGCTTCAGGGACAGTTGTGCACTCCTCACTGGCAGCAGGTCCGCAGCCCATCCGCGTGCAGCACTGCAGGTAGAACTTGTATCTGCTCAGGGCTTCCAGGTCGTGGAGGGGTAGCTTGTTGATGTCAGCAGAGATGTTCTTTGTCATGAGAGGGCCTACTTCCTCAGTGCCATTTACTAGACAGGAAAGGAAACAGCGCTCATTATCAGAAACAGGAATTCAATGCCAGGCTTATTTATAAATAAATACACTATCTGGGCATCCCTTTTTAATTTAAAAGTGTGGCTATTCTAGAGAATTGTGTGCTTCTAAATTAGTAGCAACCGCTTGAAGAGACTTTTTCTTTTCCAGCATGGCAATGCCCATGTGCACAAAGCAAGGTCCTTAAAAAATGGTTTACTGAGCCTAGTGTGGAAGAGCTTTACGGCCCTGCACAAATACCAGACCTGAAACCCACTGAACACATTTGGGTATCTAAGCCTATCCCCATCACCCAACATCAGTGCCTGACCTCACTGATGCTCTTGTGTCCAAATGGGAGCAAATCCCCACAGCCATGTTCTAACGTCTAGTGGAAACAAGCACACATTGTGTGATTGTGGTGTTCAGATATCCATAAATTGTACGTATTAAACTACTTGGTTATGTAGTGGAATACATTTATTTTTCCATATATTAGAAACCATGAAAGATCACAAAAATAAAAGGGAATATTTGCAGCATAGCGACATGTGTTTATCATGTCTTATGGTTGGTCTCACAGCTGAACTGGTAAACGGAAGACCATGTCATTGAAATGTCAGTTGCATTTTGTCAGCCAGAGTAGGTCAAATTCAAATTCTTGCTGACACAAACTGACAGCTTTCACCCTGATGTTTTCACTTTAAAACTAAAGTTGTGTGGCATTCAGAAAAAAATGTAAAATACCTTTATATTACATTTAAATTCCTGATGGTAGCTAATAGAATCCAGAATTACTTCTACTTATTCAAATACCTAAAATTCTAATTTAAGTAGAATTACATTTCAAATAACTACTGTAACTGTGGGTTTTAAATAACAGACTACATTTTTCAGAATGATTTGTGTATATATATATTATTCATACAACATTTGGGGTATTTCAAAATTAACCCATGATATTAATAAACTATGTTCATGGACAATGCTGGAAGAACATCTCATTTATCAGAATGCTCTAATTAACCCCCTAATTTACCATACGTTTCCACTGGCGAGGAAAAAATCCACTCAATGCCGCTCACTACAACAGAGAGCTGCAACTTTGGGGTGTGTAACAGAGAAAATGGCTCTGTTCGCAATGGCAAACTACCCATTTTACTTTTACTGCTTATGCTGCATCAGTCTATGGCAGTAATAGTACAAGCTGTATGTAGTATGCCATTTTGAAATCAGCCTATGATTGTTTTCAGTTCATAGTCAATATAATCATTATATATATGCGCGATACAGTAAGAAAGATGCAAACTTTATTTACGAATGCCAAAAGTATAAAAACTGTGTTGATTTATTGTACTTTTTTTAATCCAGCTTCAGTTTTGTCACAGTGAAATGCATGCAGTCTTCATTTGTCAAGTCTGCTTGATGTCTCACTTTTGCTCATCCAGCCACAAAATTGTTACAATATATGTCTGCAATCATCAGTTGTAGTCCATTTGTTATTAAAGCAGTTGAATCCAGTAGAAACTTCAGCAGTATCCTTATATGTTAAGTGCTCATGACAGACGTCACTGCTTTCAGCTCACAGTGATTAGCTGCTGCCAAGCTTTTTTTCATTTCTCATTTGAATAAAGTAAATTAATTTAAACTTTTTTGATGCTCTTGACTCCCCTCAATACTTTCTCTGCACGTTGTCAATCCCACAATCCATCTCGAGAACGTGGAGCTTGACTTCCATAGGAATTAATTGAAAATGCTTGCTCACCTTTGCTCACAATGCCCCAGTGGAACCATATGGTAAGTTATCCAAAAACAACGTTGTGAGCATTTTGTAATGCTTGATGGCAAAATTAAACTGCTGACTGTTGAACTTATAAGAGAAAGTGTATACAGTAAATATATATATATATATATATATATATATATATATATATATATATATATATATAGAAATCTATATAAAAAATGCATACCAGGGATAAGCATAAATAGTCAATATTTGTGTTTGTCACAAAACTTGTATTAATTATTAATGACTAATTGAATTGCAATTAAGTAAATTCCACTTCTTTAAAAGGGATCCTGAAAACACTATTGCTGGTTGATGTCATGGCACAGTGGTTAGCGCATGAGCTCCTGACATGCTGAACCATTGTGCTAATGGTCTGACACAGGTTAAAGTCTGCCCTGCAACATTTCCCTATTTCATTATGTCTATAAAATAACTAAAACTATTTCTGAATCCTCAATTAGTAATCTGCAATGTGCGAAAAGTTAATTCTGTATGATTTCAGCGTAGCTAGATCTGGCTGTGGGCCATCTGTGCTGTAGCGCTTTAATCCCAGTTGCTATTTACCGTTTCATGAGTACAGCTGTGCGCTCTCTCTTGCCAGCATTTTACACACCACTTTCTTCAAGAGAACTTCAATGAGCCCACTTCAAAGGGAGCACAATGGTTCCAGCAATCTATCCTGATGAAAACGTCCCATGCTTTAATATGCAACCTGACACTTGGCCTCAATGATCAGCCGCAGCATCAAACATAATTAGCTTACGAGACCTCCCAGACTTTACGCATCATAATCAGCTTCATCATCATTCCTGCCAGGATCCGATTGCGTTGAGTGGTGCGTATGCCTAGGGCAGTGTTCTGCTGTGAAACAATGCATGTAGGACAGCGTGGAGTCAGTGCAAAATAGGCCGTCACACCAGCGGTATTCAACACGGTTTGATCTTGATGGCATCCCAGGTCACGAATGTCTTTCTCATAAGAACTGTGTTACCTACAGTACCTGCTCTCCTTGTGTTTGGGAAACCTCTCTGGAAATGGCAGAATTAAAAAAATACACCATCAAGGGGGGGCCTGGGTAGCTCAGCGAGTAAAGACGCTGACTACCACTCCTGGTTCAAATCCAGGGTGTGCTGAGTGACTCCAGCCAGGTCTCCTAAGCAACCAAATTGGCCCAGTTGCTAGGGAGGGTAGAGTCACATGGGGTAACCTCCTCGTGGTCGCTATAATGGTGTTCGCGCTCTCGGTGGGGCATGTAGTGAGTTGTGCGTGGATGCTGCATAGAATAGCGTGAAGTCTCCACACAGGCTATGTCTCCGCGGTAACGCGCTCAACAAGCCACGTGATAAGATACATGGATTGATGGTCTCAGGAGGCAACTAAGATTCGTCCTCCACCACCTGGATTGAGCCGAGACACTACACCACCACGAGGACTTAATGCGCATTGGGCATTCCAAATTGGGGATAAAAGGAGGGAGAAAAAAACAACAACAAAAAACAACAATACACCTTCAAGGAAACAATGTCTGTTAAACCTGTTTAGATACATCCTGGAAAGGGTCTTATGCTTACAGAATATTTGCTACTCCCATGTTTCCAATTTTACTATAGTACATCACTGTTAGTACATCTCCTACCATTACAACGATGTGCACTATTAACCTGCTTTATGTAATCAACTATGTTATTCACTATATACTACACCAATTAAAACCCAAGTATGCTGCTAATGCCAAGCAGAAAATGGTTGCTTAATACACTAGTGCATCTTTAATTTCACATAACAGGACAGTATAATGAAAATAAGCAAACTGAGTAAGGCAACTTAAACAAGTTGAGATAATTGCTTCCCATAAATCATTTAGTAAATATACAACTGAGTTCTTACACAGTTATATTCACACTACTCTGAGTCTCTGACGAACATAAGACTGCTGCCAACCTTACAGAAGGTGGCACAACAATATCTCCTAGTGGCGAGTTGTAGGCATCACTTGATGTAATGAGAGGTAATAGAGCTATTTGCTGTGTTCAGATGTCCAAATCTGCATCTACATCATGGAGAAAAAGTGGGCACAGAGAAACAGCTTTTTTTTGCTCTCTTTCCCATAAAAATGTACATTCTGCAGACAGTCCCATTAAGCGACAGGAACTAACTGACTCTAAAAACATACAATGCAAATGCAGTGGTTTGTGGTTTCACTGTAGAATCACTACTGCTATTATTGTCACTATGCCATTGGCCACATCACAAATGAATATCAGGAAAGCTGTTTACTGGAACCCCTGAGTGTAGCGCTCACAACAAGATTTAGATATTCATAGCAACATTTATGAACAAAATGGAAATGTAATGTTCACATACTTAGCTGATATTGCAGGATGTAACTGATTAGAACTCCATTTGCATCAATGGGAGGAGACCAGGTCAGGGTGACCTTGTGTTTTTGGATGTTTGTAGCCCTGAAAGAAGCCACTTGACCAGGAACTGATGGCAAGAAAGAAAGAGAGAAAGAACAAGAAAAAGATTACATTGATTGAAACATTTTAAGAAGTTTTAAGGAATAACTCACCAAATAAAATTTAAATATAAAAATCTGTCATCATTTACTCACTCATTCATTTGTTTGAATCTCATATGACGTTCTTTCTTCCATGGAAGCCATATTTGCCTCCATTGAAGCTTACATTCACACTTCTGTAAATGTAAACTCACCATGTGAGTTATTTGACATGTGAGAACCACTACTATTCGGCATCACTGATGTCAAATCTGTCACAATGCTTTATGTTTTTTTTTTTATTTGAATGTAAATAAATATTTGAACAAACTTAAAAGCAAATGAGATTTGAGAGCAGCAGTTATGGGCAATATTTTTAGAGAATAACTTAAATTTCATCACACAACACTGTCTATGTCTCGTTTCGAAGGCTGCATGCTAGGTAGGATGCGTCCTTTGAAGGCTGCAGTATACCAAGTGTCCTCCTTTAAACAAGCCTTGTTTAAATGAGACAGCCTCCGTAGGACAAACGGAAATGGAACGTAACATAGTTGCTATGACAGCACGCCACTCTTTAACGTGAAGCGCTAATTATACATATCATATACTCTGTACCCATCTACTGAGGTACTTCATCTTGGGAATTAACATTCCTTGCATTTGAACATCATATTTATGGGCAAATTGTCGTAATTTTTTTTAGACATTTCGTTGAAGCAAAGAATTGTGGGTTGTGAGTGCCCACAAAGGATACACCTCATGCATCCTCCAAATTCTCTTGAAAGAAGGTTGCATACAAAGGCTGCATTGGAAGTGTCCTACTCACTTTTCTGAAATGAGACAGCCTCGATGACGTATGCGGCTGACAAATGTGACCTCCGGAGGACACAGCCTTCCAAATGAGACACAGCCACTATTGTATGGCTTCAGAAGACTCTGAATAAAGCATACATGTGGTATGGACTACTTGTATGATATTTTCTGTTCCTTTTTGGAACTTGAATGTTGTTTTTGTCCTTTTTGGATCTTGACAGATAAGGTCACTGTGGGCTGCCTAAAGTTTCGTCACAAATTTCTGTTCCACGGTTTGGAATGATATGAGGGTAAGTAAATGATGAAAGGATTTTGGGTGAACTAACTCATTCACCCATAACTATTCAATCTCCTTGTATTATTTTTAGCTCTTAGTTCATCTGGCCTTCTCCTCACTCACCTCCCTCGGTGGTTTGGAAACTGACCGGGTGACTTCCAGGCCCATTTCCTCTGTTGTTAAAGGCCATGACAATGAGGCTGTATTCTGAGAAAGGCCTGAGCCCTGTAACTACCGCATGGGTCCTCTCCCCAGCAAATGTCAGGGTGTGTTTGTTTCCATGTGTTTTCTTTGAATCCAGTAGACTACGATGCCTCCACCAGTTTACCTGCAGCACACATTGATGGGTTCAAAACCTGGACTTCAAATTTGCATTTAAATTTGGAAATAAGCAATTTTAAACATGAAACATTATGCCGTAAAATAAATATGAAATATTTAATACTCTGCACTTTTTCTGAAACACTAATAAAACAATTTAGAAATGATGCAGTATAAAATAGATCATCATGTTTTGCACAAACTTGCATACACATTGATAATTTACTTTGAAAATAAAATAAAAAACTGTATTAAATTAGAAATAGAAGAAACAGAATTAATCAGATTTATAAGCCTAGATTTGTCAGTTCAGTTTATAAACAGCTTATTCTGTCTTTCTGTGCTAATTATGATAAAGGACACATGTGGATAGCCCTGACGGCTTGCTGAGAGACAAGAGGAGCTTCAAGGTCACAAAAGGGGCTCACTGGCCTTTAAACAGTGGCTAAAAAGCAAAGACATGTTGGAGAGAAATTACCCTGTAGCCCCCCAGATGTCCATGGAGTTTGTCCTTGTGAACATGGGCCCATCTAACCTTCACCATGGTGTCGTTAATAACTTCCACTCCTACATCCTCCGGAGCTGCGGAGGGGACTATAGACAAATATAACACACAAATGTACAAATAAAATATTACAAATAGCACTATATAGCTGCCTTTCTCAAATTACACTTTTTCTACATCAGGATAATGTCACTGATTTAGATTTGGCTACATCCACAACATAACGACAAAGAAATGTGGTGTAATTTTGTGGGTAATCATGGAGAAAAACTGTGGCGGGGGTAATAGTTGTTCATGTGGAGTTATGGACTATGCTATTGTTTTTACGATTTGTAACTACATTTTGTTCTCGATATGCTACGCAAATTGCCAACGCTAATGTTATTTACCATACAGCATCTAAGTAATCTATATAAACAAAGCACAACATTCACAGGATCACAGACTGTGTGCAAAGACACTTGCTAAAGAGAAGAGGTTCAGTGATTACAATGGAATAACTCCTAGCAAACACGCACTAAGATAAAAAATAAAGAAAAACTAAACTAAGCCATCTACACACAGACATAGCGACCTGAGATAACATCGGGAGGGCAGCTCCAAAAGAAAACTGAAGACAAGGGAATAATTATAGCTGAAAATGTAAATAGCTCATAGCCATGATAACATTTTATTTGTCAGTCTGTGGATGACTACAAAGACTCGGGTTGAGGAAAGTGTTTCCCCGCGTGCAATTTAATATCCTCAATAAGCCAAAACAAATCGCCATATCAGTTCTGGCGTTTGGATATTGTGTAAAGGCAAGATGCTATTTCATTGGCGCTGGCTCTTCCCTGTAGCTTTGTTGATATTCTTACTTTCAGTAGGGGGTGAGGAGGGGTGGGTTTCTGTTTACAGGGCATTGCTTATTTGCAATTTAACAAGATCCGTACAGAAGAACAAAAAGTTATAAAAGAGGCATATTTCAAAATCTTCACCTACTCGGTATGCTATCAATGCTGCTGTAAACATGCACAATACTTTGACACTGAGTGAAATGTCAGTTGTGTTGCCTTATTTGAATGCATGCTCATTGCCACAGCTCAGACACAACAGAGATTGTTAGTACTCACAGTCCTCTCCTGAGTATGCTGTTATTATTTTGGGGTCCGGGCCCCAGCCCACGCGATTTTTGGCCTGAATTTTGATCTCATAGAGGACAAACGTCGGGGTGTTTTTAACTACAAATGAGTGCCTCTTAACGATGTGTTCCATCCAGTCCTCTTCAGTACCTTGTCTTCTGTAGCTTACTTTGTACTCCAATCCTGGGCCGTTGTGTTCAAGAGGTGACAAAGGCTGTGAAAAGAGAATGAAACCGATCAGGTAAAGTGGTTGCATCATATTTTTATTTTATTTTATTATTATTATTATTTTTCTCTGCAGTCTAATTATATTGTAATAACAAGAAAATATGCCAGCACAATTGTGCCCCCCTACACACGCAAAACAATCCGCCACATAAATTGAGTTTAGACTGAAATAATCAGGGAACTTGCGTTATTTATATTCATTTAAACTGACGGATCTCAGTTCATAAGACTCTGGGCTGTCAGTAAAGGGTTAAACTTCCAACGTACGGAGTCATGTGACAAAACAACATGGCGCCAAATACAGCGGAGTTTGTCTTTGGCAGAAATGCTAACAAAACTACATCTAGTAAGAAACCTAATTAAGTTTTTACATTGAAACCTGTCAAAAGATTAGTCTCTTTCATCCGATATGCCATTTTTAAAATTTGAGGGATTTATCGCAAAACGCCACGCTGCTAAACACAATTACACTAATGTGTACATTAGCGCATTTTTCCTTAGAAAACCTATATTTACTGTGCATTATCACATTGAGAATCGATGGGTTCATCCAAAAGCTGAAAAATGTTACTTCCAGAGGCTTTATATGTAATTAGGATGAAAATAAGGTGCATTTTAAACTGTTCTGAGACCAGTGCAGACAGACAGCACACTGGAGGTTAAGACATTCACTAAATAGGGAGCAAGGGAGAATCCTTTAGCTTTCCTATGCAGAGCATTCACTCCTAAAATCTGACCAAAATAAAACCAGTTTCAGACTGCAGATGATATTTGGACCACTCAACATATTTGGCAGACATGGGAAAATGGTAATCAGTGTATTCAAAATGTATCAATTTATTTTAACATGGTTGGCAGTGATTGCATGATATTGGCCACTACTTTGAATCAGAATTAGCTAATTTCAAAAACATGACCAACACTCCTGGAAACATTATAAACAACTAGAATTTGTTTATAATAATAATAATAATAAATAAATCTGACTTTCTATATAGCTTGGTATTGTTAAAAATTTCACAACTTAGTCCCACTTGGCACATATTTTGTTTTGCATATTTATTAGGTGCTACTAGTTACAAATCAAAAAGGGAAATGGAAAATGCACATAGCAGTCATGCTCGGGTCTCAGAAGGTTAAAAATTGCAAAAAACTGCAGTTTTAGTTAGGCGCTTACAATAGAAGTGAATGGGGCTATTAAATAAACATTACAATACACACTGTTTCTAAAGTATAGTCACAATACATAAACATTAAATGTGTTAGCATGATTTTAGTGTGATAAAAAAAATCGCTCACTAATCCTATTTATGTCAAGTTTTATCCAATAGTGCAAAACTTTGGTGTTATGATGATGTAATGCCCTGTAATCTGGTAAACGTTGTAACACCGGTGTATCCCTGATTTTTATTAAAAAAAAAAAAAAAATATATATATATATATATATATATATATATATATATATATATATATATATATATATATAAAATGTGATTTTTTTACTATGTGTATTTTAACAGTTTTGGACTGGCCCTGCTAACTTCCATTATAAGTTCGTAACTATAACAAAGATTTGTGCTTTTCTATGGACTTTGGTGAGCCTAAATAATTTTTTGTGGTAATCAACATGATGCCGCAAATACTGTCGACTGAGCTTAACCTGTATTGAACCTGAAACAATCCTTTAGGTATCTTGTCCCCAAAGATCTCAAAATGAATGTTAAAAACAGATTCATCATGATATGAACCCCTTTAACTGACAGGAAACAGTAACTCAAAGAAAACCGCATGTAGTTTTTCAGACTCTTGATATCTTAACAATTAGTAAGGGATCTTCAGTATAATAGACCAAAAGACCTTGTTCATTTTCAGGATTTTGAAATGATGTCAAATACTGTAACAATCGACTTTTATTGATGCAGCCTTGATGAACAACAGCTTCCTTTTACAATGAGCTGGCAGCAGAAGACCGGATAAAATACAATTATCCATTACAGTCCACCATGAACAATAAGACTCCTCATAATTTCAGAAAGTATAAGTGAATTACTCTGAAAAGACGACCTAGTAATAGCCTAGAGACTATAAAAGAGATTTATCTTTGTATAAAACTCTGAATGTATGTATCCTGTCCTTTTTACTTTTTAATTAAAGACTCACTCTGGGTTCCTTTGATGGGAACTTCTGTCCATAGAGATCAGTTTCAGCAGGGCTTTGTAATGTTTCCAACAGTATGGTGATAGAGATAGCACTGTTTTGCTATGCAAAACTCCTATCTCTGGGAAAACGCTTATCAATAATTGCAACCAAAAAACTGGCACTGTTAGTTTGGTCTCTCCCTCTGAGATCTAAATGAAATTCAGTATTTGAGAGCAGTTCTTTATCTGCGCTGCCCTTCCAGTGCTTTGAACATTATATATTCTAGAAGACTATTGGACTTGAACGTTTAGCATCATACCTCCCAGTTGATATCCATTTCATGTGGCAAATGACCTTCGATCTTGATATTTTCTGGGTTCTTGTCGGGTGCTTTTGGAAAAAGCAGAAATATGGATTTTGTTGGAGGTGGAATTTTTAGTGGAATAAGAAAAATGGTCTGTGAAATATGCAGTTTATAGACTGGAGCTTAAACGAGAGGGAAAATCAATTATCTCACAAGTTTGAATGTTTTAAAGTTCAGTAGGCAATCTGTGGTCCTCAGAACACAGATATCTGTTGGGAAATTGACATAGGGGAGCATTGCAAGGAAAGACTACAGACCTGATGGTGGAGTTTTGTATCTTTCAGTGGTCTGGCTTGCGCGACCTCTTCCGACCACATTGATTGCAGAGACTCTGAAGCTGTAGTCCACGTGTCCATGCAGATTCAGCATTGCAGAGTTATGCTTCCCCGATATTCTTGAAAGCTCCTTCCAGCTGCTTGGCTCATACTGGCTTTCCTCAAACTCTATAACAAACTCTGCACATAAATATAAAGAATCAAACAATTAGGACTGCATCTCTGAGTCAACACAACCCACAAAGCCCACAAAAAAATATTGTAAAAAATACTCCTAATTATTATCCTATATTTCTTGTGATGTTTCATATTTGTGAGTCACTTTGGATAAAATATTTTAAATTAAGAAAATGTAAACTTATATGTAATATAGTAAAATAAATGATCTTAAAATCATTGCAGCTATACTATCTTCCTTCTTTCCATACATACTGTACTGAGGTGGTATAAAACATCAGTACTCAGGGGATGATGTAATTACATTCAAATGTTCAAATGTGCTGTTATATGCAGAAGTGGAAAAGAAAAGTTGTAAATATGTTTCTAACAATATGACTTGCTAGCAAACAGTTCCTCTGCCAGTAATTGCTTTTGCTGTATTATTTATTTCTAAGTCACTCTGGATAAAAGCATCTGCTAAATAACAAAATATATTGACTGAAAGAAAATACTGACCATAGAACACTATGCTAATGCCCACTTAAGTACCCCTATGTTCACATAACCTATAATGACATTATAGTACTCCCTATGACAATGCTGATAATGCAACACGTACTTGCGTTGCACTGTTAATTGTATTCCAACACATTTTGGAACACAACAACATTTACATTTGTTCATTTAGCACCCACCTTTCTTCAAAATGACTTAAAAATTCGGAACATAAGCTATGCATCATACAAAAGTCAACAATATACAATAGTAGCTAAAACAAAATGGGGACTTATCATATGTATTTTTTTATACAATAGGAAAAATAATTGACACACAATCATAGGTCCTTTATCAGATTACACCTGCAATTATTACCTTAAGGTTTTATTAAGTGTTTATCAATTCAAACATTTGGTTCACTTTAGGTCATGTTATCATAATTAGTGACATATGGTCAGTGGTGTGTAGAAAGACCATGTTACCAGTAATTGAGCTGTTATGATCATCTCCTGGTTTCCACAGCAGTTTCACACTTCTTCCATTGCTCTCAGACAGAATCACATGCTCAGGTGGATCAGGAACATCTGAGAAAATCAACAAAATTTATTTTATGTGCATTATTTAAATTGTTTGTTATTATTGTTAATGAAATTATAAACATAAAGGGATAGTTGATCCCAAAATTAAAATGCTCTCATCATTAACTCACCCTCATGCCATCCCAGATTGGTATTGTTTAAATGTTTTCTACAGAACAAGAATCTGTAGGTCTGTAGGTCATTTAAATGCAAGTGAATGGTGACCAGACCTTTCAAGCTCCAAAAATCACATAAAGGCAGCATAAGAGTAATCCATATAACTCCAGGGGTTTAATATACTCTATGTCTTCTTAAGCGATGCAATCACTTTGTGTGAGAAACAGATCAATATTTAAATCATGTTTTACTTGTTATTTATAGTAACAAAAAAGACTATTGATCTGTTCCTCACCCACACCTACAGTATCATATCGCTTCTGCAGACATAGATTTAACCACTGGAGTCATATAGATTACGTTTATGCTGCCTTTATTTTATTTTTTTGGCGCTTGAAAGGTCTGGTCACCATTCACTTCAATTGTATGGACCTACAGAGCTGAAATATTCTTCTAAAAATCTTAATTTGTGTTCTGCAGAAGAAAGTTATACACATTTGGGATGGCATGAGGGTTTGTAAATGATGAGAGAATTTTAATTTTTGCGTGAACTATCCCTTTAATGACTTCAAAATTATTTTTGCCTTTTGATCTACATTAAATAATCAAATTTAAAACCATTAAAACCCACCTTCATCAAACAGGAAAATATCTCTAGATAACATGATGGCCCACAGAAATTAAAACTAACAAAACTAAACTAAATTGACAGGACATTTTTAATATTAGTAAATATCAACAGTTAAATAGTCTGAAGTATTACTGATATACATTTTAGTAAGAGGTTCTCAGATTATGGAAATGGTGTATTATTGTATGGTGCTGCATAATTAAGTGTACTGTATACAGTATATCCAGCCGTGGTGCCATGAGTGGTCACATTCAACCCCCCACCACCACACTCTCTCTCTCTCTCTCTCTCTCTCTCTCTCTCTCAAATTTAAAGGCTAGTAGCCCATAACTCACCCACAACTGAAAGCTGTGCAATCGCCGTGTCTTGGTCGACTGGTGTTTTGGCCACACAAACATATAAGCCCTGGTCTCCAAAGCTCACATTGATGATCTCAAGCACTCCATCATCGAGCACATATCTACAAGCACAGGAAAAGACATTGATTAGACAGACTTTATTAGCACTGGCATTTACCACAATAAAATAATGACAACCTGCTCAATCTCACCGTGTGTTCTCACTGCTGTTGAGAGCGATGCCGTCTTTCTCCCAAAGGATCTCAAAGTCATTTCCAAAGGAAGGATCGAACACTGCCTGACATGAAAACTGGATGGTGGTTCCAACCAAAACCCGCAGGTCTTGTGGATGGTCTACTATTTTGGTCGGATCTGAAAGAGAATATACATTTTGGTGCATGATTAAGACTATATGGATTCATTAATAATTTAATTTAATCCCAAAAAAACTCTTAAAGGAACATCAATCCTGTCATCATTTACTTAAGACTTCTCTTACCTTTGACCTCAAAGGTTGCAGCAATAGCAACTTTGCCCTCTGTGTTTTGAGCGAAACAGGAGTATTCCCCTGAGTCCTCTTTTATCACGTTATGGATCTCCAGAGTACCATTATTATGAACAGAGAATCTTTCTCCTTCCACTGCATTGGCACTGTCAGCTTTACTCCTGTTCAACCATAAACCAACTGGGTCATTCTTGGGAAAATGGAATTTGTGTGCATTTGTGTGTCCACAAGAAGGACGTCTGATACAAGTCATAGGATACTAAACTTATTTACATTATTTAATAGATTTCAAATCAATTTATTAATCAACTAAAAATTTTACAATTTTAATTTGAACAAATTAAAATGAATCATTTGAGTGATTGTCATGAAACCTGTCAAGAAAATGTCCTGGTCCTTTTTTACTCCAATACCAAAACAAACAAATAAGAAACTACAATTTTCAAATAGAAAATTAAGCTATTTAGAAATTATCAAAATTATAAATTATTTATACATCATGGCAGGAATCCCTTGATACTGCCTTTCAATTTTACTTATTTTAATTTAAAAAATATATATATATTTTTTTATTATTGTAATACAATAAAAAATGCTGTGTTGTGGTAATGAGAATCAGCATTTAAAACAATGGGTAAAAGTAGTAAAAGTAAAACATTCGGACATGTTACAATTACAAAATGTTCTTAAGTGTCCTGAATATGTCACAATGCAAAAAATATGAATGATCCTAGATGTAGAATGATGTAGATGTATAATGTATATATACTAGATAGATATATAATTTATTGAATTTATCAAAATTAAAATATTATACTTTCACTGTTTACAAGGTTTCCTCTCTAAACGCTTTCTGAAAAAAATGCAGAATTTGTCTTCTCTCTGCGCTTTCCGTTCAAGCCTATTTTGCTGCGACATTTCCTTCTTTAAAAATTATATTTTGACTGTTCTGACACAGGTGTTTGAGCGGGTCGGCCACTAATCGCAGGATTTGGTGAGAATCCCGGCCCACATGATTCCACATGCCGAAGTGTCCTTGCGCAAGACACTGAACCCCAAGTTGCTCCCAATGGCAGGCTAGCGCCTTACATAGCAGCTCTGCCACCATTGGTGTATGGGTGTGTGTATGAATGGGTGAATGAGTTAAGGTTAAAAAGGCGCTATATAAGGGCAGACCATTTACCATTTACATTGAAGAGAGTGGCATCTTTTTGTCAAACAGAGATAATCTCACTATTTCAGTTTACAACAGTGTTGGCCTCTCCAACTTTAATAGTTCAACTATATAACTATTAAGTTCTGATGAAATTTCTAGAGATCAAATACTGTTCTTGACACAAATCACAATAATAGTGACTATAAATAATGTGATATGATGGCACTGATCTTCAACCCCAGAATATTCAGCTCCAAAGCATTTTTATTTAACATGGTTAGCACAAAATTCATCAATCACTTTCAAAAAATAAATAGCATATGAAGCTGGTTTTCATATGCTATTTCTTTTTTTTAAGTGGTTGTTGAATAGAGAGAGCAGATTAAAGTTTTACTATGGCACGATAAAACTTAATGCTAATTAGTTATTATTTTTATCATTTCATTTATTTAATTTAATTTGAAAATGTATTTAATTCTTAAACTTGTTCAAACCATGTTAAATAAAAAAAAATGCTTTTTTAAAATTAATTTAATTAAATGCTCTATTTGACTTCTTTGATGTTACGTACCACCACAGTTAGCACTTCCACTGCTATTGCTTTAACTTAACAGCAGCATAGTTACAGATCCACATGAGTAGTTTACCTCATTACCACAGTGTTGAACATAACCCAATGATTTCACCCTTGAGTAAACTGGACCACCAGGGTTAAACCACATTCGTGAGTGTCCATTACTGCAGTCAAAACACTGCTAGAGCTGTGCTGCTCTCTGCTGGCCTATGTAAATACTGCCGCTATAGCAGCCTGTACTCACCAGATAATACTGGAGGATGGTGAGCTGAAGACCTTACAGTGCATGACCACATCTTTCCCCTCCACTGCGGTATATTGGAGATTGTTTTCTGTTAGGATCATTGGCTGGATGTCTGGGGAGAGAGTTGCACCATTAAAAACAAAAAACAAACACATAAACAAGATTGAATTAGTATCACTATATCTCCTTTCTTAGAAAACATGCAGTGTTATCAGTTAAGGTATGAGTCCCTCCTCATCCTTGGAACAGCTACTTCCTTTACTATCAGGAAAAAGGTACCAGGCACTTTCCACAATCAGGGTGCAAAGTAGCTCCTGGAACTCTATTATATAATATTATGTTTTTTTTTTCTTTTTCTTTTTTAACAGTCTTTTTGTCTTTCAAAAACTTGGGTAACAGGGTTGAACTTTTGAGATTGACGAATGCAGTCAATTTTCAACAATTTTCATAAAAATGTAAAAGGGGTAGATACATGTCCTCTACTTTAAACTAGCTACTAAGGCCTCTAATGATTTAAAAAGATAGTCATTGGACATTGCTTTGAAGCAATATTCCAGGTTCAATACAATTAAGGCCCCATCTACTGCATTTGTGGCAATAACCTTGTAGTATTACCACAAAAAATATTTCATCCCTCATTTACTGAAAATAAAAATGAATAAATAAAAAAAAAAAAAAAAATCACGATTAAGATAAGGCACTTACAATGGAAGTGAATGGGGCCAGTCCATAAACACTAATAAATAAACACAGTTTCAAAAGTATGGACATAAGATGAAACATTATACATGTTAACATGGTTTTAGTGTGATACAATTGCTTATTAATCTTATCTGTGTAAAGTTGTATTACAACTTTGTTGTCATGATGGGGTAATGTCGGTAAACCCTGTAATCTGGTGATTGCCGTGATGCAGGTAAATCCCTGATTTTATTGCAATAAAATTATGCTAACATACATAACATTTACAGTACGTCTTGTACATATACTGTACTTTTGATACAGTCATTTACTTTTTTCTTGTAAATGAGGAAAGAGTCCAAATACATTTTTGTGGGAATCGATATTATGCCACAAATTCTGTTGACTAAGCTTAACTTGTATTACACCTGGAACATTCTTTTAAGATAGTTTTCAGGGTTATTCCAAGTTCCATATTTAATGTTTTCTCTATCTTCTTTCTTTTTTTTCTTCTATATTTTTTAAGTCAGGGTCCTTAGCAGCATATTTTATCTTTCAGATGAAAGCATCACATGCTTTGGTTACAGCAACTGAATATGAATGGAGGAAGGCAAAATTGTTCACACATAAAAGAGCTTGGCTGCCTAAGGGAGCGTGTGTCTGGAGATGAGAACATGCAGAACAGCTCCGTCCTGAAGCCTGCGTGCTATCAAGAGGACCTAAACGAACCAAAAGGCCGTCCGGTGGCCATATCACACCTGTGCTCCACAAAAAACATTTTAAAAAAATGTTGCTTGTACATGCCTAAGCGACATTAGAATATGTTAAGTGGTTTTGGCTTGAAGTGAATGAAATCATGAATGTCCAGTGAGAAGGCACAATTCAGTGTGCCCTATCTCTAGTAGGTGCAGAGCAGCCTTCTGAAGGTCGATAGTGCTTCAAGTGTTATAAATTATGTTTTAATACCACTACATTGTTAATTTCTTGATTCTGACTGCTTGGCAGTTATTTCAAGTGTTGATTAATTTTCTATGTAGTTTCAGGATTGTTGACCACATTACAGTTCAATATCAACTTCAATATCATTTAACCCAATCGTTCCAAACCAGTAGCAGCAGCTTGGGCTGCTTCCAGGAATGTTTTAGGACAAAACTCTGAAAAATGTATTCATGCAAACACATTAAAAAGACATTTACATGTGGTTATTATAGTACAAGTAGAATAATTTACACCAAACTTTTTAATTACTGCATTTTAATGTGGTATTAATTGGTCTATTGTCAATTATTCTTACATATTAAACAGATTGTTCCAGTTCAAAATTCTGTTTGGATAAATGTGGCAGGGCGGAGGGCATGGCTTCAGCACGCCCGGCCCCTAATTAGGCTGATGAAGCCCGAGAGGGATAAAGGCGACCGGAGACGGCAGTGTCTTTTTGGTTAAGTTTATTATTAAAATATTATTTATATTATCAAGATGGTTCTCGCCTCCTCCTTTCCATTGAAATGTGTTATACTGGTGCCGAAACAGAGGAAGGAGGAGGTGAGAACTGGCTTGATAATATAAATAATATTTTAAAATTAAACTTAAAGACAAATAGAATACACACACAAGTGTCAGGCAGCTGCCCGTAACTCTCTCTCTGTCACAATGCTGTCTCCGGTCACCATTATCCCTCTCAGGCTTCATCAGCCGAATTAGGGGCCGGATGTGCGGAATCACGACCCGGCTCCACCCTCTGCCCTGCCACATTAAGGTATATTCTGTTATATATACCTGCTATATAGTCTCCTGTGACCACACATTGGTTGAATTCTTAATTGTGCCAACTATTTCAACCTTTTTTTTTTTTTTTTTTGCCATTTTACAAAGTTTAAAATCTATAAAAGGGTGTGTATGTTATTGATTTTCCCACAGTTAAGAGGGTTTAAAAGTACTCTGCTTCACATTGTGGCTAACAACACCCCTTAACCATGGTAAAAACTTTGCAATGCACAGCCTTCAACAAGCAACATGGCTTATTGCTTCAAATTATTCTCTGCCTTATTTTAAAAAGCATGAAAGCAAGAAATTATATAGCTGGGAACATTATGTAATCATATCTCTACAAGCAAACGATGATTACTTGTCATCATCGAATGCAAAATATCAATCAAAGATTCTTGTTGAGCATTATTATAGAACATCTCCAAATGGGTGTAATTACAGTGTAACTGCAGGAGTTTACTTACTCATAATCATGATGTTGGCATTGGATAGGATGGTGCCGTGTCTGTTTGAGGCCTCACACTGGTAAACAGCGCTGTTATCAGGGTTTGCGTTGTTGATGAAAATAGTGCCATCTTTCAAGACTTTCCTGTTGGATGTTGGTACCTCTGAAATAGAAAATGTGGATTAAAAATACAATATGTTAGGGAACACTCCTCTAGAACTTTCATTAACAACATAAACATTATCACACTATAAAATAAATACACCTATAAAGTGTTAGATAGTTATTTAAAAATATCATATTTTTTATAAGTCATGAAAAGGCACTCTTACAACCCATTTTACAAGATCAAGTGATCATAAACAACATAATTACTTCCTTAAAGTGTAAATTGCATGAAACCTCCACTAACAACCTTGTGGAAGAACTCTTTTGTTTGATTCTGGAAAAAAAGTTCAAATTGCACTCTCTTCCCGTGATGTACAGGAATATTTTAGATATAAAATCTTTGATTATATGGCTAATGTTTCCTCACTGAAATTAGATTATTTTCTATTAAGTCAGTTCTATATTATGGATCATTGGATGCACCACCTGTTCTTAAAAGGGTCTTTAAAAAAAATAAATAAAGAAAGAAAAATTATAATAATAAAAAAAAAAAAAACTTTTCAGCAACTCTGATTAAGCAAAACAAGCCCATCAACCACATGTTGTAGCCTAGTTCCTGAAAGGGTTGGTGGAAAATAAAAGACAGTTGAACTGGGAGAAGGCTCGACTGGACTGACTAGTTAAGACACTCTTTGAAGCAAATTAAACATTGCTGCATTCAAACCACCTCAAACGAACTATAAACTTTTGCCCTATACTTCAGTGATTTTTTGGATGCTTTTAATATTACATTTAAAGTTACTGTGTGTTTGAAAAAAAAAAAGACTGTTTCAGCAGCTTTTTCATACTTATAAATAACAACTATTAGCAGCAGTGCAAAAAACAGTGCAAATGTAGATTTACATTTTTCAGTATGATTAAAAAATACAGTGCTTTGATATCATTTACATTTACATTTATGCATTTGGCAGACGCTTTTATCCAAAGCGACTTACAGAGCACTTATTACAGGGACAATCCCCCTGGAGCAACCTGGAGTTAAGTGCCTTGCTCAAGGACACAATGGTGGTGGCCGTGGGGCTCGAACCAGCATCCTTCTGATTATCAGATTACCAGTTATGGTGCTTCGACCACTATAAATGATCTATAAATTCTGTAGAATTTACATAATTTCTGTCTGTAGAATTTGCTTTTGGTACACAACATACATGCCTTTAAAAGTAAATTGGGTTAATTCAGCGGCATAGCCAGATCTTTTTTCAGGGGTGGCCAGGTAAGGCCCAGTAATTTTATTGGGGTGGCCAAAAAAATGCATTACTGACTGTGACATGCTGTACCAAAAGCAAATTCTACAGACAGAAATTATGTAAATTCTACAGAATTTATAGATCACAAATGTACAAAAGGAATTTAAAGTTACCAATGTATTACCAATGCCATACAAAAGAAGGAAAAAAATGCAGGCTGAAAATTTCTGAATAAAATGACAAAAAGCTTAAAGTCAGCAAACAAAAAAATCTATGAGACTCTCGTTAAAAACGAGTCATGTCATTCACACATGAATAGTGTAGACAGTCTTCCCCTGCTTACTCTGTCTATATTATTCTCAAAATGTTCACGTTTCATGTTCAAAGGGTTTGGCTAATCAAACTTTTGCCCTAAAAACAGATTTACATAAAACTCTACTCACAAGATTTGGAAAATCATGCAAGAACTTATGACAAAAGTAAAGCAAAATACAGCGTAAAAAATGTACAAAAAAAAAAAGAGCAAATTGTGCAGAGGGCGCTATTGATATGGAAATGTGCTGAGACTATCAATGCAAATGGTAAACGCCCTCGACTGTGCCTTAAAAAGCATACATTTAATTCACTTGTCTGCACATTTAGAAGATGGCATGATACACAGCTGAGGAAGCTCCTGGAAAGTGATGAAGTGTTAACACTTTTGGACGAGTAAGTCATTTAGTTTTACTTACATATTAGTTGACATGCTATTTTATATAAACATGTACATATTTTACTAGTGGGACTGTTTCCAGACTTGCCAGCCAGGATTCAGAGTACTGAAATTTTAAATATGTCTCCTAATAAGCAAGTTTTAGTTACATATAAATGCTGTTTCGGCTAAAGCAGGCATTTAAATTGTATGCTGTATGATATAAATATGATATGTATAATGGTAGAAAAATAATTTGAAGGTTTAGATTATATTTTAACTAGTGTTTATGCTGCCTCATTATCATCAACAAAGCTTGTGCTTGCAAATATCTGTTCAGGTGTAAATGAGTAAAATGCACTTTAAATATGCCCATATTAGAAAATCAGCATATTATTATGATTTCTGAAGGATCATGTGACACTGAAGACTGCAGTAATGATGCTGAAAATTCAGCGTTGATCACAATATCATTGTTTTTACTGTATTTTGGATCAAATAAATGCAGTCTTGGTGAACAGGAGAAGCTTCTTCTAAAACTTTTAAATAGTAGTATAGGTCTAAAAAGTTTAAGTGAAGTCTTTATGTAAAGAAAATGTATAGTTAGATTACTTCTTTTAACTTAAAACTTGATTTTGATCATTAAGTCTCTTCACATTCATTCTCTGTCTGTCACATTTCTCAGTGATAGGCCCAGGGGAGGGATCTTTGGCTCCTCAGGTTTGAATTACCTCAATATTCATGATCATTCACGCCTCCTCGCATATGACCTTTCTAACACTAAAAGTGTCTTACAAAAGTTAAATGACTAAATTGTTTTGTATGAATTAGTGATCAGGATGGTTTTCCCATCATTTTGTAGCAGACACTCTAGGCTACAAGATCCAGTTCTCAAAAGTCTTGTGGACAAATATTTAGTATGTGTTAAATGGCCTTATTTCAATTACTTAAAATGTTGTTCAAAAACAACGTATAAATGTTATTTTCTCAAAAATACAAACATGTACATACATTTTGCTCACATATTATTGTAGTTCATTTTGTGCAGAATACAGTGTTATCAGACATTAGCCATTAATATGTTTATAAGCAACTGAAATAAGAACATGTTAAGGCATGTCAAAACTTCTCCAGGGCCCAAAACACCCTCAGTCCCCAGAGGCTTCTTTTTGCAGCATATTTAAAATATTGTTTTGATCTGCGCTTATTATTTTGATCTGCGCTTTTTATTTATTTTTTGGTGTATTATATTTTGAGTCACGCTGATTATTTTTGATACGTGACCGGACTACATTTGGAGAGATTTTGATCCCATACACTGCAACGGTTGAGATACAACGTCACAGCTCTACACACAGAGGTTTGTGCAGTTTGGGCGGTTCGCAGCTGTTCAGCCTGAATAGCGCAGACTGTTTGCATCATAGAGCAGCAAAAAAAAGTCTCCTGTCTGCCAGTGTTGTCAAAAGTGCTTTGCACAACAGGGGTGGCCAAGCTTCACTCAGGAGTGGCACTGGCCCCTGGGTTAACTTATATCGGATGTTAACTTTATTGTACATACACTTTAGATCTGTTGTATTATTAGATTTTAGTGACGGCAAACCAAAAAAAATGTAAATAATTTTGACATGGGAAATGAGAGTGTATACCGTTTAGGGGTTGGCCGTTGACTCTCCATGTCACGGTAGGTTGAGGATTTCCCTTCACAACACACTTGAACATCACATCAGATCCAATTGTACTCAACTGACTCTGAGGTTCTATTTCCCACTCGGGAGGATCTACACATGAAATATAATCAGGTCAGACCACAATACATATTAGTGTGTAAAGGTTACTGTATGTGTGGAAGTTATACCATGACCCATGATATTTATTTATTTATTTGTATTTTCTTGTCGTAAAAAACTGAAACTATTAATTATATACTGTATATTGAAAAGAAATCACTATATATAACTCTGAAAAAAAATAAAAACATTGTATATGCATGTATAATATCTATTGAAAATATACAGATAAACACAAAATGTTCTCAACTAATTAATTTTTGTTAGGAACAATAATCTGTTGGGGTTATAACATCATGAAAGCAACATACTGAGAATGGCCATTGTGTTGATAGAGGATATAGGTATTAAAAAAATTTAAAATACATATATATAATCATGTAGGCTAATAATATGTGACAACACTAGTTTTCTATCTAGTACTGCAAGCATTTGTTGTCACTGGACAGAAGGTGGCGCTGTTTTACCATTCAAATCGACTTGAATTTGCAGCACTTTAAGAGGGCCTAGTCTCTAAATGAAATTGAAACCATTTATAAAAAAAAAAAAAAAAATGGAAATTTGACTGTGGTTATAGTATAAGCTCACTTTGATGAATAATGTGACTTACCCTCTACTGTAACATGAAAGTAATGCACCACTTCTCCATAGGTATTTTTGGCTTTGCACATATATTTCCCCTCATCCTCTTCATTTACCATCTCTATTGTGAGTAACTTCCCATGGCTTTCGACTATTGTCCTTTCTGGAAGCTTATGGCCCATTTTAAACCACTCCACCTTTGGTGTTGGACTGAAGGGGTGAAGACCAAAGATGAACAGTCAAAACATTTAGCTGAATGAAATCTGAAAACTTGTTAAAAATCAATATTTCAGATGCATAAATCAAATATCTCTTAATTATTATATATATTTTTTATAAATAACAATCTACAGTGGCCCAAAAAAATTTTTGGACACGTTTGCCGCTCAATCTATGAATAAAATGGCAATTCTTAACAAAACATCAAACCAAGTGGTATTTATTTTAAAGAACGATAGCACAAGCACACTTTTTCGATTTTTAAGTATAACAACAAATATTGTTTAAAATTAAGGCAAAGAGTATTTGGACACGTTTTGGTTTTTAAATATTAGTGGAACATGTCCATAGATAATGTGATCAACTAGACCTGAGGTTACTCTGCTAGGGCAGAGGTTCACAAACATTTTTAAACTACGGCAACCCTTTATGTTATTTATTTTTGTATTAATATATTATTTGTTAGTATAAATATTAACAATTAATTATAGCTGTTTGATTAATATTAACAATAGGCCTGTAACAGCCAACAACAGAACTGTTTGCATATGCCACTTGGTTTGATATGCTGTTATCTAATGCAATGACCTTCATTTAAGTGTGACTTAAGCGTCAAACTATTTTTGGGTCACTGTACATTATACTATTTTATATATTGTAATTTCAAAATCTTTATAAGTGGTATATATGAAATTGATGCCATGCTACTAATTTGTAATGCAAAACAACCGAATCAATAAAATGTATCAGAAGATGAAACTTACAAGCCCTCTGCAATACATTCCAACTGAAGATCTTCTCCTTTCACCAAATATGTGTGCGACTCTGTTCCTTTGGGAGCCAATAGACTGGGCTTCCTCTCCAAGAGAGAGTTTGCTTTAGAACAATGAGAATACGATGTAACATATCGTCTAAATATCTACTGCATGATAAATATTTAAAAGCATATGAGTGTTTAAGGTATCTGGCATGCTTCAGTTGTGAGTTACGCCAGTGCAACTGCATGTTGACTTAGTGAAAACTGTTGAATGGTTTAAAGGCTTTCAAAAGTGATATCCAATACAGAAATTAAGAGTGGATGAACTCATAAATGGTTTTCTTTCTGTCACTTCTAACCCCATTGGTTGATTAAAGAAAATACTGACATTTAAGATTTGCAAATCTAGGCTAAGGATTCAGCAAGTTTGATGGTGATATGAGATGGAATAATTAATCAGCACTAATTAAAAACAAACACCCATGAAAGCATCTCTAATGAACGTCACTCACCATAACCTCTGCTGCTACCAGAGCCTGAGTCCTTCATTAACTTGTCTTGGATGAAGAGATGGAGACAAATAAAAATGTGCAGCAATGCAAAAATAACCAAAATAATAGATATGGAAATGACATTCAATGGTAATACAGGCAGTAATAAGAAAGCACAAGAAGTATTGATAATCTGCCAAGCTGATTTGCTGAGGTCTTGCAAGCACTTGGAGATTGACTTCATGAAACACTTGAGATATGTTTTAGATATGAAGGAACAGTTTGTTTGATATCTATTTAAAGGGATAGTTTACAGAAAAGAAAAATTAAGATTGTCATCATTTACTCACTCTCACGTTGTTCTAAAGCTGTATGACTTTCTCTCTCCCATGGGACTTTTAAGGGAGTATTCACCTTATTCAGCCCCACCCCTTTCAGTGTGCCACGCTTCTGTGTTTTGTCTCTTAGCTTCCGGATTGTTTTGAAGCTACTGAGAAGAGTCGATCAAAACGGATTATGTGTGGAGGTACAGAACGTACTCTTCACCAAGAGTTTATGGTGTGAGTTTGCACTACCTCTCTACATTCATGTTAGTATGTGAAAATGCTCATGAGGTGTTTTGCTGTCACTGTAAATGTTCGTTTTTCAGACACCCACGGAGGTAAATTGGACCTGACCGATCACATTCAGACAGCTATGACACATTGCACTTTTTCATGATACAAGCATTTAATTATTACACGTGTAATTCGGCTTAATGTTTAGTTAAAATGTGTAGATGAGATGCAATTTCAAACTGTGACAGCTTGTATTATTTCACATGCAAGTTCACAACAATAAAATAAATTTCATTTGTACTTTTTAAAATGAATTTGTCACCATTTTTAAAAGGCTTAAATATGTTTAAAATGGTTGTAAACAGAATCCAAAATAAAACATACACTGCAACGTGCATATGTGTGTGTATGAATATAGTGTACCGCGTCCCCCTTCCCAATTTACACTCAAAACATCTGCTCACCTTAACTATAACATGATGGGTGAATGACATGAGAAAATGTCCACAGGTGTCATACAGAGATATCTTCAATGACTTTGTGATGTCTTTTGGAGTTTCATGAGCACAGAGGCATATCAGTACGTCCACAGTGTGACGGTAATATCTTGTGGATTGATGAATGAGAAATATTTTTCAAACATTTTCCAAATTGCTGCACGCTTGTTTTTCTGGTGAATAAGGTGAATACTGGCCGCTCTTTTCTATAAAATGAAAGTTAATGGGGAATGTCAAGCTCCGAAATGTCATCATAAAGGTGGTTCATCCAACTTGTGTGCTTTATTCCAAGTCTTTGCTATCCAATAGCTGAATGTCAGCAGAAGACTGAAATTTAAGTTTCAAAATCTCTGCCATAGCTCTCAAACCAAATATGGCGGCATTAGATGTGATGCATCAGGTTTGTTATTAATAATGTTTGGTGAAAAGACACAGGAACCAATGGTGTTGATGTCAATGTACCATTCCTGAAGTCCACACAAATTGTTTAAACTGTGAATAGTGACTTCGGTCTGCTACTCAAACAAAACATATGACTTTAAAAGACTTGAATATATAGCAGTAAATTGTATGGACCACTTTTATGGTGCTCTTTCTTTCGTTTTACAGACCCAGTCCCCATTCTCTTTCATATTATTGAAAAAAGCGACAAGCATATTCTCCAAAAAAAAATCCCAATTTGTGTTTCTTAGAAGAGAGACAGTCCAATTGGTTTGGAACAACATGAGGGTGAGTAAATAATGACCAAACTATTTTTTCGGGGTGTACTATTCCTTTAAGATAATGTCATGTCAAGGAATGATAATTTTCACCATTATGCAATGAAACTCTTATATGGTAGCATTTTTACATACTGCTTTTGACAATGACGGACATGGCAGTTTTCTGGACGATGGTTCGTATGCGTGGAAAGGCAGCAAAGCAGCAGTAGTCTCTGCGACTGTCAGTCTCAATGGCATTGGAAAAGTACAGATTCCCGTTCAGACCAACGGATACTCTCTCATCCTGCTCGATGTGCTGTAGACCTGTGACGTTTCACAGAAATGGACAAAAGAGTCATTGACCATGCAAAGCAGTTGAAAATAATTTTATCTCATAAAAATAAGAATATATAGGGTAATAATATAAAATGTTTAATTAATAATAAAGATAAATGTAACATATAAATGGGACAGTTCATTTAATGGGTTAGTTCACCCGATAACAATGTTCTGTTATTATTTACTCGCTCTCATGTTGTTCAAAACCTGTATGACTTTCTTCCATGGAACACAAAATAAAAAAAAAGTGAATGGTGACTGAGGCTGTCATTCTGCCTGACTTCTTTTTTTATGTTATATTGAAGAAAGAAAAGCAAACTGGTTTGGAACAGCATGAGGGTGAGTAAATAATGACAGAATAAAAAAATTAAAAAATACAAAATTGTGAGAACCGTCCCTTTAATTCTTATAATAAGTAGTACAATTTTAAAACTTCTTTAAGATTACTTAACGATAGATTCATGCAGCTAAACTTTTGGTTATTGTCTTGAAGTATAGACTAATTTAGCCCAAATTCCTGCTAGCTTTAACTCACCTATTGTCATCCAGTAGATTTGCAGCGGGGGGATTCCTTTCGGTGGATTACATTCCAAAACAACTGACTGACCTTCCATAACTTCAATTGGATCAATGATCTCTTTAGGGAATTTTGGAACATCTACACAGAATAACAATAAAGAAAAGTGAGGGCATGAATCAATTAAGTCACCATTAGAGGGCAGTAAATGACATGATTTTCACATAAGGCATTCCAATATGTGATCCCAAATTTCATCCAAAACTTGCCAATACCGCATAACTTTGCAACTGCTGTACTACTGTATATATTACTTGAATGAGTGATTGAAAAATGGGCCTTGTTTGGTAACGGATGCCTTGTTGCCCTGGTTACATCTTTGAAGATATATTTGGTGTATTTCAGAACATAATGAGACATTTTTGGTCGAAAAATGATGGAGGAAAAGGAGAAAACTAATTTTTCACCAGCCCTGTCCTCAAGCTCCTTACAGACTCTGAGATGAAAGGGAAAGAAAAGCTCCAGGGTTCTCCTGACTTTGTGGCAGGCAAGTAAAATGGATATCTCAATAAAGACCAGAGCGGTCGTTTCATTGGATGGCGGCCTCTAAATCACCTTGAAAGAATCGTTATGGAACATACAGCACAAAGTTACACATTACTCACTGGGGACAATAAATTCGATCTCCTCTGACATGGCTGTTCCTATCTTGTTTGTAGCAAAGCAGCGATAATTTCCCTGGAATTCTGTGAGATTTCCATTTTTTGGAATGACAAACGTTCCGGACTCATCTAATGTTATCAATCTTGGATCCTGATAGGGATCAAAGTCTTGCCCGTTCTTTGTCCACCTGAATCTGAGAAAACAGAGAAAATTGGTGCTTAGTTGCAATAACATTAAAGTATGCAAAGATGATGTTCAGTTTTGAAATGTCATGCTTAAAATGACATCAAATACACCTTTAAAGATTACAAATGTGCTTTGATATGCTGGCGGGTGGTTTCTGATGTGTTTTTTTGCATATATTGTGAGCTGTTAATGATCTAGCTACCCTGCTGAAAATACTTTTTCATGCCTGTCCAGGCTGGTTTATGCTGGTTATTGTTAGTTTGGTGCTGGCTAGAGGCATCCCGACCATTCAATATACCATTCACTTTCACTGTATGGTAAAGAATGCAATGAAATTGAATGGTGACTGTGACTTCCACGATGCCTTACATCTCCTTTTTTGTTACATAAAAGAAAGAATGTCATACAAGTTTGGAATAGCATAAGAATTAGTAAATGATGACAGAATTTGCATTTTTGGATAATCTGTCCCTTTAAAGAAGAAGAAGTAGTTTTATTTATATAGCGCCTTTCCCAAAGCTCAAGGTCGCTTTACAATCAATCAGCACATTTCAGAAATACATTTCATAACATAATAAACGATACAAGATACATAAAAAAAAAAGGTTACTGAAAGTGTACAGCAAAAGATATGTTTTCAGCTGGGTCTTGAATGTGGATAGAGAGGGAATATTATGAATAGTAAGGGGTAATGTGTTCCATAGCTTAGGAGCAACAAAACAGAATGATCTTCCACCTTCAGTGGACAATTGAGATCTAGGAACAGACAAAAGGCCTAGTTCAGAAGATCCAAGAGACCGAGAAGGCAAATAATGGTGAAGTAGATCAGACAGATAAACCGGATCTAGTCCGTTTAAAGACTTTGATGTTAAAAGGAGTATATTAAATTGAATACGAGCTGCAACAGTTAGCCAATGAAGATCAAGCAGAAGAAGGGTGATGTGGGTAGAGCACCTTGTGAAGGTGATGACTCTAGCAGCTGCATTTTGGACATACTGTAGTCTAGCAATATGGGGGGTGGGAACTGAAAATAAGGCATTAGAATAATCAAGGCATGATGTGATCAGACCATGTACCAAGATTTCAGCATCATCTAGAGTGGGTGAAGATCGGAGTCATCATGCAATATTCCATAAGTGGAAGAACGAGTTTTTAACCACAGAGGAAATACGAGAATCAAAAGAGAGTGGTTAAGAGGGTGGAGTCAAATAAAACACCAATATTAAGGACAGAAGGGGAGGGCGCAACATGAAATCCATCAATATCAAAGCACAGGCCAATTTTTTTTTACTTGAGCATTGAAGCCAATTAATAATGTTTCAGATTTGTTGTCATTGAGTTTAAGAAAATTCAGGGACCATTATAAATCTGGTGGGGACACCTGCACACAAGCATCCCGTATTGGGAATTTGCATCCAAAACACAACATATGCTAAGTTACCACCTATGCTGATTTTTTAATCAGGAAAGTTTCTGTCTTTCCCTGTGTTTTTGTGTGTGTGTGTGTGTGTGTGTGTGTGTGTGTGTGTGTGTACTGCTCACTCAGGTACAGGGTTTCCCGTGGCTTCACACTTCATGGGGAAGCTCTCTTCGAAAGGGAAGGCGATCAGGGAGGCAGGAGACTGCTCTGTAATTGTGGGCAGCTGCTCCACTAGATGAAGAAACAACCAAAGGAAGCACTAAGTAGAATGTAGAGGAATAGATGATTTACAACATACAGGTTGCATGCAGCAAATGGTGATGTGAGATTACTTATTGCACCATAGGCTTTAGTTCATTCGTAATGGTTTTTCCCACAATCAAGTCAACTGTTTTGATCAACGCATACAAGACTAAAGGTAAACAAAATGTTTGTAGGAGAACATAATTATATATTGAATCATTGATCCAGCTGTTTCCCAAAGATTATTGTATAGGTGAGGTGTTAATGATGTATTTAATGATCTGTTAAAAAATATCAATGAGAGTTTGTTTGTTGTTTAGAACTGGAGACTAAAGGCTATATAGCTTGAGTGAAAATGGATATGCATGATCAAATGCATGGTGGAGTGGTGTTATTGGTTGCAAATTAACAGAAGTGGTTTGTTGGCTCTGTTGTTGGATGGTACTGCCATGGCACAAGTCCAAATATCTATGGTTGTACCATGGTAATTTTCTGTAAGTGATATATCAAAGTACCACTGTACCACCAAAATCACTATTATAATCATGATAATTATGTAGATTGTAATGTTGACGAATGTCTTATCTCCTTTTTCAATTAAATTAGATAAATATAATTGGTCTCAAATTTAAGATATTGAAGAACAAACGTGAAATCCGGTATCAGTGGTAAATGTCACCAACAAAAGAGAACATTTCTGTATATTTCTGATTCCCAAAATGAATTGATAGTTAATGGATGATAATGACCTCTGTAATTATGATCATGTGAGCAAACACTCTATATGGTAGGATGGAAGTTACTAATTCTATGCATGGCTTGGCTTTATAAACTTACTGTTCATGCGTGCTAAAACTAACAAATCCACCGCAGCAGGGAAACACAGAGAAACAAATGTGCAGGGATTTGTTAAAATCAAAACAGAAAGCTTAAAACAGATATGACTGAAGTGCAATAAATAATTTATTGTAAACACATTCAAATCCAGGTTCACGGTTGACTATAATAATAATAATAATAATAAAAAGTAGAACAGAATAAATTAAGTACAGCATTTCAAGTAGTGATAAGTACAACGTGATATTTGTCAGGCCCTAGAGACATATTGTGAATAATTTAACAGTAATAAAATGTACTTTCTTATCTGGTTGCCATGGAAATGCATAGCCCTAGCAATAAATGCTACCTGCTTTCAGCATGAGTGAACCTGCATATAAATACCCAGTTTCAAACAGATGGTTGTAAGAACAGTGTGCTCCCTGTTCTTCCCGAGAGCGTGGAAAATAGGCCAAACTGTGCACTTGACAAACAATTGAGAAAAGCCCTGAGGTCACTATCAGTAAACAGAGTAGGGATGGGTTAGTATGGTCAACTGGATGTACACCAACCGACTACTCGTTTCTTCTCATTTTTATTGCATTAATATTTTCCCATCTGGTGCCTTAAATGTGAGGAATTTAGAGAGACAAATTGGTTTTGCTGAAACTATCGGCACGCAGAGCGTGTTTTACATATATGATCTTATAACGATTATGCTTAGTAAGCCGACAACATGTAAGGTCATGTAAATACCTTAACCTTGTGTGACCATGCATACACATGCGTGGATGTTGTATTTTGGATTCGCTGTACACAACGCGTAATTGAAATTAATTTAAACTCACTGATCTCATCATGTAACAAAACAACATGGCGCCGAACACAGCACAACTCTTCTTTGGGAGAAACACCAACAAAACTACATCTGATAAGAAAACTAATAAAGGTTTTAGAAAAGATGAGAGTCTCTAGTTTCATCCGATATGCCATTTCAAATATTTGTGAGATTTATTGCAAAACGTCATGCTACTAAACACAATGTACACAAATGTGAAAATAAAGTGCATTTAAAACTGTCTGAGACCAGTTCAGACAGACAGCACACTGTTGGTTCATTCACTTAATAGGGAGCAAGGTAGCACCATATTGCTTTCCTGTGCAGCTAAATACATTCACTCCAAAAATCTGACCAAAAGATCAGGTTGCAGATGATATATGGAGCACTCAACATGTTTGTAGACATGGGACAATGGTAATCAGTACAAAGATTTTGAATTTATAAAATAATTTTATTTTAACATTTAACATGTTTTAATGATTGGATTATGCTGACCATTACTCAAAATCAGAATTAACTATGGTAATTTCTGATGTAATGTATGTGACGTCTGAAAAACATGAATAACTAACACTCCTGCAAACATAATAGACAATTTGATAAAAGCTTCCTATAGCTCGGTACTATTTGAAATTTCACAAATTAATTCTGCAGTCCACATATAGTGCCATCAATTTGTAGGAAAACTATGTGCATTATAATTTGTATTTATTTATTTATTTTGCAATTTTAATAGATGCTACTAGTTACAAATTAAAAAGGGAAATGGAAAATGCACACAGTAGTCACATTGAGGTCTCAGGAAGTTTAAAAGCTTTCATAAACTGAATATAATATAACCGTTTTCAGTCTTAAGCACAAATCGATTTGCAGATCTAGATTTTCGCCCATTTCCTCGATTTCACTCACATGTTAACACCTTTATAGAATTCTTATTGGCATATTCAATGTGCGCAAGTGCTATGTGCATGCCTGTATCAGTTTTGATGTCAAAAACATAGAACAACCCAATGATTTCAAGTTTCATGTAAATAAGGTTTTCTTGCATTGTCAGATTTTTTTAATAAGCTAATATTTGGTAGCTATCAATAAATTGGTGTGCATGTTAACATGTTAACACATCTCTGAGAAGTTGCATCTCCAAAATTCATCCCCTTTAAATCACCACCACTACAGCCATAAAAGCACAGCTTGTGTAACCAATTCATTACATTTTAAGCTACTATTTGGAGCAACGTGAGGACTATGATATTTTTGTTAATTTAAAAGTTATCTATTTATATACATGCAGAGCATTTCTTTGGCCATTACATCACAATGCGCTTTATGAGCATTGTGTTTTAAAGACAGAGGCTCAGTTAAAAACAATTTGAGTCCTCTACATTCTTTTTCATTCCGTTGCTTTGTTTCCAACTTTTTTTGAACATAAGAACGTGTTTGTAGTGTATATAGAATTTTCATTTTCAACTAAGATTGTAAGATTTTCGACTAAGATTGTAAGACTGACTAGTCATTTATTTTATACAACTCCCTAACTACTTGACTATAAAAATATGTGAGTTTGCACATCTCTAGCATAGAGGCTAAAGGTATTTAGAAGACATGTAACAAGAAGAATACTACAGAAATATAAAATGGCACAGAAGTAATTTATTCAACTTACCTTCCAGTGGAATTTCTAGGGCATTCGTTTGATATGTGCAACTAATATTAAGGCAGGTGCCCAAAATGAGGGTCACACCCATTTTCCAGAACAACCGCATGGCTAGAAGTTGAGCGGAGTATGACAGGAATACAGCAGGTTGCCAGGAGTCAGTGCATCTCACTCCAACAGAGGCTGTGGTCTCGGCACCTGCACAAAACACAAGAAGCTCTTACTGCCACTGCCACCCACATGACAGCTGCCAGTGAGAAATCAGTGCCATACACACACACATACACATTTGAGTAAACAACACACAGAAAACTTCCACACAACCATATGCTTATGATTGGCCCACAACAGCACGTATACAAAACAACTCTGTCACCTGCACAGACACAAAGACTTGCATATTTCACTTGAATATTTCACATGCCTCCTGCTGAGTAACTAGCGTCAGTTGAGTCTATCCCAAGTTGTATTTACTTGAAATGCATCTGTGAGGAATCTCCATATTAAAGCTCTCGATCACGAGTCCCTGGAGACATAAATTGTGTTTCTGTAAATTGTTTTTTGGAGTATGTGTGGCAGTCACATATTTTGCCCTCTTCCCCTTCATAACGGTGAATATGAAAAATGAAATATTAAAAAAAGAAATAAAAGGGGCCTCCTGCAGTTATGGAAATGTGCAGCAGATGTAGCTGAAATTATTCAGAATTATGAATTCATGGCACTATAATAGTGACAGATTTTGATTAGCTGGATATAGTCGAGAGCACAAAACCAAAAGGCTGAGAAATCACAAAGCTTGCAGATGTTCCTAAACATTAAGCTAGAAATACAAAGCTTTGTCAAGCTAGTGTGAATGAACTTTGAGTTAAATGTCATGATATATGCCTTTAAAGTCTCTTTCTTGCACAGTCTCTGGGTGATGTCATGTGTGGTAAGGGTTCAGTAGTTGCTTTAACCTTTGGTAACTGGTGCCAGTAAAGCATCTGGTTGTAGACAAATAGAGTTCATGCCCATTTTCATTTTAGATTCATTACAGCACTGGCCATAAAAGGCAGCAGTTGATCAGAGTAACTACTGTATAATGGAGGTCACTTTCCATGGTACATTGGAAATCAGCATTGTATTTGCACTTGCAGTTGGTGCCTGCAAGTCTATAATTCATACAACTATGTTTTTTCTTGAAGGTTTCTGTACACTCCCAAGATAAGGCAGCTCTGGGCGTACTCCGAATTCAAAGAAAAATGGCTTGAAGGTTTGGTGTGATGCAGCAGTTAAAGCTCAGTGCATGCAACTGGATAGTTGCTGGTTTGAACCCAGTAAAGAGCGATCCATGAGCCATCACCATTGTGCCCTTGAACAAGGCACGGGGGGGGGGATTTATCCCTCAAGTAAGAATACTGGAAGTCACTTTGGATGAAATCGTCATCTAAATTACTAATTACTTACAGAGTACATTTTATTTCAATAGTTGTATTGTCCTAGAGTTTGCTATAGTCTCAGTGGCGCCTGCTCAGTATCTGTTCTCATGTAGGCTGTACCTCAGCTCATAAGATAATTTCCTGCTTGACTTTAATTAGATAAACATACAATAAAATGGATCAGGACTTGAGTGAACACAAGAGTATCAGAGAGTAAAGCTAACAAAGAAATACGAAGACGCAAAGCTTACAAAATAAAACATTATCAGTAATTTCCTCCCCTTTCTGAAGGAACACAATTCCCAAAAATACAGAAATGACTCTGAAACGTTATGAGGCCATTCATTTAAGTCTATAATTAAAGTTAAAAGGGGGATTTGGATGGTGCAAGGTAGGCTGTATGTTCAAGACTTTATTTTAGCTGTTGGGGCTAGTCGCGAGAGATAACCACACTTCACTGCCCCACCACTTTAACACCACCAGCTGCTTTACTCACTGTCTTTTTCACCCAGCCCCCTGAAGCCTCACCTCGCCTAATCGTCTCCTCTGCTTAACAAATCCGAAAAGGAAACAAAGAGGTCAAACACCAGTAAGCGGAGAAGTAATTGAATACTTGACCAGTGTGTGAATGATTTTTCAGTGTGAGTCAATTCCCTTCATTCCTCAGTAGGGACTCTTGTTTTCCATTGGGCTTGAACTCCACATGCCAGCATTTCGCCACAGTGGTATTAACTCTGTCTGAAAGCTTTTGTGATTCAGTGCTGGTTATGGTGACCTCTGAGATGACCTCTGTGATGTCACTGGAGCAGTCACAGAGGGGATGGGCTTCCACACCCCTTTATTGTCATAATGAAAGGCTTGTTGTTAAGCCACAGTACCCCTGTCAGATTTTGACGCGTTTATTGGACTGAAAGACAATGATTGAGGCACTACTGCTTGCCTCGAGACTGCTCTCTTGCCCACAAATGGAGGCGAGCATTAGTAGCCAGATTAGGATCAAGTGTTTAGCTTGACAGTTTGGTGTGTTTCTGCTTGCACGATTTTACCATCCTTATACACCTCAATGTGTCCTGGTTTTCCTTTAATGTTTTGGCAAGTTCAACTCTCATTATCTTAAAGCCATCAGATGTACTTGTATTACAAATCAATTCTAGAGCACTTGCCATTGAGTTGCCATTAAGTTTGATCCAGTACCCCGCTTCTTGTCATCTAGTGTTTAGAAGGACATTGCTCTCCAGTTTGTGGGGCTTGACCAAAGGGAACAAGCATCATCATACACACATACATCACACTCTATGAAAACCATATTGAGGCCCTTTTCATGAAAGAGTCTTTATTGGAATAGTCAAGCCAGACAGCTTTAAGGCCTGTGAATCAAGAGCATTTCAGTTGCAATACACTTGGCATTTACAAGCAGCTCAGCATGGGGGAGATCAAATTCATTGACTCTTGTAAGTTGATTTGTTAGGAAATTGTCTGCCAAAAACATAAGTGCAAATGTAAGCTTTACAAGTCCATTTACATTTGGCAGATGCTTTTGTCCAAAGCAACTCACAGTGCATTGTGTAAGTATCCCAAATGACATACTATACACTGTGCACTTACACTATACTCTCGGACAATTATAGTATGAATTTTCAAAGTGTCATATCATCTTAAATAGAACACTAGCAGGTTTTTTACTACACGGAAGTATTTGCTGTGTTTCAGCTGACGTGTTGCCACTAGCTTTAGCATGTTAGCCAACACTTCTATCTAAAAAAAAAATAACATTTACAAAGCATGGGGTAATGGTAAATCCTTCAACTCACATGTGCAAGGTTCTGTTTTCATAAATGTCTTGCCTAATCCTTCACATTTGAGTCTAATATATTGGCAAGACGTTAAAGCTGTTAAAAACAGAGACACTCAGACACTTCTCACTGCTCCAACAATAACTTTAATCCAAATCCATGTGGCTAACATTTCGGCTCGTGTAACAAATCTTCTGAAGAATACTCGTTAAACGAGTCGAAACATTAGCCACATGGTTTTGGATCAAAGTTGTGGTTGGAGCAGTGAGTAAGTGTGCGAGTGTTTTCTTTTTTGATGGTATTGTTTTTTTGTTTTTTTTACTCTGCACCTTACAAAGTTTGTTTAGGTGTGTGTGTGTTCTTACAAATGTTGAAGACGTTAAAGCTGTCCAGCATGAACTCTGACCTATGCTAGTTCTGGCACTGCTTGGGCAAAGCCATCTGGAGCAACAGCCAGAAGACGAGGAGAATGTGGAAGTGGGGCAAGAGAATCAAGAACAAGGTTTTCTACCATATTGACTGATGGTGTCTTTTCTCTCTCACACTCATCTTAACCACCATGAAGGCTCATTTAACATGGTGGATGAGTGCAAATCAGGACAGTGGAGAAAAAGAAAGCAGTTTGGTGGTGGAAGGGAGGCATGGTGAGACTGCTTGGCTGTTCTACCAACTGTGGAGTATGAATAAAGAGGCAATCAAGAGACCATCCCTGAGGAAACCAATCACATCCATTTTCCACACACTAGGATCCATCACCGCAGAGCACGGCCATTTGTCTAATTATTACTGGATGCATTTTAATAGATAATCAACAGCAATGCTTCCAATGCTGAAATGTGCTATAATAACAGTCTGGCAACCATGAGAAAACCCAGAGGTTGCTCTTTCCTAGTTCATGAGATTTAGTAGAGTCTTAACTTTGCTTCAGATGTTTCTCCCAAAATTCCTTTGGTGGAAATAAAAATGAGACAATTGTTAACATACAGTAAGAGTATAGAGCTGTAAAATGAATGTGAATAGCATAATTCAGATGATTGGCTATTTGAACAATTGAATGAGAAATGTTTGAGTTCATACTGAGATATCTGACTATTGATTACAGATTTTGGTGTCTTGAAAAATCAGAGCACAGGTTAAGACATAGAGTTCTCCTCTGAAACTTTACAGAAGACACACAAGATTAATGTGGTCTTTTTCTGAGGTGGAACATCTGAGAAGCATGAGATTTTAGCAAACACCACTTTTTTTCTTGTTGGAAGAAAAGGGTTGAGGGCAGCAAAGCTGCCAGTTTAGAGTAGTTTTTTCAGATGGTTCAATACCATTAAACTGTCAATAAAACCCCAATCTTACAAAGTAAATGGATATCTGCTATTCAGTACATGATCAGCATTTATATGCCTTTTAGAAGGAAATCTGTTTGTGTATTGTGCAGACCGCTAATGGGATTAGTGCCATCCCTGTCTTGTCAAGCTGGATTAAAACATTCTGCTGAAGAAGAGTCTTGATGGCTGTGTATCTCTCTCAACCCTGTGGATTAAACCTCAATTCTGATCTAATATGTTCAGTACAGTTAAAGCATAGCTGAGATTACTAGCACTAAAGAGCAATTAGTAAATTGTCATAAGTTTGTGCATGCATTACTTTGGTTACTTTAATATTTGATTTAGCTTCATCAGTGTTGAACACAATGAAATAGCGAACACAGCCCATTTCACGTCCATAATATGAAAAGTAAAAACTGATTTTGAACAGGAAAAATTGTAGGGCAGATCTTGATTTTATCCATCAGGAACTGATTGGATTGTGAATTTTTATTTTTTTTATTTTTTTTTGTGCAGTGAAGAAATGTGAAAATCCACATCCACAGCTTTAAAGTCACATTTCTCTGTTTCAGTGTTGGCATAGTTACTTGTGTTTTGCATTTATAGTGCAATATACACATGGGTTATCATTCTAAAATCCAAAAGTGTCCATTAATCTTCAAACATCTGCAAATGAGTTGTAGGAAAGCGTGATATTGTCTTAAATTGGATGGAGTTAATACACCTCTCAATTCTGACTCACTAGCCCTTAGCACATAACAGTTAAATAACTTAAATAAATAATTCATAAAAAACACCTTAAACAGGCATCAGCTACAAAACTTATATATTATTAAAACTTCTGTGTCATAGCAAAGCAAAGACAAGACTCTAAATGAGATAAAGAAGTGGAAGAGATATTAAATAATAACTATGCCTAATTGAGATTAAACTCAGTTTCAATCTGCTTTAACATGCATGCCAGAGAGAAAACTGTTCAATTACCAGTCCATTAATAATACAGCAGCCTGAACGAGGAGAAGATGGGGTGAGACAGGGGACGAGGAATGCAAGGATGGGGAAGAATGGAGCTGTGTGCTCACCAGTCTTGGGGAAGCTACTTTGAATCTGTTTCTTGTTGAGCTACACGCATCTTTGTAAGAAGTTAAATGACAGTCAGCTACACTTTTGAAAAAGTAATAAGAAGATATTGCTAAAAATAGCAATATTTTTTTTTTATAATATATATATTATATATTCATATTTGTTTATAAAAATATATATATATTAAAATAGAAGGGGAACACATATATAAATATATATATGTAAAATTCAGTTTTAACAGCTGAACTACTGTTGCGTTACTGAAAAAGTGATAGTTCACCCAAAAGTTGAAATTCTGTCATCATTCTGTCATCACCCTCACATCATTTCGAACTCGTATGGCTTGATATCTTCTTATTTTATACTAAAGGAGTATCAAATATAATTAAGCAGAATGTTTAAGTTGCTCTTTCCAATACAATGAAAGTGAATAGTGACCAGGGACAGCCGTGGTCACCATTCCCTTTCATTGTATGAAAAAGAGCAGTTTTACTTTGGTGCTCACAGGCAGAAGGCAAGCGTTCGGGCAAGAATAGAAAGATGTGGGTTGGTGGAAGACAGCTAAGGAATAGAATAGAAAGACTGTGAGAAAGAGAAGACATAAACCGTCTCTATCATTGACAGGGCATGGGAGAGGCATGTGGGAGGAAATGAAACAGACAGAATGTAGATGGATGTGGGTGAGAGATAGTGTGGGTATGGATCATGTACTTGCTTCATGTAGAAGTGGAGAGATTGTTTTTGATGGCGTGGGAGAGTGGAAGAGCAAAAAGTAGAATGACATGCAATTGTATAGAATTATGAAGGAGAACATGAAAGAAAAGAGATGAAAAAAAAAGCGAGAGTGAGAACGAGAGAGCTATAATCAATGAGCGGACCTGCTCCTGACCTTAGGTCCCTATTCGGAAAGATGGTGGATGACCTTTTGACAACAGTGAACTGCACTGACAGAGATTAGCATGTTCCTGGCCAACAGAGCAATTTATTTTAAAAGTGCCATCAAACTCAGACTGGTTCCTGATCATCAACCTGTTACATGCTTTCTTGATTTTATGGATTGGGTTCCCTAGTGGAAAAGCTCCTACTTTCTTTTACAATTTCCTTGTCAGGCGAAAACCAAAAATATGTGAAAACAGACACACCATAAACCATTTTTCTCTCTTGTCTGTTATGCATTTTTTTTTTTTTTTTTTTTCAAAGAGTTGACTGTCTACCAGGACTATTGCACCATATTGGTGGCAGACCCTGCTAAAAAGACCAGCTCAAAATTTCCAAACTGGTCAAGGCTGGTTATGCTTATTAGTGCTGGTCTTGCTTTTGGACCAACACAGCAATCCTGTGACCAGGAAAATGCTGGTGCCTTAGCTTGATCTTTCTGGTGATGCTACTGTATTTGACCAGGGAAGTCTTGCTAGTTAATCTTGTGAAAACATCTGGTGGGGACACCAATACACCAGCATCCCACACTGAGGACTAAGCCATTAAAAAATGCAGCATATGTGGGTGACTAGCAAGGCTGGACTTTTCCACAGGGAAAAGATTGGTGGTAACCTTTAAAGCTTTTTTTTACACTTGGTTAGGCACACTTGGTAGATAAGCAGCTATGAAAAATAAATAGGCCACTGTAAGTGTTCAAAAGTGAAAATTATGTCATCAGTAGTGGTTCACTTTCACATGTCAAGATTGCTTTCATACTAATTGTAAACTAAACAAAGCATACTCAGGTGTGGTTCATTTCAAACCGAACTCTGATGTCAAAAAGACTTAAAGCATTGAAGTATAAAAGACGCAGCAGGCACTTTGCATTTCTACCAATATTTCAGATTTGTAAAGACCCCATAATCTCAAAAGCTTCAAAGCTTTTTTTTAATCAATAGGCTTTAGTTTTGTCACAGCCATAAACCAAATTGCCACTTACTAGCCAGATGCAGGTGGTAATAGGGGGAGGGATATTATCATTCTTGGGAGCATCTAATAGAGGATGATGACTGAAGATGAGTCATCAACATTTTTGTCCATTTAATTGTAAGAGAAAACCTGTACATTTGAAATGTGTACTTTATACTTTCAGTGAGCTTTGACAATGTTTAGGAGCACACTAGACTCAAAGCTAACACTTTTTGGGGTCTTTAAAAAGCATGTTTATGACATCGTCATGTTCAGAATGTCAGAATGCAATGTTCTAGAGATGTGTTGTTCAGCTCAATAGCAGAAAACGCAATCTCATAGCACCAAAATAACAAAATGTCCTTATGGCTAAGGTCACAGAAGACGGCTGTGAGGAATGAAAGAGATCGTTCAAATGCTCAACAATCATAGACGTGCTGTCATGTTGGGAGGAGGGGAAGGGAGAGAGGGTGAGACTTTCAAAATGTCCCTACACGTATGTGCCATTTCAATTCAAGCGAGAAAGACCTGCTGTGCACGTTGAAATTTCCTTTTGTGTCTTGCCTTTATTATTACTATTTTTTTCATTACCCTCTATCTTTGAAGTCTTTGAGATGAGTGGAATTCTGCGTGCCCTGGACAGTGATCAAATTAGGCTGTGATCCGTGTTGAGTGCCCTGAAGTAGGGGAGATTGGAAACAGGCACACCAGGGGGACAGGGGTGTTATTTTGTGGGAACTGACACAGCAAGAGCCCTCGTTCATTCAGATCTGACGGATGTTGGCAGTCTCCCAGGATAAAAACTTGGCTGAAGCCAGACAAGATAAATGGAACTTGTGTCCAAGATTATCTCCTTTCCCCATAAAATCTAAAGCTAATTTACTTTTTCCTGTGGTAGGCAGAATTTTTATTCCTTAAGGCTAAGAAAAATCTATTGTTTTCATAAAGTAAATACAGTGCTAATTCTTCTGCTTACATTTTCCAAACACTGGCACACCTGTGACCATTGACTTGAGTGTTGTTTTGAAAACGTGATTCATATGAGCTATTAATTCAGAACATGTTTCAGCTTGTTCTATAACATCTGGATATGCTTGTTTTAAAGCTATTTGACAGTTCTGTCGGAAGCTTAAAACATTCTGGATTTCTTCATTATATTGCTCTTAACCATTAGCCCTTATGTCAAACTGTTATGAAACAAAACATGACACAGCCAAATTTTAGAAGGACATTTCCTATCCAGTTTTGAACCAGTCCAAAATCAAAGCCAAAACCTTTAAAATCCAAAAACTGCTTGTACGTTTACCTCAAACATGCTTTCACCACCTTATTAAGGTATAAACTGTTGAAAGACAGATTGTTTATACAAAAAAGTCCATTGTTTGTGAATCAAGTTGTCCAGGAAAGAAACCATTTCAACATCCTCTTTTACTAAATAACCGATTTGTCATGAAAATATATATGGTAAACCATACTAAAATTTTAACTAAGAGTTTAAAATCAAAACATGATTTTTGATGTATATATATATATATATACATCATAAATCATATATATATATATATACTATATACTATATATATATATGTGTGTGTGTGCCAAAAAAGCAAAGGTTGCACAAAATTACTGATAAAGCAATATATTTCAGTTAAGTTCAAGTTCAATCAACTGTTGTCATTCCACCTAGTATCATTTCCAAAATGTACCAACAGCCTTCTCTATGAATAATGCACATTTTCTAATTTCAAGTATATTTTCATAGTTATTTTGAAGAAATATTGTGTTAAATAAGTGTCATTTGATCTCTCATTTGTATCTTAACAAATCTTATTTGCTATCATTAAATTGTTTAATATATTTGTATAATATCAGTCACCTTGTTCTCTAAATATTGTTATTAGATCAATAAACACAATTTGTACACATTATTTTTTTTTGTCTATTTTTACGATTTGCGCCATTGAATTGTATAACACATGTAATCATATATATATATATATATATATATATATATATATATATATATATATATATATATATATGCCTGTAAGTTTGATAATATAAAATATATAAGGATATCTCAATGCTTATTAACTGTTCTGCCAAGCCTCTCCCTAACACACGTGCAGGGGTCACAACACACACTAGTAGCAGTAGTACAGTAGTAATTCCCTCTGCTGGACTGCCTTTGTAACAAGCTCAGAAAAAACGATCAAAAAGAAGCCTAAATACTCACAGGAATCTGCATTATTGTTGTACGCTCTTCCTCAGAGAAACCTTCTTCTTCTGCACAATTTAATCCTGCAGGCGTGAAATACAGAATGTGCTGAGGAAATCCAGAGAAACGTCTACTACAGCAGACGCGGGAGAGAGAGAGAGAGAGAGAGAGAGCTCCGTCACTGGCGTACAGAGCGGTGCAGAGTGAGAGAGGCACTGGGGAGACATATGTTGCCAAAGCCTCTCGCTTGGCAAAGGAGCTCATTAAACGAGTGACAATCACTCCCACAAAGCCAGATCTGAGAGCTTTTCACATGGAGTGTACAAAGAACGAGAGACACACACAGAGAGAGGGAGAGAAAGATAATGAATGAGAGTGCAGGAATTCTGGAAAGGGAAGTTGCGTTTCAAGCACTTAAGCATGGGACGTCTTGTCCATTTTTTGTGCCATGGATGTCAAGATCCATGTTTTACCTATTGTAAGTCTGACATTATGGTTAAATAGGGTTTATTTGGATTGATTTTAGTGTTTATTTGAAATAATGTAATTACAGTTGTATATATCTTGAAACACAAAACACATCTTACTCAGAGAGCTATACAATGATCTAAATAAAGCAAACTATACACATTTAGAATATAAAATTAAATATTTTAATTGTTTTAAAGAAAATTCTTTATTTTGATATATCTGTCCAGCTTCACAGTATGCAAGCGGCATACAAGTACATCTCCTATCTACTTGAATGGGAAAGACTGAAATCTCCAAAAAGTTTGGTCAAGATTATAATCAAAGAACATATTTCAAATCAGCAGTTGGTATCTAACAACAATGGTATCATAAATCATACTTCTTGAGCTTAGATCACGCAAAAATAAGGCTGGTCCATCTAATGTGCATGCGCATTCTCGAGTTCAGTGACAGGCGATGTCTGTACATAAAAGTTCATTGGCTCTTTTTCCTTTATGGTAATCCTCCATCTACATTCTGTCACCACTTCCAGTGCAACAAAGTGGAAGGGTTCATTTTTTTAGACCCACCTTTGCTGTGACTTGGAATCCCATGCAGCATTGCAATGTAAACAACATGGCGGTGCACATACCGGCAATATTATCTATCATAATCAATCATTACAAACATCATTATATGTTTAATAATACTGAATAGTTTCTTCCAATATGTCTACTGTGAATTTATTTTTAAATACAGTGTGAATTAAACAGCTTAAGCTGGGGGATTAGTCAGTACAGTAAGAACTCACGTGTGAAGAGGTTAATACTGATACTTGCCTTAGCAAGCACCACAGATTACACAAGACAAAACAAATGCTACTAGCATACTTACAGACTTTCTCTGTGCACATAACCTGTATCCATCTGATTGACATCAGGCAACAGTTCATCCGTACCTCACACATGGACCTATGTCCCTAGGGACTATGTGATTTGCAGACTGAGCAAACAGCATAGGGCAGGACATGGTCACAGCTGACCGACAAAAGCCCCACCCCTCTCCCACAATACTGAGGGTCGACCAGTTTCAAGGTGATGTATGATGTGGAATTGGGTGAATGACTCTGGGTGAGCGAAAAGGGGGAGGTTGAGGGTGAAAACGAGGAAGGAGTTGACATGTTTTCTTCAATTATGCAGATGTAGGTGTCTCAGATACTCCAAAGACATGTCAAATGGAACAGTGCCTTTAAAAGTCAAAAATATAATTAGTCTTAGAAAATGTTGCTTTTCATGGGTTGTGTCAAGTGTTGTTCACGTGAGGTAGTGAGATCATACAATATGCCATCAATTACAAGAAACATCATTAAAGTTACAGTCACCATAAACAGGCTTAATTCAATTTTAATTAAAATGGATTCATTCATGTGCTTGCTATTGGAAAGTACCATTAATTTCATCATCTGCGACTCGCACCCATTACAGTGTTGGAGATTGTCGGCAACGCATGACTGATCTTCACAAATTCTTCCTTCTATAATTTTTTCCCAACATTCAAACAGATGTTTTGATCTGGGCGTCCAATCAGAATAATTAAATCAATAATTAGAAGTGTGCTTTCGTGGGCCAAAACTGTGTCCCCTTTTCCTTGTTTAACCCTTTCGGACGTACGATTAAACCGTTATGAAAAACTAGTAGAGGCTGGGAATAAGCAGACTGAGGCAGTTGTCAAAATTACGGCTCAAATAGTCGTTTTTCACAATATCACAATATCTTTATTTTTTATGTTGCAAACATTCAAATTACCACAAATCTGACGTCAAACAAAGAATGTATACTGTAAAACAGTTAGTCCACTTGACCTATTCTCCTATTCAATCCGTCACTCATTCTCAAGTGCAACAAGGAATAGGGCTAGGTTTTTAGAACCTTCTATGCTTGACATACTCAGAATTCCATGCTGAATTGCAATACAAACAATATGGCGGAGCACATAGACGCAATCACGTTCACATCGTATTTATCATAATCAATCATTATAAACATCTAAAAATCACGTTATATGATGATAATATATAATCTGTACTCCTGTGCATCTGCTGTGAAGTGTAAGGTGACATTTTCTTTTAATTAGAGCACGCATGAAAGAACTAATGCTGGGGGATCAGGAAAAACGTATGTGTGAAAGGGTTAACATAAATGAAGCATCATTACTTTAAGGGGCAGTGGTGGCTCAGTGGTTGAGGCTCAGGGTTACTGACCAGAAGGTTGGGGGTTCAAGCCCCAGCACCACCAAGATGCCACTGTTGGGCCCTTGAGCAAGGCACTTAACTCCAGGTTGCTTTGGAGGGATTGTCCCTGTAATCTTTCCTGTGCACTGTAAGTCGCTTCGGATAAAAGCATCTGCCAAATGCATAAATGTAAATGATACACACAAAAATGCAGGGGGAAAAAAGGTTATAGATAAAAACTTGATTTTGTGGTGCTTCTGTGTGCTAAACCCACCACCCCAATGCAAGGGTGTTGTGTTAACTGTTCCTATGCAGTTGCTAAAGTGTTCTGAGTATTTTTTCCATTTCTTTCCTAGGGATTTCATAAAATCCCTCATATAAGGCTTGTAAGCCATGAAGCAAACCACCAAGCTACAAGCTTCAGCAGAGGAATTCCCCGACCAGACCCACTACGAGTACTCAAATTACTCTGTACTGGAATAGGTGCTCCACAGGTCGGGCCCCTGTGTGGACTTGTCCCAATGTGTATTTTCCACAGTACGTTCCCGTTGCGAGCGGACCCGCGTCTTCCTTGGGCAGTCCTCATTGCCCCCGTTCGCCATGTTTGTAGCAACTCCTCCCTCCCAATAAGGTAAGATCTACCACCGCGCCATTCTCCACATGCAACCTAAAATCCCATGTGATGTATTGACCACTCTTTACCTCTCCCAGCCTGGGCAGTTGTGGTCTCCGCAGGGTCTTTCCCCCCTGAAAGAATAGGAATTGGGAAAGAACGCCTTCCCCGATGCGTGTGATAGCGTTAAGATGGCCCCAGCTGCTTTAACTCTATGCAAGAAACATTGAGAGAGAAAAGGCATGGCTGGCGCAGCTTGCTCCCATGCTTGGCACGTCGCCTTGTTCCCCCCATATCGGGGTGTAGGGAACCAGAAGGTTATGACAATCTTATGGGGCGTTGGGGAAGGGTACGTACAGTCTGGCACGGCCTGTCGTTTTGGCACGCAACTGCCTGCCCGCACCTGTGTCAGCAGTGCACACAACGTCGAAGTGAGCGACAGATGGGGAATGTCTAGGTTACTGTTGTAACCTCCGTTCCCTGATGGCCACGTCGCTGAACCGAGCCACTGTTTCGGCCGAACCTCATTGTCGGCTCCTCAGGCAAAATCCTGAATGAACAGACGCATTTCCCTACCTTTATACCCGTATCTCCGGGGTGGGATATGCTACTTCTGTCTGCCATTTTCTCATTGGCCTTTTCTCAAGTTCAGAGATGTGCAAGGCTCTCAAGAGAGACCCCTAGTGTCGCTTCTTCGAAACAACGTCTCGTTCCCTCCATCAGGGAACGGAGGTTACAACAGTAACCTAGACGTTTATTATATGTACAGAAAAAAATGTATTCTAAGTTTATTGCCTAATATTAATATATATCACATTATATATATATATATATATATATATATATATATATATATATATATATATATATCAGAGTGTACAGAAGTGTACAATTGATTGGATCATTAGCAGTGTGTCATTGACGTGAGCGGTCCCTGCAGAACTCATTTTCCATGCTTTGTTTGCCACGATTGTTGGATAATTTCCCTTCAATATAATAGGTACAGTAGTGTAGTTCAGTACCAAAAATTGCACTATTAAACTTTTTTTTTTTTATTAAGTTGAAATATTGGGGACTGATGCTTCAACAGATATGTAGGCATATGCCATTGATTAACAACCTTGGAGCACGCAGTAGCTTTGTCTTATAAGGTTTATAAGTTGTGGTGTGGAGTGGAGTGTAAGCACATAACTGGTAACCAGAAGGATGCTGGTTCAAGCCCCACAGTCACCACTATTGTGTCCTTGAGCAAGGCACTTAACTCCAGGTTGCTCCAGGGGGATTGTCCCTGTAATAAGGGCTCTGTAAGTTGCTTTGGATAAAAGCGTCTGGAAAATGCATAAATGTAAATAAGTTATTGTTAATAATCAATTTACCAATGGAGAATATGAATTGGATTTTTACTTGCAGATTGTTACATTCTAAGGACCTAATCATCTAAGCATGGATGGTAATGTAAACAATACATCTTAAAAACCCCCCTTGCCTGCTTGAAGAAGGAACCAAGGCAGGTTTTGGCAGGAAGAAGGGTTGTTTGATAGCGTGAGCAGATTGCCAGACAGAGAAAACCCTCAAAGAAACACTGTGCTGGTGCTAAACCGATGAGGCCATTGCAGTCCCCAGCATGTCCCTTTTAAGCACTCAGAGGAAGCTGCCATTATTGCTTCACAAACAGACAGAGGGCTGATGAACTTCATAGGAAAGGCTTTTCCCGAAAGCAACAGGGTTAGAATAGAATGGAGAGAGGGTGTATAGAGTGATACTGCCAGCTTCACCAAGTTTAGTCTTCACACACCCAGGCCGAACAAACCTGGCATTGTTTTGGGTACTGCCTAAGGGATCATAGCCATTCTCTCTCTTTCTCTCTCTTTTTTCTCCACTCCTCAATTTTCATTCATTGTTCACATTCAGAAACCACTCTTTTGCTTTTGCACCTCTTTGGAGGCTTTGAATGAGGTTGTTTGATCAACCATTACCATGTTCTACACCCACTTGTGTGTTTGTTTTGTTGGTAATTGACTAAACTATATAAGAGTGAATCACCTTGGATATGAATAGGGGTCAGACAAAACAATTTTGTGTACTGTGGTTAACATACCTGAACTACAAGTTACAATGACTATTTGAAAGGAATATAACCTGTTTAGAAAATAAGGAAATATGGTTGTATAGCACACAATATATGTACAATACAGTTTGCCAACAATAACATATGCAGACCACACACATTGCCTCTTTTCTTAACACAGCCACTAGGGCTGGGATTCGCTAACCAGCATGCATCATGATTTCCTAAGTGGTTCATGACTGTTACTGTTCAAAACAAATTATGAACGCAATGAGAAATGCTGGTTTCAGAGGTTTTAAATGTTTTTACATTTTAAATGTGGAACAGAAGCCAAATCTGAAGCAGTAATTCTTACACAAACTTTTCAAAGCTTTTACACAAACTTTTTAAAGAGATATTTCACCCCAAAATTATTGTTTTTCATTTCTGTCATTATTTACTCACCTTCATGTTGTCCCAAACCCAAATCTATTTATAAAGGAGTCACAATCATGCACAGCAAACCCCAATGCTCAGAGTAATTCATTATATTGAGTAGGTGAAAATACAATCATTCAAATTAGTTCAAATAAATTAATCTTGATGAGTATTTAGAACTTTCTCTTTCTTTTGAGTTCACAAAACTGACACCTTTTAAGTAACCTGAACTGTGTTATTGTTTAGAGTTTAATTAACTTGTTTATTTATAAAAAATTTTGGTAAACTCAAATTGGGCAAGGGATTTCTTGTTCCCAGCATGCTTTGCATGGGACTCGATAGCAAAAGTACATGTTAAAATTAAGTGTTATTTGATGTGTTTTTGCAACCATTTTTACAAGGGGGAAACCTGTTAGTGTTTAACGTTTTGTTATGTTGCTATTTAGAAGAGTTTCTGTTATGTTGGAGCTTTGGGGTTTACCATTATGGTGAAGAGTGGAACATGAGCTTAGGTTGAGGACAGATACCAAGTGTGTATCTTAACTACTGCTTTATTCATTAGTAAGCAAGTCACTATTCAGACTTAACTTGGATTTACTCAAAATTTAAAGTTAAGTGCCATCAAAATGCATAAATTAGCTTACATAATTTTTCAAGTTAAGACCAATTAAATGGTACAAAATCAAAACCTGACAGTTCCACTTAATTAAATTTGGAATTTATTAACTTATTTTTATACTAATATATATATAAAAAAAAAGTACATAACTGATTACCTAATTTTTCACAGTTCACAGTGTGTGTAACAACGTATCACACACACTGCTATTATGCAAGCATGGTTGGAGCGTCTCTGATTTAAATTCAGTAGCACAGGATGTAAGTGTTCTTTGATTATTTTTTTGTAATCAGTCCTTCTGTTGTTTCAGTTAATTGATTCAAAACTATTCTTTCAACAATTAATATGCATCATCACTTAAAATGTACAGGGAAGTGCTCTTGTGGCATTTCTCATCTATTAAAATGTTTCAGTAAGAATATATGTAGGTAAACAATGAGCTCACCTGGGCCTTGATCATTGCCCTACAAAATGTCAGAATGATATATGCACCAGCATTATAGTGTGTTTCAAAGTTGGTTATATAGGCTGAGGCATAAAGACCAATAGACGGCATGTGCTAGGTCAGGGGCAGGACAAACCCAGTTCACCAGACCGAATAAGAACGGTCCCCCGCTGGGTGAATGCTAATCCAGCATGCAGTGATTACAGAACTGAGATTTTTCCAGATTTACACAACTGCCAAATTATGTTACTTTTATAAACTAAACAAATAGTAATTAGAAATGTTGTAAAGGGAAATCTTATTTGAAATGTATTTGGCAAATACATTATGAGCAATAGGGATTTAACAAGATTTGAGCTTTATGCATGTTCCTTGACATGTTTCATGACAATTGACATACAGCGGCCCTAAAACAATATTTGAACTCTTTTGGAGACTGAAATCGCATTTAAAAATATATGAATTCATAATATCAGTGTCATTCACAAACAAATAATACTGACCTTTTTTAAGAACTACTCATTTTAATAAGCCATTTTTCCAATTACTTTTAACCAACTAGTCAAAAGTAATCAAGGTAAATATTTTTTTTAAATAGATGTATAAAGTCAGTACCCCTAAAGTTCACACATGTGTCCTGGGCTGGCAGATTAACAATGAGCATGGGCGCCAGAATGATTTCATCTGAGGGTACGCACAGAAATCTGCCTTGTACAACCTTATATCTAGGGGGTTCCAGGGGCATGCTTTTTGCAAAAACAACACCAAAGCATTAAATTCTGGTGACTTTGAGAGAAGCATTTTTTTTTATGAGTAGAATTCTTGTAATTATTGGCTAAAGCATTTCTTCCAGTAACCGTTCATAGCTAAAAAAGCAAAATGCAACACAGCGAATAGAGCAGAATGCAGGTGTCTGGAGATGTGTTTTAATCAGCTGAAGATCAACTGATTAACTTTTTTAATTAAAACGACTCCTAAAAATGCAGCACTCCTGTGAGACGTCCTAAAAACACAGTGAAACATGACGCAGTTGTCAAAAGGCATCCATCTAATGAATGTTTACATGGAAAACAATTGAAAAACAGCATGAGTGGATGCAAAAACAGTTCAGTTTGAACAGCCCTTTGTTCACATGACACATCACTAGCTGAAGTTACCTCTCAAAGTTACCTCTCAAAAAGACAGCATTTTGTCTCAGTTGATTGTAGATACATTTACACTTTATTCAGCACTGTTTGTTCTCTGTATTCATAAATATCCAGATGCTTTTTTACTGTGTGAGAAATTGCTCCATATCATTCCATGAGAGAGTGGTCTGAACGAATTGTACTGTATCACGAATCGATTCAGACAGTTTAGTATGACTGTTTGGCCAATTCACTGAAAAGGACAGACTCAAAGAAATTATTAATTCACAAATTGGTCATCGCTAGTCTTTTTAAACAGCCACGGGACACACTTAATGAGTGATTAAATATTCTGAGAGTAAATATTTCTCAGGTCAGTCGGAGTGCTCATGGTATGCACAGTACACATATCAATACAGCTGCAGGTGCCACTGACCATGAGTGTAGTTAATCACAATTACTATGAACATGTTCCACTAAGTTGGGATAACCAGAAAGTCTCTAAATCTCTTTTTAAATTTTTTTATATATATATATATATATAAATATATCTATTGATTTAACATATGATTTGCTAAATGTTTTGCTTGAAAAGTGCATTTGTGCTACATTTCTTTAAATTAAATGCCACTTGTTTTGATCATTTGTTATCTAACGCAATGACATTCATTCATTTTTGGGGTGAACTAGCCCTCTTGAAGTATCCAAACTATTTTGCGAGCCACTTTATTTATACTGTATGATTTCACTATAATATACAACTACTGTTTTTCATAACGTATCTTTTGTAAGATTTCAGTGTAAAGCTGTTGCTGAGGCAAAAACATAGCATCAGTTAGCATTTTTGACATGCTCTTATTATTACCATCAACTATGTCACTGAAATCATATGTTATTGATCAATCTGACCCCTTGCGTGGTTGTAGAAAATTCTTTAGTGATATTTATTTTTTGTACATAATTGCACATTATCACTACTAAAAAATATTATTTTCATTGACTAAAATTACATGCAATTTTAGTTAGAGTAAAACAAGTATGTAGCAGCCACAGGGGACGTAAATAATAAGTATATATTAATAAAATACTTATAACATACTTGTATATTAATATATGACCTCCCAAATGTCCAAAGGACATTTTCATATAAAGACTAAAAATATGACTAAACAAAAAACTGTGGAAAAAATAACACTGGACTAAGAGTTCACTAAGATAACTGGATCCATGTACATTGCTGGTTAAAAAGCCATTTACTGCCATAAAATGGAATTAGCAAAGTTAAGTGTTTAACTGTCGGCAGATTTTTGGGTAAGCTTTAAAGGGAAAATGGTTGGAATAACTCAACCTGAGAGAGAGAGTGAGAGAGCGATCAGACTCTTCTCTGGGTGGCACATTCACAGATGGCACAGGTGCAATCATGGTATAAATGACCATGTGATCATTCTTCCTGATTAAACACCCCAACAAATCATGGGGTGAACATATGCGCAGTGCTCAAATTGAGGGGAAGCTTGGGGGGACCCCCCATCAGTGGCGAATTCTCAGGGCTATCAAAGCCTTCTCTGCTGGCCAAGCATGCCAAATAAATAAATATTTTTCATCCTTTCATCTTTTTCCTTTTTTCATCAATCACCTTTTTGACTATGTATTTTTAATAGCTTTCCTCTGTTAATTAATCTACAAACAAATAGAGAAAACCATTCCAGTCAGAATTTATTCCTTGATGCTTACAAGCGAAGTGTGACAGCTGTTTCACAAATCGCTTGCCCTAAGCCGAGCTCGTTAGCCCAAGCAGCGCTTGAGTTTGAGCTCCTCCCCCTCAGGCCTTCAGAATTTCTACAGAATCCTTCAATAGTGCAAATGAATGAGCAACTGAACTTGTCAGATTCATCAGCCAATGAGATTGATTTATTGATTGATTTATCTTGGTGGGTGTAATCTTTAGGATATGTCCCGGTCGAGGCCTTCTAGCTGGCCTTGAGTGACACAATCACGCTTTAAATGATGTACATAATTTTTAAAGCGAAGGGTGCGAGACCGTCATCACTGCCTCTATCGCCAATGAGAAAGAGATCCTCGTGGATTTAAAAACACGCTTTTTGCATTGTTATCTCAACATCAGGGAATCCACGATGGAGGATGGTATGTTTTGTTACATTAACTCTATTTTCTGTTTGAAAGCTTCACTTTATTTAATTGACCAGCTACAGGAAAGCTTGCTTCTAAAACAACCAGGCCAATTTATGTGTTACACTAGTGTAAAATCCCCATGCAACAACTGCTTTGTGCAGCACAATGAGCTAGTAGCTAACAGCTAGCAGTTGTGTTATTGTTTATGGTCAGTAATATTTGTGTCACGTTTAAGAAGATGTCACGACAGTAGAGGCAGCACAATTATGATGATCAACCTATAATCCCACCCATGTTGAGGTGGCACTAAACTGCAGTGGAAAAGCAAGCTCCGAAAAGTAAAGCGAGCAGAGTCGAGTCGAGCTGTACCGTGCAGTGGAAAAGCCCCATAATGAGAGTCAAACACCTGCTAAGCTAAAAGGAGCGCTGCAGTTTTGTTTCCTTAAACGTCATCTTCCAAATATCGTAGAATGCAATGCATTTATGGTCAAAGATATCAAGTAGGAATATCCCACATCCAACTTGAATGGAACGCAGCATAACCGTTTATCCTGACTAAACAAAATGTATTGCAAGCAATATTTAAATCGCAAATATTATTAGATTTATATTTCCAGGTATTATAGACCTCCTTGGTAGATTCAAATGAAAAATTATGATTTTTGATGTTAATTTCACAAAACAGTTATGCTGCAGTTAAAATTAGGATTGAGCATTGTGTCGTTTCAAGTACTGGCTTTTGTGCGTGGACGTGTTTTTAAAATGTAAGTTGATAATATTAGTTGACTGCCACGTAATGTATGATTGGCATAGCGTCTTATTCAAAATCTCAAACATAAAAAAATGTATTCAAAAAATCATGAAATGTCACACTACCAATAACAGCCTCTTTGCACAACTGCTTAAGATTGACATGCACCAAACTTACAGTATTCGGCTTCTAACCCAGGCTGTCGTGTGGACACGTGCTTGTGGGTTTCTTTTTTCTTGGATCTTCAATGGTCATGAAAATTTTTAAACATCATAACCACACACTGCAAGACTATAAAAACCTCTTAAAACAGCATACCTTGTTGATGCTTTATAATGAGACCATCAAGCAGCTGCATGGCTCTGCATTGATGTGTAATAGACTAGTAGAAATGTCAACTAGAAATCTATCAAGTATCATGACTTTCGTGGTTATGCAAAATCCGTGGCAATGCACGTTCCCAAAAATCATTCTATTATATTCATAATTTTCCATTACTCACAGCCATGATAGATTTCTCTTGCGTGCACACATGAGCAAACACATTGAACTCGAGGAGAGAGAGAGAGCGCATACATGGTGGTGATATACTGTATGTTTAGACAAGGTAAAATGTTTGGGAACCACTGGTCTGCCACATATTTTCATAGAAAAAAGCATATATAAAACAAAAAAGCATAAACAGATGCGGAATTGCTTCTTTGTGGCAGTTTATGTCATTTTAAATATTTTAACAAGAAAAACCCATAAAGCGTTATTGCACTATACAACGCTAAATAGAGAGTTAAAACTGAAAATACTTAATCTAGTTATGAATGTCATGCAAGTTTGATTTGAAAAATTTAAATGTTGATGAACTAGCTACTAATCTGTTAAGAATAAGGCCTACCTACAGTATATGTCTGTTAATGGCAAATGGTAAAAAGTATAAAGTGTCTATATTATTACTTTAGTTCTATATTATTACTTAATTAGTGGCTTAAGGAGATCCATCAGAACTGATGTAGTTTGGTGCTGCCTTTAATGTAAATTTAAGAAATAATAATTAGAAAAATGTCCTTTGCCATATATGAAGAATATTTTGTTAATTAATTCTGTTGTATTTTGAATACATGCATACTCATTTGTGATACATTACCAGTTGTATCAACCTGAACACCGACTGTGCCCCTAAATACAGCTAAACGCAACACCCCCCAATCGTTAGGTTTGGTTATGTAATTTCTTGAGTTGTTTTTGGTCTCTACATAATTCCCATTCGTCAGTTTGTGTCATTTCATAGTTTTAATTACTTTACTTTTATTCTACAATGTGAAAATAATAATAATAAAGAACAAGGAGTAGATATGTCTATAAGTCTAAATGTTTGACATGTTTCAGAATTCTCTTTTCATTTCTTTGTCAAACCAAAACCCATTTAAAAAAAAAAACGTTAGTAGCATCCTATCTGATCTGCGGTTCCTTTGTAGCTTCTTTATTTGCCCCCAGTCTCTCATCTCGTTGACAAGTTGGACACAGGGTCTTCCCGAAACCTATTTTAATCATGTTACCCCAGAAATCAATAAACTATTTCCCACAGGGTGAACCTCGACAATGGAGAGGGTCTGCCGTCCTAAAGTATTTTAAGTGTGTACACAAGCCGTCTGAGTGCAGTACAAACACAAAGCTGTGCAGACAAATTCATTAAAATAACCACCGTGGCTTTCAAATGAATGGGTGTACATGGCAACCTATCCCTGCTCGAATGTTATATGCATATACGAAGAGCTCAGCAATAGCTGGTTTTAAGGTTTCCTAAAAGAAATAGTTCACCCCCCAAAAATTTGATAAAATAATAATAAAACATAAAGCATCATAAAAGCATAAAAGTGGTCCAAAAGACACATTGCTTTATATTCTTAGTCTTTTGAAGTCATAGAATATCTTTGTTTGAAACGGAGACTGAAATTTTGTCATTATATTACACAGCTATGTAAAACTAGATTCTGATTGGTCATCCAGTGTGTTAATAATATTTCATTTTCATTTATTTCAATACTTAATTTGTGGGTGAACTAGTCCTTTAACTACAACATCAGTGGAAGTCAGTCGATAGTAATTTAATGCCATGATTCTGCAGGCAAAGTGCTTCACTGACCATCATCATCACATAAAACAATTATTTCATAAACCACTCCAGGTGGAATCCATACCACACCTCCAGACATTTCCTGGAAAATCAGTTTCTGGGAGCCCTCCACATATCTCCTTCTCTTTCTCTTCCCTTAATAAGATAAAATGCAGCAGTTACTTGGCCCTTGATAAGGCAGGATCATCTAGCTAATGCCTTTTAAGGTGAGAGCAAGCAGCAATGTCTTGGGAGACAGAGGGTTGTGGTAGGGGAATGGAAGGGCATGTTGTAATTCAGCAATAATCCTGTGGTGGATAATGTATCAGAGATCAGCTTCGCTTGAGCAAGTTTTTCCTGATGAGGTGGAGATCTCCACAATCACAAGGCAAGAAAGGTGTATGCATTGGCATGCAGGTCACAGTCTTGTAAGGCTCTGGAATGCACAAGTGCTCTTCAGGCAGAGTGTTAAAGAACAGTGTGGAAAAGAGAGTAGACTTCCTTCTGAGTGTTTTGCAATTCACTCTACAACGAGATATGCTTGAAATGATTCAAGATCTTGGAAAAGCAACTGACATACTACATAAACTGTCAGTCCTTCCTTTGCAGTGACAACAGAGTGGAAATCTTAGTTACATGAAATAATTCAAGATGTGCAAACAAGTAAAAAAAGCACTTTTTAAATATACATTGGACCTAAAAATTAGGCTACTTGGCCCCTTCAGTATGCCATACTTAAAATGCATGAATGTCATTGCAACAAATAACAAAATATCAAACTGAGTAGCATTTAATTTATAGAAAGAAGTACAAAAGCACTGTTTTCAAGGAAACATTAAAAAAAAAAAAAGTTGATGGTTTGAAATTGTTTTACTGTTAAAAATTAAGACAAAAGACCAATATTTGGACATTTTCTGGTTGTCCTATGTTATCTTTCTACAGACATATGTACATGTTATTGTACAGACTTCCATGTGAACATAAGGAGAACTGACATCATAAATCGACAAAAAATTATCTTTAATCTAGTTGGTTAAAAGTAATTAAAAAAATGGCAATAGTACAAAAATTGAAGTTAGTTATGAGAAAATTTCTAGCAAACATCAATTGTTTGCTGGTACCACTTGGTTTGATATTGTGTTTTTTAATGCAATGAGGTTCATGCATTTGTATTAGGGATGTAAAAAATTTTTTTTTAAATTGTATTGTATCGTCTGCGATGGACTGGCGACCTGTCCAGGGTGTCCCCCGCCTTTCGCCCAATGTTAGCTGGGATAGGCTCCAGCCCCCCGCGACCCTGTACACAGGATAAGCGGTTGATGATGGATGGATGGATGGATGTATTGTATCGTATCGAACAATGTGCATGATATCGTATCGAGAGCACAATATAATGCAATACAATATTTGTATTTTTTTTACATATAACTGGTAGTATCAAAAACTGTAAATAAATACATAACCTGTAGTGTTAATTCAGCTACTGCTTAGGAAGTATTGCAAGGTAATGCAATGCAACATTGAGAGCGACATTACAGTCTACTTCCCAGAGAGGCAGGGCAGTGCTGTTTTTTTAAGCTACTTCATTATAGAGCCCTGCTTTTTGTTGCCAATGTCAGACACTGTTGTGTCATTTAAGATTTAAAACACAGCTATGCAAATTCTTGAATAATTTTAAGCAAAGCATTTGTGTTGTACTGGGTTTTTTTTTTATAATCATATTGTATCGTATCATGGGGCTATTGCATCATATCGAATCCAATTATGAAATTTGTGCATCTATATACCTAATTTTAATATATGCCTTAAGCTTAAAATATTTTTGGGTCACTGTACTTAGTTAGGTTATGCACATTATGACAGAAACAGCAAAGCAAATTAATTAAAACTCAATTATAAAATTACAATTAAGCTTCCAAGAGTGCCGTGAGAAACAATAACATGAAAACTCCACCAGTTCTTAGCCTCAGGTGCAATCAATTGTGGGAAAGATTCTTTCTCAGAAAGGTGCCCATTTTTTTCTTTCCCAAAGCCAATTAACAGATGCCAAGTGGAAGAGCCCACAGGCAGAAATGTATCAGGTGTACCTGAATTTCAATTACTATGAAAACTGCATTACTATATGCAAATATCTCTACTGACGTCCTATGATTCAGTAAATTAATCAATTTCTCTGCAAGCAACAGAATGTAATGCTCACAGTAGTTTTAAGAAATATCAAGAGGAAAATGGTAAACTTGAGCTTTTACTGAGAAAAACAGATGTGATTCTTCTAGTCAAGACAGCAGAGAACTTGCTTAGGTCTAGCAAAGTTAACTGTTTCTTGAACTGCTTCCTTATGGGCATGTGCTTATTCAAGTATCTTCTAAGTATCTTAAAGCAGTTCCTTGTTCACGTATATTGGAAAAATATATGAAACAAACACTTTGGCCTTTTAGGTTGAGTCAGAAATATTGTAATTAAGACTTATAAGCACTTGAATGTCCAAGCAATTCCAGATAATACCAGAGTATGCAGAGCAGTGACGGTGGAAGTGGCGTGACAACATGAAAGACGATGAAAATAAATGACATAATGTCTCATTATTTATGTCTCAAATAATGACTTATTATTCATGGTTTAAGCAAATGAATAAATAATTGGCCAAATACCAGGCATTAATAAAGAATATAGGTTGTATAAAAGAATTGCAGGCGTGTAACAGAAAAAAAAGAGCTTTTGCCATCATTCATTGTGAATTTGCCTAAGTTTAGCTTCTTTCGTATTTTGTTTCCGACTAAAATGCGTGACATGTTGAAATAACGAATGCCCAATTCAGATGTGGGTGCAATTTAATGCAGCAAAATATTGTACTAGTACTAAAAAATATTGTAGAGTTTGGAACAACAGAATTAATTGGAAGTCTTTTCTCCTTCATTTTAAATGTCAATAAGTCTATATATTCAGCTATCCTAACTATGCAAAATGATATAGTTAGTTACAGTTAGTATTTTCTTTGCTGTTCAAAAACCTATCAAAACAGACCCATGACCCACCAGCGTGAACCACTGTTTAAAAGTACCTTTACAGAATTTTAGAACTTAAAGGCCATAACACTTAATGACATGCTATGAAATCTTAGACTCTGTGTTTTTATGTTCTACTAAGCCTCACCCATAATACAAATCTATATTCATTTTTAAAAGCCTATATTCCATAGAATTTCTCGTAATTTTAGACACTCTCAAATGCTGTCGGTAACCGATCCGTCTATGTTTTGCGCTGCAGATACATTTGAGACCTTATCGAAAATATTGCTGCACCTGCAGTACACATCTGGTATTTGTGAACCCCGTGGGCCAAAAGTGCCGGCAATTTCCTTACAAGCACTCTGAGACAAGAACATATAACTTTGTAATTGTCCACTTAAGCCATTTCAGAGGCTAAGGTATCCTGCAGTTTAATGGTCCATATGCTGGGTTCCTCCAAAAAAAAAACTCTAGCCAAAATCGCTGTGGTTTATTGGATGACCCTAAGACAGCTTGTGTGTACAATGTTACACCTTATCTTCTCAACATTATGTGATTAAAAAAGAGATTTCATTTTATACAGCCATTCTGAAAATCTCAATAGTCTTCTCCTCCCTCATGATTTTAAATAATGTAGCATAATCTTGTAGCTCAACATATTATAGTTTCTCATTGGGGGCCCGCAGCGCTTGAAAGCACTCTTGCGGATGACACATGTGCCTGTTTCACTGAAGAACACTGAAAGTTATCTTTCGGGACGCTTGAAATGGCAGCCAAGGCATTAAAGAGGCCAGTGAAAAGAGAGCTTTTACAGAGGCGTCTTTGTCAATATCAAAGGCTGCGTCTGGGAAGTGAATAGTTTTGCTTTGTGTTTGGCAGTGCATGTGTGGGAGTTTGTTGTGGTGTTGAGATATCCCTGTGTACACTGAGAGCTAACCCTATTGAGAGAATTGCTGCAAAATCTCCACCATTGTAGGACTCTCGAGAGCATTTTACCTCCGTATGATATCAAATTTTGCGATCTTCAAAAAATCTTGGATTTACTGTAAAGGAATAGTTCTCACATAAAAGCAAATTATGGAATAATTTACTCAACCTCATGTTATTCCAGATCTGTATGACATTCTGTCTTCTGTGGAATGCAAAAAGGGGTGTTAGGCAGATTGTTAGGGATTGTCAGCCTCTGTCACCATTAGCACTGGGTAAAAATATAGATTTTCTGATCTTCAAATTTTCTAAATATTGATTCTTAAAGTATTCACCCTCAAATGTTAATACTCTCATTATTTGAGAAGCTACCTTGAAAGGAGCTAAATAAAAATAGAGTTTATTACAATTATTATTTACTCACCCTTATGTCAGACATTATAACTAAAATATTCCTATATGAATCGATATTGAATTGAATCCAAATTGAATCATAATGAGAGCTTTTGAATCCAAAATGAATCAGCAAATCAGTATCAATACTCAGTCCTGGTCACCATTTACTTTCATTGTATGGTACAACAGCAATGTCAAGATTCTTCAAAATTTCTTCTATTTTGTTCCTTGGAAGAAAAGCATACATATTTAAAACAACATGAGAATGAGTACATGGTTAACAGATTATTTTATTTATTTTTTATTATTTTTATTAACAATTATTATTAATACTACCAATAAATGCATGAACAATGCAGTCATAATCATACAATTCAATTATGTCATACAATTTCATCAAAACACTGGTTTAAGCTTGTCTTTTGAAGGTAACTCATTACAACTGTATAATTATTGGATATTATTCACCACGGGGGTGCTTCTATTGGCATCCATTCTGAATGTTCTGTCATTGTTTTCAGCCTAAGGCTATAGCTTTGGTGCCAACACACTGAGTTCAACCCATATCCTCTGTACATTATTAACATGAGACCTCCAGCTCTCGAATACAATGTCATTTGGAGAATAGACGTTAACACACTGATAGACATCATTATCCTCATGTTGAGAGTGTGGATTGAATTAAGGAGCGCTGATAAGTTCGATGGATGATGGTCAGAAGGTGAAAGAGTGGTGAGGGTTGCAATTAGCGAGCCTAATGAATGGACACTAATGAATGTCGTTCTCAAGAGGTTTCATATTAGGTTTGAAGGACATTGCGTCCTTGCAATAAGTCTGTTTCTATACAAACAAGACACTAGATTGGAATCTCTGGCTTGAAATTTGAGCCAAATTCTTTGTATTCTCATTTACTCTCATTTAAAATGTATAATGCTAGCATAGGATGTTACGCCTACTACCAATTAAAACACAACTGTCATCTGCATAAATGGCTTCGTCTGCCAAAATGGTACAGAAATTATTATAAGTGAGAAGCTGTTAAAAACTTGAATAAAAGCTGATATTTTAGCAAATTACAATAATCAAATCACCTTAAAAGTATTAAAGAAACCTTCCAGGTTCAAAACAAGTGTAGCTCTATCGACAACATTGGTGGCTTTGTCTGTAAAAATGAATTCAACCTTTAAATCCTGTAATTATCAACATAGTCTCATGACAACTCATAATAATGTATACAAAATGGCAAAATTGTAAGTTCCCCTTCTGTCGCTCTCTCCACGTTGTGTCGGAGAAGCGACACTAGGGGTCTCTCTTGAGCGCCGATATCCACCTCTGATCTATGAAAAAAGACCAATGAGAGTTGGCAGCCAGTATTTGCATGTCCCGCCCCCGGACATACGGGTAGTTAAGCGGCGCAAATACGGGAGTTCATTCAGAAAATTTCTTCGAGCCGATGGTCTGTTTGCAGTTTGCTGCGAGTTTACACACCACTACGTTCCTGTTTCCTCTGACGATCTGCATGCTGTTGGATTTGACGGCGCACAACAGCGGCTTTCTCCTACTTGCACGACGTGCATTGTTGGCCCTGAGCCTCGACAGCGCAGACACACACACATACTGTGTATTAAAAGAGTTATTTCCCTTAAAAGAGTGAATTTCTCTAAAAGAGCAAAACACAGCGGCGTTGAACGTCCTTTTCAGGACGCGTATTTTTCAAGATGCCCTTCCGCCCCTGTGTTGTTCCTGGATGCGGTAGAAGCCTCTCTGCTTCAGACGGCCACAGGCGCTGTCTCGTGTGTTTGGGCCGCGATCACACCGAGGCAGCGTTTGTGGATGTTTCATGTTCTCACTGCGAGAACATGACCATGACCACGTTGCGGTCGCGGCTTTCTTTCAACAGCTGCACCCCGCATTGTTACTTCTTCCCACGGGATTGAGGACGATGCGGTTGGCGCTGGGGGCGATTTGGGGGTGGCAGCGGGTGCAGTTTCGCCGGGTAGCCCCCCGCGAACTTCCCGTTCCCCGACACGCTCGCTGGTCCCCGTCCACGCTCGCGGTGATAGCGGCTTGCCTCACGGCCTGGCTGTCTATCCTTCCGAGCCTGAAGCAGATGAGCTCGCCGCCGCATCGGAGAGTGTGATGTCTGATGTCGAGGACTCCCCTGGACTGCCGCCTTCGGGCAAGCAGGCCCAGGCTGAGGCCGACGCTCAGATGTCTGACATGCTTTCCCGGGCCGCCGTGAGCGTGGGGTTGGATTGGAACCCTCCATCCTCCCCACAGCCTTCACAGTTGTATGACTGGTTCCTGGGGCAGCACGCCGCTCGCGGCCATGCATCCCCCGGTCCCGTTTTTCCCGGAGGTGCATGACGAGCTGACGTCTAAGTGGAGAGCCCCGCTCTCCGCTCGTCTAGGTGCCACCCGCTCCACTCTCACCACCCTCGACGGCGGAGAGCGCCACGGATATGGAGCGATTCCCCAGGTCGATAGGGCAGTTGCATACCATCTATGCCCCGGTAGCCCTACCTCCTGGCGTGGCCGCCCCGTACTCCCATCCAAGCCCTGTAGGACAACATCCTCGCTCAACGCGAAGGCCTACAGTGCGGCTGGACGCGCTGCCTCCGCCTTGCATGCGATGGCCCTCCTGCAAGTCCACCAGGCCAAAGCACTCAGAAACATGCACGGGGGTGGACCTGATCCTGATGTGCTGCAGGAACTGCGCTCAGCGACCGACCTCGCCCTGAGAGTGATGAAGGCCACAGCGCAGGCACTCGGAGAGGGCGATGGCCACCCTAGTGGTCCAGGAACGCCATCTGTGGCTCAACCTGGTCGAGATGCGTGAGGCCGACAAGAACCGCTTCCTAGACGCACCTGTCTCCCAGATTGGCCTTTTCGGCGACACTGTCGAGGACTTCGCCCAACAGTTCTCCGCGGTGAAGAAGCAGACGGAGGCCATATCTCACATCATGCCCCGCCGCACACCTGCCGCTACGGGCTCTGCCCCGTCTGCTCGCCGAGGGCATCCCCCTGCGGCGAAGAAACCAGCTCCTGTTCCGCCTCAACCCGGGCCCAGCTCTCAGCCCCAGCGTCGAGCACCCCGCAGGCGGCGCACGCCCCCTGTCTCACGAACCCCCTCTAGGACCCCGGTGGAGGGCCGGGAGGAGAATCCTTTGTTTTTTTCATTTGCCACACCACCTGACGGGGGCTGTGGTACCAACATTCTCAATAAAAGAGCTATTTCCTTTGCCTCTGGGTCACCTGGCCCGCAAATGCCATTCTCACGGCAATCTGCTTTCAGATTATGACAGTCCCGGTACACCGGACGCGGCGATCCCGCCTTCCGCCTGCCCACAACTGTCCCCCAGCCGGCCGGTTCAGACGAGTCCAGAGGACGCCAACATCAGACCTCCTCCTCAGTCACGAACCCGCCCCTGCGGGCGCTGGAGCAAGGTAAATGCTTTGAGTCTATTCTCAGCACCTCAGCCTCAGGCCGTAACGAAGCCGCCCGACGCTGCATTACCTGTTCCGCCCCGCTGCGAGGCCCCGCCGGGTACATCCAAAATACTCGTCCCTTTGGTGCCCCTAGCGCAGAGCTGGAAAGCATTGTTTTCGCTTCCCAACGCGTCACGATGGCTGCACCGGACCATTCGACTTGGTTACGCAATTCAGTTTGCCCGGCTCCTGCCCCCCTTCAGGGGCGTCCGCTTTTCTGCAGTACACGGCGAGCATGCCAGTTCCCTGCGCATGGAAATCGCGACCCTCTTAGCCAAGGGCGCGGTAGAGCCCGTCCCTCCAACCGAAATGAGGAAGGGTTTCTACAGCCCTTACTTCATTGTACCCAAGAAAGGCGGCGGCTTACGACCAATCCTGGACCTGCGAGTTTTCAATCGGGCCTTGTTAAAACTCCCGTTCAAAATGCTCACGCAGAGAAATATTCTGGCTGGTGTTCAGCATCTAGATTGGTTCGCAGCGGTAGACCTGAAGGGCGCGTACTTCCACGTCTCAATTCTGCCACGACACCGACCCTTCTTACGGTTCGCGTTCGACGGCCAGGCGTTTCAGTACAAAGTCCTCCCCTTCGGCCTGTCTCTGTCCCTCGGCGTCTTCCACGAAGGTCGCAGAAGCGGCCCTTGCCCGCTCACGAGTAGCCGGCATCCGCATTCTCAACTACCTCGACGACTGGCTCATCCTAGCACACTCTCGAGAGTTATTATGCACACACAGAGACCAGGTGCTCCGGCACCTCAGCCGCTTGGGGCTTCAGGTCAACTGGGAAAAGAGCAAGCTCACTCCGGTTCAGAGCATCTCTTTTCTCGGGTTGGAGTTAGACTCAGTCTCAATGACAGCACGTCTCACGAGCGAGTGCGCTCAGTCGGTGCTGGACTGCCTCGCTTCCTTCAAGCCAGGCACAGTGGTCCCTCTAAAACTTTTCCAAAGGCTCCTGGGGCATATGGCGTCCTCCGCGGCGGTCACGCCGCTGGGGTTGATGCATATGAGACCACTCCAGCACTGGCTCCAGACTCGAGTCCTGACACAAGCATGGCACCACGGCACGCATCGGGTAGGATCACCCCCGCCTGCCTCAAAACACTCCAACCCTGGACAGACCTCTGCTTTTTATGGGCAGGAGTGCCCCTGCAGCAGGTGTCCTGACGCGTTCTGGTCACAACCGATGCCTCCCGGTCCGGGTGGGGTGCCGTGTGCAGCGGGCACGCAGCAGCGGGCCGTTGGAAAGGGGCCCCGCTGCATTGGCACATCAACTGCCTGGAGTTGCTGTCCGTCCTTCTTGCCCTCAGGAAGTTCCTCCCGTTAGTTCGGGACAAACATGTCCTCGTGAGATCGGACAGCACCACGGTGGTGGCGTACATAAATCGCCAAGGCGGCGTACGCTCCCGCCACATGTCACAACTCGCCCGCCGTCTCCTCCTATGAAGCCAGCAGTGACTCAAGTCGCTGCGTGCCACTCACATCCCCGGCAAGCTCAATGTCGTAGCGGACGTGCTATCACGACAACGCCTGTCCGGCGGGGAGTGGAGGCTTCACCCCCAGCTGATTTGGGAACGGTTTGGCAAGGCCCAGGTAGACCTGTTCGCCTCCCAGGAAACCTCCCACTGCCCGCTCTGGTACGCCCTAACAGAGGCTCCCCTCGGGACAGACGCGCTGGCACACAGCTGGCCCTCGGGGCTACGCAAGTACGCATTTCCCCCAGTGAGCCTTCTTGCACTGGTGCTGTGCAAGGTCAGGGAGGACGAGGAGCAAGTCACGCTAGTGGCCCCCTACTGGCCCACTCGGACTTGGTTCTCGGAACTCAGGCTTCTCGCGACAGCTCCTCCCTGGTGAATTCCCCTGAGAAAGGACCTCCTCTCTCAGGGACGGGGCACGCTCTGGCACCCGCGCCCAGACCTCTGGAACCTCCACGACTGGTCCCTGGACAGGATGCGGAAGAGCTAGCCGGCTTACCGGCGACTGTTGTGAATACAATCATCCAAGCCAGAGCCCCCTCTACCAGGCACCTTTACGCCCTAAAGTGGCGCTTGTTCGCAGATTGGTGTTCTTCCCGAACCGAAGACCCGCAGAGATGCGCGATCAAGTCAGTGCTCTTGTTCCTACAGGAGAGGCTGGACAGGAGGCTGTCCCCGTCCACCCCTCAAGGTGTATGTTGCCGCCATTGCCGCCCACCACGATCCTGTAGGCGGCAAGTCTTTGGGTAAGCACGACCTGATCCTCAGGTTCCTGAGAGGCGCCGGAGGTTGAATCCCTCCCGGCCAGGCCTAGTTCCCTCCTGGGATCTCTCGGTAGTCTTGGCAGGACTCCAGAGACCTCCCTTCGAGCCGCTTGAATCAATTGGACTCAGGGCCCTCTCTCTTAAGACGGCCCTGCTGATCGCGCTCGCCTCTATCAAGAGGGTCGGGGACCTGCAAGCGTTCTCTGTCAGCGACACTTGCCTGGAGTTTGGTCCGGCGGATACGTCCGTGATCCTAAGACCGCGACTGGGCTATGTGCCCAAGGTTCCTACCACACCATTCCGAGATCAGGTAGTGAACCTGCAAGCGCTGCCCCGGGAGGAGGCAGACCCAGCCCTTTCGTTGCTGTGTCCAGTGCGCGCCCTGCGCATTTACCTGGACCGCACACAGAGCACCAGACGCTCTGAGCAGCTCTTTGTCTGCTTTGGGGGACGGCAGAAAGGGAATGCCATCTCCAAACAGAGGCTCGCCCACTGGATTGTCGACGCCATCACACTGGCTTATCACACCCAGGCCGTGCCCCTACCCTTGCGGGTCCGAGCTCACTCAACAAGGGGTGTTGCATCCTCGTGGGCACTAGCCAAGGGCACCTCCCTAGCAGACATCTGTAGAGCCGCGGGTTGGGCAACACCCAACACCTTCGCGAGGTTTTACAACCTCCGCGTTGAGTCGGTTGCGTCTCGTGTTTTCTCAGGTCCGAGCCCGTAGAACTCGGTAACACGTAGACCGACCGGCCGGGTGGATCGCTTGCGCCCAGCGCCCTTTTCCTGACGTCAAGGTAAAGTAGTGCACCTTCTTCCCAGGGCGCCCCACTCCGAGTCGGGACACTGGTCGATTCCTCCCCAGCCCTCCGGGTCCGCGGTTCAGCGGAAGAACTCGCCGACCCAAGCCACTGCGGGTACCCTGATGGCTACCCTGTACTGGTATAGGTGCTCCACAGGTAAGGCCTCCTGTTCGAACTCCCCTGTGTGTAACTCCATGGTTCTGTCCCCTTACGAGCGGACCCCCGTGTCTCCCTTAGGCAGTTACAGCTGCCCCGGTCGCCGTGCTGTAGCAACTCCCCCCTTTCGAGGCTGGATCGACCACCGCGCCATACTTTCCACACGAGCCCTAAGACGGCTGTGTGACGTGTCTACCACTTTTCCTCCCCAAGAAAAAGGGCAGGTGTGGTCTCCGCAGGGTCTGGGTAAGACCCCCTTCCCTATATGCGTGTAAGGGCCCCGGCCGTGATTGCTCTATGCGAGAAACATAGAGAGAAAAGAGGCCCAGCCAGGCTGGCCCGTTCCCATGTTGGCAAACATCGCCTTGTTCCCCTCCCAGGGTAACTAGAAGGATCCCGATGTTCTTATGGGGCATTGGGGAAGGGTACGTGCAGCCAGGTACAGACGATGCGCGGCACTGTATGAAATCCCTGCCCGCATCTGTATCGGCGGTTCACGTACACGGTTCAGCGCATGGCAAGATTGGAATGGGTCCCCTAGTGTCGCTTCTCCGACACAACGTGGAGAGAGCGACAGAAGGGGAACGTTTGATACGTATGTAACCTCCGTTCCCCGAGGGAGGGAACGACACGTTGTGTCTTTCCTCCACCATGTTGCTGAACCGACCATTTCAGATCATTTCCGGCTCCTCAGAAAAATCCTGAATGAACTCCCGTATTTGCGGCGCTTAAATACCCGTATGTCCGGGGGCGGGACATGCAAATACTGGCTGCCAACTCTCATTGGCCTTTTTTCATAGATCAGAGGTGGATATCGGCGCTCAAGAGAGACCCCTAGTGTCACTTCTCCGACACAATGTGTCGTTCCCTCCCTCGGGGAACGGAGGTTACATACGTAACCAAACGATACTGTACATCTTGGCTTGTATGAAAAGGTACAACTTTTATTCCCATAGAGACCAACCAAACAACAAACAGTATTTCAAATCGATACAATAAAGGCAACAAATTTTAGCTAGCCTCCTATGAAATGCTTCCTTTTAAGAAAGAAACAAATTTGATTATTTATTCCATATTTATTTATGAAATACAAATAACTGAATTACCTTTCATATTATTGATTCAGCAGGAAACTGATGGAGTGCGTACTCCAGGTAGGGAATGAGGTTTTGCCCCAAGTGAAGGAGTTCAAGTACCTCGGGGTCTTGTTCACGAGTGAGGGGACAATGGAGAGGGAGGTTGGCCGGAGAATCGGGGCAGCGGGGGCGGTATTGCACTCGCTCTATCGCACCGTTGTCACGAAAAGAGAGCTGAGCCGAAAGGCAAAGCTCTCAATCTACCGGTCAATTTTTGTTCCTACCCTCACCTATGGTCATGAAGGTTGGGTCATGACCGAAAGAACTAGGTCACGAGTACAAGCGGCCGAAATGGGCTTCCTCAGAAGGGTGGCGGGATTCTCCCTTAGAGATAGGGTGAGAAGCTCAGTCATCCGTGAGGACCTCGGAGTAGAGCCGCTGCTCCTTTGTGTCGAAAGGAGTCAGTTGAGGTGGTTTGGGCATCTGGTAAGGATGATGCCTGCCTAGGGAGGTTTTTCAGGCACGTCCAGCTGGGAGGAGGCCTCGGGGAAGACCCAGGACTAGGTGGAGAGATTACATCTCCACACTGGCCTGGGAATGCCTCGGGGTCCCCCAGGCAGAGCTGGTTAATGTGGCTCGGGATAGGGAAGTTTGGGGCCCCCTGCTGGAGCAGCTGCCCCCATGACCCGACTTTGGATAAGCGGTTGAAGATAGATGGATGGATGGATGGATTATTGATTTGTCTTATTCCAAACTCTCTGTTTTCTTTTTCCATGGTACACAAAAGTTGCCTTCCTATTAAAATCATGGTTAAGTTAGGGTTTGGGTAAAAGGTTAGACTTTAAGGTTAGGCTAAGGTTTGGATTAGGGGTTACACTTAGGTAAAATCATAATAACATCCTTTGTTGGTTTGTTAATTTTTTTCTATGGGGGTAAATGTTTACTATTGTTTTTGATTCCTTGCAATTTCACCATCTCATAGAATTAATAATATGAGATGTCGGTAATGCATAATAAGAAGTTTGTCCGAACAGTAGTCCCACAGTTAAAGGACTTTACAGCTCAAATAACATACGTTTTTGTATTGAATAATTAATATAAGTGTCATGACAAAAATATGAGCTACACATTTCTGCATAGAAACCCTTCGGAATACCCTGCACCAGTGCTGGGTACTGTAAATAAGTTTTTGTCTGTTTTTACAAATCGAGAGAACAGTCCAAATTTTGTCTTTAGTATGAGCTTAACTTGCTTTGGAAATTGAACATTTCAATTAAATTGAATTACTTAATTTTTTCTAAGATTTATGGAGCAATTTTATGAAGAATATGTTTTACTTTTACATAATATCAGCAGAAAATTAAAAAGATAGGGCATTGCACGAATGGCTCTCTGTGACTATACAGTCATCTATTGGTACCGTACAGCTGAGCAATCATCTACCCAGTGTACTCTAAAGTGCTATTGTGTACCCTCGACAAAGACTTCAAAGGTAAAAGGAAAATACAAAATAAATATCAGTCATTTATTTAAAGTCAGGCAGCCACTGATCAGATGTTGGAAGGCATGAGTAACATGTTGGTCTAAAGAGCAAAACAGAAAACGTGTGTTGTTGCCTGTTGATAATAGTGGTTAGTGCATGGTGACTGGCGAGACTCTTTAAAACCGCAAAACTGATCTTTTCGTAAAGTAGTCACACCCAGTTATTTACTAAGTGCAGCATCAAATAAACAAAGTATCCCAAAATAATTGTGTTTACCCTCTTCAGTGAAACTTGGTGTAATGAAAAATGATAAGATATCAAAAAATAGGTTAAGTCCCTCGTTGACACATTAAAATTCATAAACGCTAAAAGAGAATTCTTTGTGCATTTCAGTCCACTGAGTACGAGACATTTGGGTGAAGAAAAAATAAAAACAAGGAGATACCTTGCTTAGAATATTTATATATATTAATATTCTAAAATTGCCTGTCATGTGTTTTTTTATGGTTTGACAGGTGATATGTAACACATGAATACAGAAGACAGCTCCTCACGTGTCTTTGTCAGTGATATCAGATTTCATTGTTGTTGTTTCAGAGGAATGATTTTGCCAGAATGGAGTTTAATGGCACAATGGAAAAATGTTTAAATAATTGTTTGTATCAATGTATCTAATATGCTATTGGTATAGAATATGATGTCTTTAGGTAACAATTCTTTAAATTCTTGTTTGTACTTCACAGACCCAGATTTTGGTCCAAACATACTGCCTACTGATTAGGGGTGGGGCAATATGGTTATCTCACGATTCGGTTCGATGTAGGATATGAGGTTCACAATTTGATATAATCTTGATTCTATATAACAACACTTAAATGACAAAGTATGACCAAAAATTTTTTTAGTCTTTAGGAAAAAAATTGGGACAAACTTAACATTTATAATTTCTTATTAGAATAAAGATCTCTAATGCACAATATAGATTATCAAATTTAAAATAATAAGAGTTTATCATAAACCATTCTTTATAAAAAAAAACGTTTAGACAAGAAACCTTAAATAATAGATGGCTACATCAAGTGAACAGGTGCAGGACAAGCAATATATTGCAACATAACATGTCCTATTTTATTCATTTTGTTTTTTAATATTTTATATATATATATATATATATATATATAGCTAAATTTAAGCACTTTATGTAGAAAAAGAATGACAGAGAGATCTTGATGTTCGACAGGTCATATAAGGACAGAAAATAGTTTTGCAAATTTCAAAACATTTAATTTTGCCTCAGTATGGTTTGTCATTTCTTTTTGTTTGCGATATTAAAAATTCTGTATATACTATTGCCCCAGTCCTACTACTAAATTGAGAAATGCTTGCCTATTATTATTCATTTTCAGTTGTCTTTGAATATATTTTTTTTAAATGTTATTTATGCATTTTTTGTTTTACTTCATGAATCTTTCATGATTTTCTGCACCTCCATTGATAAGCCTCATACTTTAAAAACCACTCATCTTAAATGTGGATTTTACAGCTATCAAATAATCTGTGCACATACGCATACTCATACATGCACAATAATAATTGTTGTCATGTTCTCTTGGGGACAACTGCAGGCCACAGGAGTATCAGACTGGAGTTGGAGTCTATTGTCAGGATTCCAACCATTTCTAATGTAAAAAAAATTACATTTGGCTCTGGGATTCAGCAATTGAAATGTAAAGTTATGTTGAAACTTGCTGAGCACATTTTAACGAAGGGCTGGCAGGCCAAGAGGGAATCTGGGGCAGGAGAAATGAATCAGTCAGCCTGTGATCCTAAAGTCACATCTGCCTTCCAATGAAGAGGAAGTCGTAGTTCGAAGAGCCCCAGATAAGAACATAATTACTTGAACTTTCCATTTCAAGACTGAATAATATTGAGCACTTATCAACTGTGCAAAGGTCTCCTCCTGACTACAAAAGTGTCTCGACACGTTTTTACCAGTTGAAGTTCTTTTTGACTTTGATACAGTGTCTACAAAATGTGGCACTCCTGTGTAAGAGGGTTACAAAAGCAGCGAGATGCATAGAAATGGCCATAGACATCCTTCTTGCATATGTTTACATAGAAAACACCAAATTGTTGAACTATGTTGGTAATGATGGACCTTGCAACCATAGTTTGATAACAATACTTTTGGGAAATGCACCCCTGAAGGAATGACTCATATGAGCTGGTTCCTTTTAATAAATCAGTCATGACCTCACTCAGTTGAGATCATGACTGATTCATTAAAAGGAACCAGCTCATATGAGTCATTCGTTCACAAATCGAACAACTCTTTTGCGCTGTATGCTTGTTGTTGGAATGTCAAGAAAATCATTCAATTGCATTTTATTTTTATTTTTTTTAAATAATCTTGATAATAATGCCTTATTGGTGAATAAAGGTATTCTTTATTTACCTCCAAATTGCTGGTGATTTTAGAAACAAACTAAATGGGGTCTGTCAGTAAACATTGCTAATTTATATTTACCTCAAAACGTCTGTTTCACTTTATAGAATAGCAAAAACAGATTTATGTCTGCTGTAGTGTGCATTAAAATGTTCGGTTTTGTCGAAGTGAAGAATGTGATGGACCTCTAACAACCACAGGAAGCCGACAGTCTTGTTTTCACCCTGAAAACGCATTCAAGTTTACCCCAGGACTGAGGCATCACACGCAAAACCAACTGAGGCCATATTGTGACATGGGAACCCCAATAAAAAAGAAAAAAAGAAAAGATGTTAAGAGCCAGGGGAATTTGCATTTTGGAAGGCGCTGAATGAAAGTATTTGTTCTTCCTCTGCCTCAGTGAAAGACTATGTTAAGACTTAGAAGTTTTATAGATTCCACTGTTCTGCTCATATCCAGAAGTTAGGATTAGACGTTTAGTAAAACTGGCAAATGTTTTTAGTTTGCCTTGGTGATACTTTTAAAATAGAGGCAGTAAATTAGGCACCGTGGTTCTTTCTTTCTTTTCTCCCTTATTAGTTCATCAGTCAGTTACGTTCTCTGGCAAATCAATAGAGGTGTCCTAGAAACAGGGGCTTTATCTTTAAATTATAAGGGGAAAATCGCAGGCTAAAAGCACAAACACTTCCTGGGCATTTATGTGAATGCCAATGTCAGGTCTTTTCATCTCGCTCTTCATTGAGAGAAATCTAAGGTTCACAAGGTGGCAGTATTTTGAATTCCACTTAAATGCCAGTTATGTGCCCATTAGCACAGAACTGCATTGTTACTGACATGTTTAGGAAACAGGTTAGAAGGAATTATTTGGTGTCTGTCCTAAACCTTGGGCCTCATTTATAAAAAGTATGTACAATCAGATTTGATCCTAAATTCCAAGGATTTGATCCTATGTCAAAAGTGTGGAACAAATCAGGATTTATAAAGGCAGAAACTGACATGAAAATGTTGTTATGAGTATGTCAACTGACAAGGATGCATACAAAAGAAATTGGCACTTATGCTACGGTGTGCCAGTGCACGCTGACAAGATGTTTTATTTTTAGTGATGCAAATATGAATCAGGGTTTATTTATGAATGATTTAGCATGTTTACTTGAGTCAGAATGGGGTATTATTTAGAGTATGTATGCAAAATGTAAATGCTTTACACTCACCATCCACTCTATTAGGTACACCTGTAGATCTAATTATTCCTGTTATTATCTAATCAGCCAATCATTTGGCAGCAGTGTAATGTATAAAATGGGTCAGGAGCTTCAGTTAATTTTCATATAAACCATCAGAATGGGGAAAACATTTTATCTCAGTGATTTAGACAGTGGAGTGATTGGTGCCAGATTGGCTGGTTTGAGTATTTCTGTAACTGCCGATCTCCTGGGATTTTCACGCGCAACAGTCTCTAGAGCTGTGGTTCTCAACTGGTTTTGCTTTGGGACCCATATTTTACATTGGAAATCAAGTGGTGACCTACCATAGTAAAAACATAACCTGTATTTAATGTACCCTGGGTCGCATTTCCTTTTATCTTGCATAGTTTTGTTCTTGGTTTACAAGTACAAGGCCATGCATCAAGTGACATTATTTTTGTTGTTGATGTCAACAACAAAAGTGACAGGAAGTTTTCTCTCCAACTTTTAAGAATTTAAGAGAATATTTATTTATATGAGCCCATTATTGTCCTGTTTGTTGTCAAACATCATTCAAATAGTTACACAGGAATATTCATACATATTACACAGGAGAAAAGGCTAACATGGTTAGGTCAGTGTAGCTAGTCATAAATAATAGTAATAATAATTAATTATAGTATATATAAAAAAATAAATATTAGCTGAAACATTTTAAACATTATATAAGGTCAAATAGATTCTACTGATAGATTAATTCATATGAAACTATAACATGTTGTCAAAATATAACAATTAATTTTACTGATATAAAAATCATGCAAGGTGATGATGTGTAATGAAAAAAACAAATAGCGCATAGCACACTGTACACTTTAAACTAGAAAAGTCTCACTAGAACTGTAAAGGGTCACATCAGTTTTGAGGTCTGCGTGCCACAATATCGAGGGAAACCTGATTGTTGCGCATGTGCGGCAGAGATCAGAGCAGATCATTAGCGCAAGCTGGTTCAGTTACATTCACGTGAAAGCCTTAATCGCACCGCGAAAATATCTTGAGTTGTCGCCACATCTGAAAAATCAAGCCGATGTTGATTCGGGTTTTATTACAGACTTTGTCACTTTCCCTTTTTGCTTGTAGACTCTGCTTTGTTCGGGTTTCTTTGTTTTTAGAACCAGTGATTGCCCTGAGATTTGCCATATTAAATGTTCCATGGTCAGTATTTCTCGTTCGTTGTGACACCAAACTTTCAGCTTCATGCTAATCCCACAACATACACACGCTACAGTATCCGGTGGTTATTTTCTCTGTGTACGGATATGACGCGAACACACATGGGCAAATGACCTATATATGCAATTTTCCCACGAAATCCGTCCCAACAGCTCTAAAATATAAATCATTATTATAGGTTTAGCAAAGTGTAGTTGTGCAAAGACATGGTTTGGAAGATGCACTCTCTCATTAGTAACATTTTCTGTTTTTTAAAAAGTTACATAAGGTAGCTTTAAGTGTGCATCAATGTACACCAGCATCAGATGGATGCTTTTGGAGAGTCTCGGTTGCGTTGTGTCATAAACATACATTTATGTTTTTTAATCGCTGTGTCAAGTTAAACAATGTTTGAAACAGAAAAACATCTCTTGAAATCCCAGCCTTCGGATTTGCGCTCCATCATGCTGTGCTTGTACGCAAGAACTTGTTCTCATCTTGTGTTGACTGCTCTCAGTATTATATTATACTTTATAGTCAGTGTCCTAGCACCATAACGGTTCAACAAAAATCTATTTCAAACTGTGACTAATCTATTACAGTATTACTGCTTTTATACTGAATGCACAAAATAGATGTACTAAACGACTTGCCAAAACGTTTGGTTACGTATGTAACCTCCGTTCCCCGAGGGAGGGAATGACACGTTGTGTCGGAGAAGCGACACTAGGGGTCTCTCTTGAGCGCCGATATTCACCTCTGATCTTATTGAAAAGGGCCAATGGGAGTTGGCAGTCGGTATTTGCATATCCGCCCCGGACATACGGGTATTTAAGCGGCGCAAATCACGGGAGTTTATTCAGGATTTTTCTGAGGAGCCGAAATGGTCCGGCCACAACAGTGGCTCGGTTCAGTGACATGGCGGAGGAAAGACACAGCGTGTCGTTCCCTCCCTCGGGAACGGAGGTTACATACGTAACCAAGCGTTCCCCTTCTGTCGCTCTCTCCACGTTGTGTTGGAGAAGCGACACTAGGGGACCCATTCCAATCTTGCCATGCGCTGAACCTTGTACGTGGACCGCCGATACAGAGGCGGGCAGGGATTTCATCCAGTGCCACGCATCGTCTGTACCTGGCTGCACGTACCCTTCCCCAATGCCCCATAAGAACATCGGAGTCCTTCTAGTTACCCTGTGAGGGGAACAAGGCGATGTTTGCCAACATGGGAATGGGCCAGTGTGGAAAGTATGGTGCGGTGGTAGATCCAGCCTTGAAAGGGGGGAGTTGCTACAGCACGGAGACCGAGGCAGCTGTAACTGCCTAAGGGAGACACGGGGGTCCGCTCGTAAGGGGACAGAACCGTGGAATTACACACAGGGGGCGTCCGAACAGGAGGCCTTCTTATTTTACCTGTGGAGCCCCTATACCAGTACGGGGTGGCCATCAGGGTACCCGCAGTGGCTTGGGTCGGCGAGTTCCTCCGCTGAACCGCGGACTCGGAGGGCTGGGGAGGAATCGACCAGGGGCCCGACTCGGAGTGGGGCGCCCTGGGAAGAAGGCGCACTACTTTACCTTGGCGTCAGGAAAACGGCGCTGAGCGCAAGCGATCCACCCGGCCGGTCGGTCTCACGTGTTACCGAAGTTCTACGGGCTCGGACCTGAGAAAACACGAGACGCAACCGACTCAACACGGAGGTTGTAAAACCTCGCGAAGGTGTTGGGTGTTGCCCAACCCGCGGCTCTACAGATGTCTGCTAGGGAGGTGCCCTTGGCCAGTGCCCACGAGGACGCAACACCTCTTGTTGAGTGAGCTCGGACCCGTAAGGGTAGGGGCACGGCCTGGGTGTGATAAGCCAGTGTGATGGCATCGACAACCCAGTGGGCGAGCCTCTGTTTGGAGACGGCATTCCCTTTGTGCCGTCCCCCAAAGCAGACAAAGAGCTGCTCAGAGCGTCTGGTGCTCTGTGTGCGGTCCAGGTAAATGCGCAGGGCGTGCACTGGACACAGCAACGAAAGGGCTGGGTCTGCCTCCTCCCGGGGCAGCGCTTGCAGGTTCACTACCTGATCTCGGAATGGTGTGGTAGGAACCTTGGGCACATAGCCCGGTCGCGGTCTTAGATCACAGACGTATCTGCCGGACCGAACTCCAGGCAAGTGTCACTGACAGAGAACGCTTGCAGGTCCCCGACCCTCTTAATGGAGGCGAGCGCGATCAGCAGGGCCGTCTTAAGAGAGAGGGCCCTCAGTCCAACTGATTCGAGCGGCTCGAAGGGAGGTCTCTGGAGTCCTGCCAAGACTACCGAGAGATCCCAGGAGGGAACTAGGTCTGGCCAGGAGGGATTCAACCTCCGGGCGCCTCTCAGGAACCTGAGGATCAGGTCGTGCTTACCCAAAGACTTGCCATCTACAGGATCGTGGTGGGCGGCGATAGTGGCAACATACACCTTGAGGGTGGACGGGGACAGCCTCCTGTCCATCCTCTCCTGTAGGAACAGAAGCACTGACCTAACCGCGCATCTCTGCGGGTCTTCGGTTCGGGAAGAACACCAATCTGCGAACAAGCGCCACTTTAGGGCGTAAAGGTGCCTGATAGAGGGGGCTCTGGCTTGGTTGATGGTATTCACAACGGTCGCCGGTAAGCCGGCTAGCTCTTCCGCATCCCATCCAGGGACCAGACGTGGAGGTTCCAGAGGTCTGGGCGTGGGTGCCAGAGCGTGCCCCATCCCTGAGAGAGGAGGTCCTTTCTCAGGGGAATTCGCCAGGGAGGAGCTGTCGCGAGGAGCCTGAGTTCCGAGAACCAAGTCCGAGTGGGCCAGTAGGGGGCCACCAACGTGACTTGCTCCTCGTCCTCCCTGACCTTGCACAGCACCGGTGCAAGAAGGCTCACTGGGGAAATGCGTGCTTGCGCGGCCCCGAGGGCCAGCTGTGTGCCAGCTGTCTGTCCCGAGGGGAGCCTCTGTTAGGGCGTACCAGAGCGGGCAGTGGGAGGTTTCGGGCGGCGAACAGGTCTACCTGGGCCTTGCCAAACCATTCCCAAATCAGCTGGACCGACTGGGGGTGAAGCCTCCACTCCCCGCCGGGCAGGCGTTGTCGTGATAGCGCGTCCGCTATGACGTTGAGCTTGCCGGGGATGTGAGTGGCACGCAGCGACTTGAGTCGCTGCTGGCTCCATAGGAGGAGACGGCGGGCGAGTTATGACATGTGGCGGGAGCGTACGCCGCCTTGGCGATTTATGTACGCCACCACCGTGGTGCTGTCTGATCTCACGAGGACATGTCTGTCCCGAACTAACGGGAGGAACTTCCTGAGAGCAAGAAGGATGGTCAGCAACTCCAGGCAATTGATGTGCCAACGCAGCAGGGCCCCTTTCCAATGGCCCGCTGCTGCGTGCCCGCTGCACACGGCACCCCACCCGGACCGGGAGGCGTCGGTTGTGACCAGGACGCATCAGGACACCTGCTGCAGGGGCACTCCTGCCCGTAAAAAGCAGAGGTCTGTCCAGGGTCGGAGTGTTTTGAGGCAGGCGGGGGTGATCCTTACCCGATGCGTGCTGCGGTGCCATGCTTGTCTCGGGACTCGAGTCTGGAACCAGTGCTGGAGTGGTCTCATATGCACCAACCCCAGCGGCGCGACCGCCGCGGAGGACGCCATATGCCCCAGGAGCCTCTGGAAATGTTTTAGAGGGACCACTGTGCCTGGCTTGAAGGAAGCGAGGCAGTCCAGCACCGACTGAGCACGCTCGCTGGTGAGACGTGCTGTCATTGAGACTGAGTCTAACTCCAACCCGAGAAAAGAGATGCTCTGAACCAGAGTGAGCTTGCTCTATGCCCAGTTGACCTGAAGCCCCAAGCGTCTGAGGTGCCGGAGCACCTGGTCTCTGTGTGTGCATAGTAACTCTCGAGAGTGTGCTAGGATGAGCTAGTCGTCGAGGTAGTTGAGAATGCGGATGCCGGCTACTCGTAGCGAGGCAAGGGCCGCCTCTGTGACTTTCGTGAAGACGCGAGGGGACAGAGACAGGCCGAAGGGGAGAACTTTGTACTGAAATGCCTGGCCGTCGAACGCGAACCGTAGGAAGGGTCGGTGTCGTGACAAAATTGAGACGTGGAAGTACGCGTCCTTCAGGTCCACCGCTGCGAACCAATCTAGATGCTGAACGCCAGCCAGAATATTTCTCTGCGTAAGCATTTTGAACGGGAGTTTTAACAAGGCCCGATTGAAAACTCGCAAGTCCAGGATTGGTCGTAAGCCGCCGCCTTTCTTGGGTACAATGAAGTAAGGGCTGTAGAAACCCTTCCTCATTTCGGTTGGAGGGACGGGCTCTACCACGGCCTTGGCTAAGAGGGTCGCAATTTCTGTGCGCAGGGAACTGGCGTGCTCGCCGTGTACTGCGGAAAGCGGACGCCCTGAAGGGGGCGGAGCCGAGCAAACTGAATTGCGTAACCGAAGTCGAATGGTCCGGTGCAGCCAGTGTGATGCGTTGGGAAGCGAAAGCCACGCTTCCCAGCTCTGCGCTTAGGGGCACCAAAGGGACGAGTATTTTGGACGTACCGGCGGGGCCTCGCAGCGGGCGGAACAGGTAATGGAGCGTCGGGCGGCTTCGTTGCGGCCTGAGGCTGAGGTGCTGAGAATAGACTCAAAGCACTTACCTTGCTCCGCGCGCCCGGCAGGGGGCGGGTTCTTGACTGAGGAGGAGGTCTGATGTTGGCGTCCTCTGGACTCGTCTGAACCGGCCAGCCGGGGGACAGTCGTGGGCAGGCGGAAGTTCCTGCAGCACATCAGGATCAGGTCCACCCCCGTGTATGTTTCTGAGAGCTTTGGCCTGGTGAACTTGCAGGAGGGCCATTGCATGCAGGGCGGAGGCAGCGTGTCCAGCCGTAGTGTAGGCCTTCGCGTTAAGCGAGGATGTTGTCCTACAGGGCTTGGATGGGAGTACGGGGCGACCCCGCCAGGAGGTAGGGCTACCGGGGCATAGATGGTGCGCAACTGCCCTATCAACCTGGGGAATCGCGTCGTACCCGTGGCGCTCTCCGCCGTCGAGGGTGGAGAGAGTGGAGCGGGTGGCACCTAGACGAGCGGAGAGCGGGGCTCTCCACGTACACGTCAGCTCATCATGCACCTCCGGGAAGAAAGGGACCGGGGGGATGCGAGGCCACGAACGGTGCACTGCCCCCAGGAACCAATCATCCAACCGAGAAGGCTGTGGGGAGGATGGAGGGTTCCAGTCCAACCCCACGCTCAAGGCGGCCCGGGCAAGCATGTCCGACATCTGAGCGTCGGCCTCAGCCTGGGCCTGCTGGCCCGAAGGCGGCATTTCAGGGGAGTCCTCAGCATCAGACACCGCACTCTCCGATGCAGCGGCGAGCTCATCTGCTTCGGACTCGGGAGGATAGACAGCCGGGCCGTGAGGCAAGCCGCTATCGCCGCGAGCGTGGACGGAGACCAGCGAGCGTGTCGGGGAACGGGAGGTTCGCGGGGGCTACCCGGCGAACTGCACCCGCTGCCGCCTCCAAATCGCCCTCAGCGCCAACCGCACCGTCCTTAATCCCGTGGGAAGAAGGAGCAATGCGGGTGCGGCTGGGGTGGCTTGCTTTCTGTTGAAAGCGAGCCGCGACCGCTAACGTGGTCATGGTCATGTTCTCGCAGTGAGAACATGAACCATCCACAAACGCCGCCTCGGTGTGATCGCGCCCAAACACACGAGACAGCGCCTGTGGCCGTCTGAAGCAGAGAGCACTCTACCGCATCCAGGAACGACACAGGGGTGGAAAGGCATCTTGAAAAGACGCGTCCTTAAAAGGACGTTCAACGCCGCTGTGTTTGCTCTTTTAGAGAAAATTACTCTTTTAGTAAAAAACTCTTTTAATACACAGTGTGTGTGTGTGTATGCGTGTCTGCGCTGTCGAGCGCTCAGGGGCAACAGTGCACACCGTGCACTGAGAAGGAGAAAGCCGCTGTTGTGCGCCGTCAAGATCCAACAGCATGCAGATCGTCAGAGGAAAACAGGAACGTTTAAGTGGCGTGTAACTCGCAGCAAACTGCAGACAGACCATCGGCTCCGAAGAAATTTTCTGAATGAACTCCCGTATTTGCGCCGCTTAAATACCCGTATGTCCGGGGGCGGGATATGCAAATACCGACTGCCAATTCCCATTGGCCCTTTTCAATAAGATCAGAGGTGAATATCGGCGCTCAAGAGAGACCCCTAGTGTCGCTTCTCCGACACAACGTGGAGAGAGCAACAGAAGGGGAACTATAGTTTGCTAATATTAAATCTGTGGAGTGGTTAAAAAATGTGTTTTAATGACTTCAACCTAAGTGTATGTAAACTTCTGATTTAAACGGTACACACATATGTGTGCGCGTGTGTCCTATTGAGTGACTGCATGGCATTTTTTATATTTTTTGTTGCAAAATATTTTGTTACTAAAATATACAATATTATGTTACTTTTAATCGTCCTTGGTTTCATTATATAAATTGGTGTGTTGTCTAATTTTATTAGTTGTTTTATTTCTCATCAGTGTAATATTTACACAACATAACACATTCTAAATCATAATAGGCATAGTTGCTTTATGCATTGTAAAGTTATCTGTTATAAATGTTTATACACATATGTTTATCTCAAATTTACTTCTGTTACTCTAATTGAGGTCATTATTATTTCTATGCCATATTAATGCTGTTCAAATTGCATAAAGAAACGTAGAGCCTAATAACTAATCTATTATAGTATTACTGCTTTTATTCTGGATGACAAGGAAGCTTATTCAAAAGCAGTGCATCAAAATGCATTGTGTAATATATGACATCACCAAACAGCATAACCAATGAGAACGTGACAAGTTTGAACGTAGAAATACAAATGAGATTTGACGGCAGTGGTGGAGGGCAATATTTTCACTGAATACTGACTTAAATTTTGATCTGTTCCTCTCAAAAAACTGTATAATGACTGCAACAGACTGAATAAGTTGAATGCATTGCCCTTAACCAAAATAGTAAAACATAAAAATAAAAAAAGTTCATAAAGAATTATCATTCTGCATTTTTTTTTCCTTTTGCATTTCATAGAAAAATCCATTTCATATGGATTTGGAACGACATGAGGGTAAATAAGTGATGACAGTATTTTAGTGGTTCGTTTAGCTACTGTATGCCTTTTAAAATGTATGAAATCTCTGAACATATTGTAATGTGTTTCGTAAAACACATCAATCTACAAAGGACAGTGTTTTTAGAACGTCGAGCTAAAAGCTGCATAGCTCTCAGCTGAAAGTCACACATGATGTAATTTCCATGCTGATAAATATACCCATCCACTCCATAGGACATGCCAAACTTCCCCATTATCCTCCACTTTCACACAAAATTAAATGTGCCCCACCACACAGGACTTCATCCCAATATCTTTTAGGAGCTTCGAAACAGATCCTAGCTGCTTTTTGGCACTAATAATGGCTGCTATTGACCTGGGATACAAACCCATGTTGTTTAACTCAGCAGGACAGTTTGCTCACTCAAGAGCCATGTCACACCCTATATCGCCCACAGCTTTCATCCCAAAACATTCAAAGGTTAAAGTCAGCAAATCTGCCATGCAGTTGCCCCTCCCCCCCACCCCACCCAAAAAAAATGCATAAAGTATGTTCTACTATGTTACTATTGTAAGTGATAATGGCAGGAAAGGTTAGGGATCTACATTTGCATTTGTGAGGGTGCTTTGATTTGCATAATGATGTTCTGTGTTCTGATGTGTTCTGATGTCAAAATCAGATCTAAATTGAGGTTAGTGGGAGAGATCAGATTTATTGTGATGCCTACGGACTAGTTAACTAGTTGGAGAGTAACTTACTTAAAGTACTAACTTAAAGGAATAGTTCACATAAAAATATAAATTTAGTCATCAATCATTTACCAGCATGCTGTTTCAAACTTGATGTTCCAAACCTCTATGACTTTATTTCTTCCATGGAAGGAGGTTTTAGGAAGAATGTTAATTTGAACATGTTAGAATGTTGGTAATTAGAATACAGTTACATTCAAAACATATTTTGAATACTGAAGAGATAACTTAGCATTTTATTGTCATTTGTTTCATTTAATATTTAGTCCTTTCAGATGGAAAACATTTATACATATAAATTATGCGATCCAAAGTGCATTTTGCAATTATATGACCTAAGGTCAGTACCTTATTCACTACTTTATTTTAAGAATGTGAAATGTCAGAATGATAGTAGAGATAATAATTTATTTCACATTCCCAGTGGGTCAGAATTTACATAGACTTTTTTTAGTATTTGGTAAAATTACCTTTAAATTGTTTCACTTGGGTCAAGCGTTTTAGGTAGTCTTTCACAAGCTTCTCACAGTAAGTTGCTGGAATTTTGTCCCATTCCTCCAGACAGAACTGATGTAACTTATTCAGGTTTGTAGCCCTCCTACCTTGCACATGCTTTTTCAGTTCTGCCCACAAATTTTAGATCGGATTGAGGTCAGGGCTTTGTTATAGCCACTACAATACTTTGCCTTTGTTGTCCTTAAGCCATATTGACACAACTTTGGAGGTATGCTTGAGGTCACTGTCATTGTGATTGTGTTCTTCAGCTTGCCAGCCTTACCCTTTTTCCTCCAAACATAGCAATAGTCCTTTTGGCCAAACAGTTAAATTTGTGTTTCATTAGACCAGAGGACATTTCTCCAAAAAGTAAGATCTTTGTCCCCATGTGCACATGAAATTTTTAGTCTGGCTTTTTTATGGTGGATTTGGAGCAGTGGCTTCTTCCTTGCTGAGCAGCCTTTCAGGTTATGTCGATATAGAACTCGTTTTACTGTTGATATAGATACTTGTCTACTAGTGGTTAAAAAATGTGAATTAATGACTTCAACCTAAGTGTTTGTAAACTTCTGATTTAAACTGTACACACACGTGTGCACGTGTGTCCTATTGAGTGACTGCATGGCATTTTTTATATTTTTTGTAGCAAAATATTTTGTTACTAAAATATACAATATTATGTCAATTTTAATCGTCCTTGGTTTGGTTATATAAATTGGTGTGTTGTCTAATTTTATTAGTTGTTTTATTTCTCATCAGTGTAATTTTTACACTACATAACACATTCTAAAACATAATAGGCATTTGCTTTATAATGCCTATTATGCACTGTATGCATTGTAAAGTTTAAGCACCTTGTTGATGAGAGAGGTCAAAGGAGAACGGCAAGACTGGTTCGAGCAGACAAAGGAAACGGTAACTCAGATAACCATTCTGTATAATTGTAGTGAGCAGAATAGCATCTCAGACTGCAAACATGTCGAATGTCGATGAGGCGGATGGGCTATAACAGCAGAAGACCACGTTGGATGCTTTATTAGGACCATAGTGTTCCTAATAAAGTGTTCAGTGAGTGTAGAGCCAATGTAGCTATCTACTTTTTCTTAATAACTTGAAGTAGCAAACTACTTTTTTAAAGCATTGCTTAACTGTTATATTAAGAGTGGTTTGTAGCTTGGAAAACTATAGTTTTAATGCAGTTCCTCTAACACTTATTCATTCATCCAAAATTCAGCGAGAGGAGCAGATCCATTTAATTCTGGAAATGGTCCATCTTTTGACAGGGTTGGGCCCCTGCCCTTTAGATAAGCAGATTACAAAGTGATACAGAGGTCTAGCGGATGTATTGTGCCAGAGCTGAGCCATTTAAAGGATAGTAGGTAATTCTCTCTTTGATAATATTATGCTCAGATTTTAGTACTGTATCTCACCATCCAAGCTGTTCACCCATCAAATGTGATAGATGTATGAAATAAAAGAAAATAGAGATTTTCCCTTGAGGTTTGACATCTTTATTTCAGCACAATGGGTTTAGATGCATGGCTGTTACAGTGTTTTGATCAACATGGTCAAGTGTGGTCCACTTATTTTTGCATTTGCAGGTGTTTTTTTCCATATTAAAATACTTTCTCCTATCCAAATTTAATATACAGAGCTTATGAGTAAGCCATTTTTAGGTTGATTCCCACGAAAAGTGTAAACATTGTGGATCTGTGGCACTTTCCCCCATTGCTCTATTTGTTTGAGCATTCCAAACAGCTCAATATTGGCTCACCCAATGACATGAGTTTGCAGCGGGACTATCTGTTTGCCGACCAATGGTAGATTGGTGGTGTGTTTGAGAAATCTGTTTAAAAATAGTAATTATTTTTGCAATTCCATAGGTGACACTAGAAATTACACACTTTATATATTAATGTTTCAAATTATATATGATTTCTATCATTGAGACAAATGAGCAATGCTCCTCTGTTAGTAAAAGCCAGAGTGATCATTGGGGGATTTTATTTGTATGTTATACACCAATAATCTACATTGCTGCTGCTCCTAAATCTCATTCTCCATTCAGCATAATTAAACTGGCATGCTGCGTTTGGCTACAATACCAATGGAATGTGGCGTCAATGGTCTAAAACATGGCACATAATGTTTTTAATCTGAGTTTTTGGTCTTTTTTAGAGCATGGCAGCCAGTCACAATGACCGGTCCTTGTATGGAAAAGACCTGCATATAGACTCTTAGGGTGCTTTCACACTAGCACTTTAGGTGCACACCCGAGTTCAAATGACATCAAAGTTCGATTCATTTGGGTGATGTGAACACTGTTTTCTGAACTCTGATGCGCACCCGCGAACCACACCCGAGTCCACTTGAAAAGTTGGTCTGGGGTACGGTTCATGTGAACTCTGGTGTGGTTTGCTGCTAATATGAACACAATCATGCCGAATCAAGGAAATGAACCGTTATTGACGACATTTAATTTGCATCTTTGCAATCTCCGTTTTGTGCATGTAAAGCTTTGGTGGTAAATCCAAAGAGATGAATACTTCAATAACACAGCGAAGCTGATGTCTTCTTGAGTTGTTGCCTAGTTACAGTAGTAAACAGCTGCCTCTTGTACTCACGGACCAGCAGGGGGAGGGGGGAGGAAATTAACTCAGGTTCGGTCCAAGCAATCGAACCAAGTGTGTTCCACAAAAAATAGAAAGAAGACAACATGAGGGTGGGTAAATACTGATGAATTTTTTGAGTGAACTATCCTTTTAAAAGAACAGAATCCAACTAAGAGATGAGACACCATTACGAGCGGTGACAAGAAACTGCCAAAGGAATGTGTACAAGTGAAAATGCTCACTTTAACTCTGTAATGTAATTTATTTATAAACATTAGCTTTGGAATCCAAGGTTGAAGTGGCCCAAATGAAGAGCTTCTCCAATACTTCAAATGCTAAGTAGAAGATCCATATGAGCACATTTATTTTGTTTTATAGGTTGTTTGTGCATGAAAAACCCCTCTCAATGTCTGGCATGCTTGTGCTCTAGGGCTGCTTGAATCGATCATCCATATCAAACAACACTGACTGGACTAACAGTCAATTTAATCGCTAAATGAAGGATAGACCACTGCTCCCATAGCATTTCCGGAACTGCAAGTGTTAAATGAAACTCTCATTGATTGTGTTGCTTTCAATTGAATGGGGGAGGGTGCAACCAGGGAGCAATATGACTGCTTGCTTCCAACACCCTACTTGTTTGTCAGATAAAACCAATACCAACATCTGTGAAACTTTGCTGTGTGACAAACAAAGCCAGTGGGATATGCGCAAATAACATTTGGGTAAATGGAGTTGATTAATGCGTATTGTCATCTTATTGCATTGACTCACTCCATTTTCAATTGCGTTGTCAACAGCATGATGAATGTAGATAGCACGCTTGCATCTCAATGTTAATTCCATTTTGTGGGCATCTAGCAACTTTAATTCTCAACTATTGTCAGCACTGACTACTAGAGGATGGAAGAATATTTCAGAGTAATTAGGAGTCTAGGGGAAAGCAAAGCCATTTCTTTCTTAAAAAATGCCCTTCCCCCGTCTCAAACACTGCATTTGTTCACTACCCCTCCTCCCTTGTCCAAACGCCTAACATTGTGAACGGTAAACAAAACCATCCCCTCTCCCCACCATAAATGAAGATAAATGAAGACTAAAACCCTCTATTAGATGGCTGATGGGTGGTAGGGTTGAGAAGAAAGCTATAGGATAAGCATGCTTCCTTCTCGTGGTTGTTCCTAGATACTTCTAAAAGCTTGCAGGAAGACGCATCCCATGGCCAATAATTCATAGTGGTGGTGTGTACTCCTCGGTCTCAAATGAGGCAGATGAAACTGCAGACCTTGCAGAAAGGACACATTATGGTCTCTCAGCCTTTGATGTGAAACGGTGGCATTTTAATGATGATGGCTATAGAGATTCTGCTCCGAGGTAGCCATAGGATTGCATCCCCCTACTCATGGATAGCAAGGTTGCTGATTGTGCTGTCTGTTTTAATTCAAGTTTCAAGCATGCAGAAAACAGCAACATGTCCCTGCATATCTGCGATGCAGCATGAATTGGCATGCTCTCTCACCCCAGTTTATTTAGCTAGTATTGATTGTGATCTAGTTTTTGTGCCACACGAGACAGATTTGATCCTTTTTATCAGTAGTGCTTTTTAAATGAATAAGTACTCTTCCCATTTTCAAAGAGAGCATTGATTAGACCAGTTATTTGGCTACGCTTTTAGTGCTTGACTCATTAGCTAATGCATAAAGATCTCTGGAACATATTGAGTTTTGAATGAATGATTATGGGCAGAACTATAGCTTGAACAAACCATTTTAAACTATAAAAGTGAAAGTATTGCAACTGCCATCTCAATGTTTTCAGCCTTTTGATGATTTTTGATGCACTCAATATCAATACGACCAAATCAACAATAGTCTTATACTAGCAAGTCACAAGATAAAGAGGAATCGGAAAATGCATCACGTTATTTATAATTAGTCATGTCATTTCACATAAAATAATTAATTTCATTAATGCTGCACACTTTAACAAAAAGTGAGGCATTTAGTGTAAATTTAAAGTGAATGGGGCCAATTGTTAATATTCCAAAAGTGTAACCACAAGACAAACAATATGCATGTTGTCATTTATCTACTAACCTTTTAATCACAATGCATGGAAAATCACTTTTCTTCATTTTTACATAACCAGTATCATCACGAATATACTGTGAATATTCAATATATTGCTCAGCCAGAGTTGCTGAGAATCAGTGCTATTTCCTAAAGATATCATAGTTTTATAAAATCATGCAGCATCTTGCCAGCTGCATGCTCAAATTCCATTTCCTTTATAGATCCTTTAATATGTTTCTATATAAAAGAATAAAAGAGAGGAGGGGTTTTCAATCCAGGCAGTGCTGAGAGCAATCATGTTGCCAAGCCAGGGACCTTTATGAATCCCCAGCGTATCTCCTCACACCAGCTGTCCTCCATTGATAATGGCAGGTAGACAAGGCTCTTACAAATGGTTATCTTCAACTCTCACAGTCTTTGCAGGGTAGGAAAGCCCAAGTGGACAAATATGTACGTTCATCAAATAAATACATGAAATGAAAAAATAATATCTTGCCATTCTTGAACAGCTCCCTTTTACTTTGTTCTGAAATGCTAGTAGATTTGAGACAAATCCATTTGCAATGTCAAATCTCCTGCAGATTCAGACCAGAAACAACCAATTCAGGATGGAACTGCATGTGATAGCATGTGAACTGAGGGTTAATATGGTTAAGAGGATGGTAGTGAATGGAATGATAATCCTTAAGCTGCGGTCTTCAAACTTCCCCAAAAAATTAAATAAATAAACATACAGCTTAAACCAGCCTAAAATGGTTTGCTGATTTTAGCTTAACTAGTGGTCTCCCAGCCTAGCCAAGCTAGTGCTTAGTTGGTTTAGTTGGTCAGCCAGCTACCCCACTTTGAGGAGGAGGAGGGTGGGGCCGGGCCATGACTACACACGCCCGGCCCCCAATTGAGCTAATCGGCCAAGAAGAGGAATAAATGTGGCGGAACGAGGCATTTAGAGAGAAAGAGAGCCACATGTAGCTGCTATGTGTGCGTTTGTGTTCTTATTAAATATTATTTTGAATGTTCAGCCAGTTCCCGCCTCCTCCTTTCCCAACCTTAACCTTGCTACATTGATGCCAAAACCTGGGAAGGAGGAGGTATGTGCTGTGGTGGAGTCCTCACTACTGCCATCCACCGAAATGAGCAGCCGCAGCCATCCACCGTGGGACGGAGGAGCCGCTGCTGACCGCCTGGATGTGGAGGAACGTCTGCCGTCCATGAGGGGAGGAGGGGCTGCTGGCTGCAAGAGGGTGGAGAAGTGATCGAGGACCAGGCAATGCCGTGTCTGGGAAACCAGCGAGCAATTTTCTCTCTCTCTCTCTCCACTGTATCTTACTGTCGCTCCGCCTAGCCCTTTCCCTCTCCTCTTTTTTTGGTTATGTTTTTCTTTTCCCTCCCCTCGTCCCCCTCCTCAGCCCTAGAGAGGCGGGGAAAAGCCTACCGGCTGGCGGCAGTACGGTTCAGGTATATTCTGAAATGCCAGCGGGGTAGCTAGTGTCTGAGCCTGGAAAAGTTGATCTTCAGCTTGTCTAGTTAGTCTCCTAACCTGCCCAATCTGGTCTTCAGCTAGTCTCCTAGCCTGGACAAGCTAGTAAAGTCCTTCTAGAACCAGAAAATAGACCAGCTGAAACCAAAAAACAGCATAGGCTGGTTTAAGATAGTTTTTTTTTTTTATACCGCTTTTCTTCATCAAGGTATATTCTAAAATGGCAAGGTGTTTTAGGATGGTCCACCTGGTCTGCTAGCCTGGCCAAACAAGTATTCATGCTGTTATAAGTGCCCAAAAACCTTCTAAAACCAGAAAATTGACCAGCTGAGACAAACAAAACCAGCCAAGGCTGGTTTAAAGAATGTTCTGGATTCAATAGAAGTTAAGCTCAATAAAAAGCATTTGTTGCATAATGTTGATTACCACAAAACATTTCAACTCGTTCCTCCTTTTCTTTACAAAAGCAAAAATAGAGGTACCAGTGAGGCACATCGCGATTAATCGCATATACAAATATTTGCTGAGAAAGCCCCTAATATTACAATAATTCAATATATAAAGATTATACATATTTATATCAATATATAATTATACATTGTTATATTTAAAAATTATATATATATATATAAGCTCCCTCCAAAGATTCTCTATTGGGTTTAGGTCTGGAGACTGGCTAGGCCACGCCAGAACCTTGATATGCTTCTTACAGAGCCACTCCTTGGTTATCCTGGCTGTGTGCTTCGGGTCATTGTCATGTTGGAAGACCCAGCCTTGACCCATCTTCAATGCTCTAACTGAGGGAAGGAGGTTGTTCCCCAAAATCTCGCAATACATGGCCCCGGTCATCCTCTCCTTAATACAGTGCAGTCGCCCTGTCCCATGTGCAGAAAAACACCCCCAAAGCATGATGCTACCACCCCCATGCTTCACAGTAGGGATGGTGTTCTTGGGATGGTACTCATCATTCTTCTTCCTCCAAACACGGTTAGTGGAATTATGACCAAAAAGTTCTATTTTGGTCTCATCTGACCACATGACTTTCTCCCATGACTCCTCTGGATCATCCAAATGGTCATTGGCAAACTTAAGACGGGCCTTGACATGTGCTGGTTTAAGCAGGGGAACCTTCCGTTATATATATATATATATATATATATATATGCAAAATATTCAGATAATTAAAATGCATTACATTCTTGTGGCAGAAGAGTTCATCATTGATAAGACGATACAAAAAGCAGCTTTAGAATACAATGTATTGTTTATTACCATCTTATTTATCATAAGTCAATCATTGGCATACAGTTCAGAGCAATTCATTTCACAAGTGAATTTGTCAATTTTGAGATTTATTATGAGGGCTTGTTTAGGAGCCTGTCAATCTACACCTGCATCAGACATGCTTGTGTCTCTTTATATTTATGTTGCATTGCATCATAAATATAAAATGTTTAGTTCACTGTTTCAAGATAAATATAGTTTAATACTCAATCTTTAAACACATCTTGAGATCTCTTAGTTCGCATTTGCGCTCCTTCAAGTGTTTTGAACGCAAGAATGTAACGTATGTTTGCATTGTTCTTCCTACTGATGTGTTTTGTTCACTGTATAAACTGTGCATTGCTCACACAGCTGATTTCACTTACTGCCCACTGGAGTAAACAGGTGGTACTACAAGCTTGCATCTCTCAGGAATCTTCCTTATTATGGTGCGATTAATTGTGTTAATTTTTTTAACACATTATTTTTTGTCAAATTAATCGCACTGAATTAACGCATTAAATCGACAGCCCTAATATATATATATATATATATATATATATATATATATATATATATATATATATATATATATATATATATATATATATATATTTATGTTATGCTAATAAAGTGTATTTTTTACTGTATTAAAGTTTGCATTCATAGTAACACTGTTTTGAACACTTTTATTCCAAAATATACAAAACGCACTCAGAGAATATTGGATTTCTTTGAAATTATGGAAAGCCTTTGATAGAAACCAAGTAGAAGTACATCTACTTCACATTAGTCTGGTTGAGTCTGTTACTAACAAGACCATAACAGTGTAGCTTCTGTTTGATGACACAATTCAAATAAAAGGGCTCTTTGGTCCAGCAAAAGATGTCCATATCAGGTGAGAGGAGTGCTGAGCACTTGGATCTGAATGTCAAAGAGATTGCCTGAGTGCCCTTTATAAGGTGGCATAAAAGAGTAAATGGAATGCAAGTTTTAATGGATGAGCTGGACCTGGCACATCAGAGCCCAAGGCCTCTCATGCCACATGTGGAAGAGGGGGACAAGGGAGTGAGATAATTTTTTCTGTCTTTGTCTAAACAAAAAGTGATGTTATTTATGGTGTCATTGTGTGATGGTAATGACATTAGATATGGACCAGCAGGAGATGAACACGAGTGTGTGCCCTGATCTCCTTTCTTTCTCCACTTCCTCAACCTCTCTCTCTGTTTCTTCTTCTCTTTCTTTCTCTTAGTGGGTGATCGCATCAGGAAACAAGCCCATGCTGATAACCAGAGTTTGAGTGGGTGAATCTCATTAAAACATGTCCAAGTCACATTTCAACCCAATATCAAAAGAAAAAATTTATAAAGAAATGTTTTGAAAGAAAATGTATCCTATATATATATTTTTTTTTTTCTCAGTATTTACTGAGAAGAGAATAAGAGAATAATTGTTCTTAGTTGTTCTTAATAATGCTTAGTTGGTAAATCCTAATAATTTTACATTTCAAAATTTCCTTTATGCACAATATAATTTCTTATTTCTTCCTTTTAACATTTGGTTTACATGTAGCCTGGAAATGTCCTTGACAGCTATTGTGAGATTCATCTTAATGCTCTATAATATACCTGTTAGCTTAAGGACAAGTTCCCAACAATTTTTTTTTTATAGGCCAGTAAATTGCTTATCAAAAGAATACACACTCTCACATTCTCACACTCTCAACCCCCTCTCTTATACACTGCATGCACTCATGGAACTAGATGCAGATAAAAAAAAAGATGTTTCTCTGCCTCTGTTGGGTTTATGCGGTGTGTGGTGGTGTATTTACGCCGTAGGCACCTCATACTCTAGTAGTTCTATCACAGGTCCCACGTGGCACAGGTTGCCCATAGTAACTGGCTTAGCTGCATTCAAGTGAAAATAATACATTAAAGAGTAGCAAAAACAACTTCAAACACACTAGTCTTGAAATATTCAGTTAGCGGATGTAATGAATCAGATGCAAACCGCTCGGGGCTGTTATAGCACAGCGGAGCACAATGTGTCAATCATAGCTGATGGCCTGTTAAAATGTGGGCATGTCTTTCTTGTTTCTCTACCCCATTTGTATGATGGACAGCTCCGTCATCCAATTACTAACACACAGTGCCACATCACCGCAAGGGTCGCATTTAACAGACCTCAGGTGAAGGAGGAACACCTGTATCTTGCAATTTACTTCTGGTTTGTTGACAGTTCTAGATCTGTGACATTTCTAAATTAGGGGGGTTCAGATAACCTTTGAGGTTCTGATGAAATGTAGGCTATATGACAGGCTAAGTAATGCAGGAATGGGTTTATAATTGTAAAATTAATGTATATGTAGAATTTTAAGGAATATTCCGGGTTTAATACATTGTTAAAAAAACAGGATCAACATGATATGTGGCATAATACTGATTACCACAAAACATTATTTCAACTCGTCCCTCCTTTTATTAAAAAACAAAAAATGTATACATCTAAGTTACAGTAATGCACCTACAATGCAAGTGAATGGGGACAATTTATGGAGGGTATAAATACAGAAATGTAAAGCTTATAAAAAGCACTAACATTAATTATTCTGTTAAAACACATGTATTTTTTGACCTGTAAAGTTGTGTAAATCGTCATATTTACTGTCGTTTTAGGGTTTGTTGACATTACATCGTCATGGCAACAAAGTTGTAAAATTAGCTATAACTTTACACAGAAAAATGTGTGAGTTTATCACACTAAAATCATGTTAACACACATATTGTTTATGTCTTGTGATTATACTTTTGAAATAATTTTTATGTTTATGAATTGGCCCCACTTCCATTGTAAGAGTCTCACTGTAACCCGGATCTTTGCTTTTTGTTTTAAAGAAAAGGAGGTGCAAGTAAAAATGTACTTTGAGGTAATCAAAATCATGCCCAAAATCATGCCACATATACTTTCAACTGAACTTGTATTGAACCTGGAATATTCCAATAATAGACAACAATGGCCGTAAAGGGGAAGTGTGTCATTTCAGTGCTACTAACATCTGAATTCCCACTTTCCGACTATGCACTTAATAGCATGAAGAACTTACTTCTCGACAATTGATTCCCAGATATTCTTTGTGCCATATTCAGTATTCTGTATTCAATTCCCCCCATTAAAGTTGTTTGTAATGCCTGCAGAAGTTTGTAACTAATCCCATCATGTAAATACAGTCTGTAAATACAATACTACCATGTTCATTAGCACAAAATGTTACATTTGATATATATATATTTTTTCTTCCAGTTGCTAACTGTAGGGAATGAATAATGTAATTTTAGCTTAGCATGCTAACTGAAAACACTGTTAAACAAAATATTTTTAATTTTTTTTGTGGTGGTTCCACAGATGAAATCAACCTAGGAATGACTCACTTATAGTCTCTGCGTATTAAACTATGATAGGAGAAAGTATTTTAACAGTGAACAAATTGGACACTACCCATTTGAAATGTGAAATTTTGTTAATATTTTAATAAATGTCAAATAAATGCTTGTCAGTGTCATAATAGACTATTTTCTGAGCTGAACAATCTATGCAAATGATGTTGACAAAACACCTAACGATTATTGTTATGCTGTCATTCACATTAAGTCAAACACAATGCATGGAGACACATACGCTTATAGAAAAGGACAGAGATTTCCGCCTGTGTTGAAAGCTAATGTAATCATTCTTCTCAGACATCATTAGTGGGAGACGGGTGTGCAAAACCATTTTGTTCTCATCTCTTCCCATTTATGTAAGCTAGTACAATGAGTGACAAAGATGTGAAACCACTCTGGCAGCCATATTTGAGGTGAGTCATAATAACAGCAAGTCACAGAGGGGTTTAAGCGCTGACAGTGACGCATATGAACTAACTTTCTCAGCTAGATGCTAATTTGGCAAACACAGAGACCTGTTCAAGAAATAGGTAATAATGAGCCTGTTTACATGTACATCAAAAAACTGGTAACTCCCAAAAATCAGCTTATTTAAAGTAAGAAAACCATGTGACCATGAGATTGGAAATAGTCAAGTTCTTCTCTGCTTTTGACGTCCACGAAGAGGCCTGTGCAAACTCGTACATTGGATGTGTTTAAATGTGGTCCACGCCAATCTGTTTATTCTTCAGCTGTTTATGACCTTTGCATTAACCAAAGGTTATCCGTTGTCTACAGATTTTTCGAAACATTGACGAATAATTCCAAATGCTGTACGTCATTTTGCCAGAAAATGACAGACAACAAAATCAGTTTAACCAAGTGCTTAAGTTTTGACTTCACACTCTCTCTCTCTCACTCTCCCGCTGTATGTATGCCTTGTTTATTGCCTGGTATTAAAGATGCATTTCGGGCAATCAGATCACATAACTGGTCATTAAATGACCAGTTATGGCAAAGGTGCCTGACCACTTTTGTAGGGATTTCGAGTTGTGGGTCTCTGATTTCAGGACTGCAAACATCCATCATTACATCAGTGTGTTACAGCATTACAATAAAGCACAAAGAGAACAAAATGAAAGCTTGAAAAAAGTTGTGCATCAAACTGCCAATTATACTTGTATTTAATGTAAGAGCAAACATGATATTAGATATTAGTTATTTTAGTGAAGTGAATGTATTAACTTAGCTATAGATGTGTGTGCTTCTCATCTGTGTCACTTTATGTTGATATAAGGCACACAGAAAAAGTTCCATGAACTTGTGCATGCAAGCGCTTTTTCAAATTTTACGATCGGATGGTTATTTTCTTATAAAGCTGAATGTAACCAGCAAAGTTGAAAAACATCTTGCTTTAGTACAGCAGTTGATTGACAAGTCTTTCACCCTAGAAAAAACAACTTGGTTTCACACACTGGTTTGGGAGTCAAACATCTATTATATCTCCACTGTCAAACCATTAAGATGGATGGTACGCCCCTAAATATAGACTTTGTACAAGTATGATGAATAAAAATAGACTGTGATGGAAATTTTTACAACTCAGTCCATCAGAGTGACAGATAAAGATTTGTTCTAGTGCAACCTCTGGTTTATATGACCACACAAATTGTCAGCTTATGAAGCATAATTGGTATATGAATGTGCATGTAAACATGCTCACACTTTGGTGATTCAAGTCCCTATTTAGCGGGGCTTCAGTCCTCATCTTTTATCTCAAACCCCTTAAAAATCTGTGATCTCTCTTTGCGTCCACCGAATACAGCAGTTGCAGTAAACTATCTGAGGGAATTTTACTCTGAATCCACTTTCGAGCTGCTTTATAGCTGTCTTATTTGTTATCATTTAAAGTAAACATGCAAAGTATGAGCCAATTACAACTGGTCAGTATCCCTAAAGGATCCCACTAGAATAAAAAAAAAAAAAGAAAAAAAGATTGTGGTGTGACTTGACCTATGTTTCGCTCCATCTTGTCTTGCTGGTATTTGATCTTGCACATGATGGCATCTCTATTTTCTTTCCTATGACAAGCTATACTGCAAAGGTTTATGACCACATACACATGTCTGAAATTGATTTACAGACTGTCATGTAAAAAGCAAACACATCTCGCATCAGTAAACTCTGTTCAAGCTACAGTAAGCTGAAGCGCTCTGTCACTGCAACCTGCCTTCCTGTGATTAGCTAATACAATTAAGCACCACTCAGTGTTGGAATTACCTCAAGTTATGCTCTATTGTCTTGCAGTTTATGTTTCCTAATTTAACATGCAGAAATTTTCTGAAACAACAATAATTTCATTTTCTTTCATGCTAGTTTATGAATCAATGCTATTCAAACAGTCTACTAGAGCATAATTTTTCCAACCACCTCACGATATGTTACACGTCATGATACATATGTCCCAATTTAATCACGATATCATAATTGGATATCGTAATTAAAAAATATTTTTAAAGCCGATGTGTAAAAAACATAAATAAAATGTGTCTTGTTGTCCAGTAAAGAAAAATCGAAACATTCTTAAAACAAAATAAATATACTTAAGAACCAAAATTACTTGAATTAATTTTTTGTCATGTTTTCAGATAAATCTTATAATGGAAGCTGCTTATAAAAACAACAAAAAACAACAACAACACAACTATTTGCTAATGGGGTAAGAAAAAACTTGAGTCAAAGGGAAAAAATCTTTCATACATTTTTTACTATACATTCTCCTCCCTGCCTATAGGTGGTGATATGCACAAAGAATGTGAATCGTCGAAAACAAAAGAAGAAAAACGTGAAAGTGGAGATTTATTGTAAAAAAGGACTTTTATATTGATCTGTTTCTCACCCACACCTGTCATTTCACTTCTGAAGATATAGATTTAACCACTGGAGTCATATGGATTACTTTTAAGATGCCTTTATGTGCTTCACCATTCACCTGCATCGTTTGGGCCTACAGAGATGAGATATTTGTCTGAAAATCTTTGTTAGTGTTCAGGAGAAAAAAAAAAAGACATACACAACTGGGATGGCACCAAGATGAGTAAATGATGGGAGAATTTTCATTTTTGGGTGAACTATCCATTTAACTAATATACCCAAAATGGCATTATAAAAACCCATATAAATTCAAGATGGAGCCCGAAAATGCTAATTGTCTTCTGGGTTTAAGGACAACAACCTGAACAGCTCTATATTGATAGAAAAATATTGTGATTCATCTGTGTTTTGAGATGTAGGAATAAAATTGAAAAAATAACCGCATTCATCATCACAATTAATTGAACACATGAGCTCGTTATCCAAGTAACCCGAGAGCCTAGTTCCCCCTGTTTTTTCTTTTTATTTACGTAATGCTTCTCCCAAATCACTGACCTAGTACCCTTTGGGGAACTAACAACACGTCATTTTTCAAAACTGTATTGCCTTTAAATAAACAGCTTGAGTTTGAACAAATTGGAATCTGGGATGAATTTAACGGATTTCCCTGAGACTTTTCAGAAGAAAATGTAATGAGGTCAGAGGGTTATTGGCTCTCAACGGATTCCTCCGAGGTCAGTACAGGATGTGGGGTTTTGGTCCTAGAACAAGGTGCTGAATTATAGGTTTGGCAGCGTTCTCGTAGAACAGTTGCTGTTCCTGCCGCATGTGAACACTGAGATCTGGAGACTGTGTTTTTGGCCCTAAGCACAATTTTAGGTGTATAGAGCCTAGTGCATAGTGCCTAGAGCCTAGTTACCCCTGTTTTTTTATTTCCGCAATGCTTCTCCCAAATCACTGACCTAGTACCCTTTGGGGAACTAACAACACGTCATTTTTCAAAACTGTATTGCCTTTAAATAAACAGCTTGAGTTTGAACAAATTGGAATCTGGGATGAATATAAAGGATTTCCCTGGGACTTTTCAGAAGAAAATGTAATGAGGTCAGAGGGTTATTGGCTCTCAATGGTTCCTCCAGGGTCAGTACGGGACGTGGGGTTTTGGTCCCAGAACAAGGTGCTGAATTATAGGTTTGGCAGCGTTCTTGTACAACAGTTGCTGTTCCTGCTGCATGTGAACACTGAGATCTGTGTTTTTGGCCCTAAGCACAATTTTAGGTGTATAGTGCCAAGGACAGCCACAAATATTGTCTTATCCTTCTTTAACCACTATTTCAAACATTATGAAGAATTTGAAAGTTACACATCTACAGTCCTAATCAGTTTGCGAAAGTCTTCGCAAAAAGGATGACTTATTTTAGGTCAGTGGTTCTCAATTGATGGGTTGTGACCCAAAAAGGGATTGCTCTTTTGTTCTGATAGGGTTACAGAGAGAAAACAATGGGGAAAAACAATGTTCATTGTCATTGAGTCATAAACATGCACACCAATAAAATGATAATTTAAAATTATCCCAAAATAAAAATATTCAACAATGCAAGAAAATAATGTAATTAATTTTTGCTTTTGATGTCAAACTGTTAACAGCTTATTACGCATAATCTGTGTAAGAACGTGTAGGTAAACATGCTCATGCATGGTAAGGATAGCAAAATATGGGTTTATAAACATTTAAAGGTGAAGAAAAAAATGCACATCTTTTGTCGTTGGTGTCAAAACAGTATTTTGTTGAAAATTCACTAGGTAGTTGCCAGACAAATTAAGCAGATGCCAACAGGCCCTCAACCTCAAAGACTATGAAAAAAAAACTATGCAAGCAAAAGGAAATAAATCACAGACACAGCTTTTGGTATTTTGGTGGGTCTCAACTTGATGTCCAATGTAAAATCTCGGTCTTGAAGCACCACCAATTGAGAGCCATTGATTTTATTAAATGGCTAATTTAATTTGTGTTTGTCTGGTTAAATCCAGTTAAATTTCCACACTGACCTCGTCCATATGTTGAGATTTGTGCAGCACTTTGTATACAAAAGGCTAAATAGGATTAACTAAAGATACTTTTGTTTAGAGTAGTGTCTTTAAGGCTTAAGGACATACAGAGAGATTGATGGAGACTGAAAGTTCATTTTGCAAGTCATTCATTATTCACCCATACCTCTTTCCCTAATCAATGCTCATCAACCCTCTGATGGCCAGCTAATGGTGTTTTACTGCTCTCCACCAGTAAATATCTTTTCTCTATGCAGGGCACGCACATTTAGCAGAGTATGTTTAGTGGTTCTTCACTTGTGTGGCTTAATTAGCTGGGAATTTGTCTCCTTATAGCACCTACAATATAATCGGCCCCTGTGGAGGTGTTATATATAGGTCTCACACTCTGTCATTCCAAAAGATGGGTTTATGGGTTGGATATAAAGTATAGTGACTTGTTAGGAACACAGTGCATGCTATACAAATGTAGGTAGGCATTACAGAAAGCAGAAACACAAATGGCTCATTCAAATGGGGACTTGTTGGGACAGCAGCTGCTGGTTTTGTTTTTGTTTATGTGTACACATATGGAGTCTGTACTCATTAGGTGTGATTTACAACGTGATACTTGAGAAGTTTAAGTCCTTAGCTTTGGCATGAGGGTTGACCTCATATTATAAAGTAAGTTAATGGTCCATGTAACCTTGTTTAGATTATTTAACTTCAGTTGGTTGAGTTTTAGCTGAAAGGATTAGTTCATGCAAGTCTTTTGAAAATTAGCTAAATTTTTCAGTAGTGTGAAAGTAGCTCAGCTAAAATCAGTTAAAAATAAACAATTGACTTCTATTTAGCATTGGGAACTCCAAAATAGTTGATTCTTTTGGACGAATCATCTAAATGAACTAGTTCACTTGAGCCCTGCAAAAGGGACTGTAACAAATGCCACTGTTTTCTTTTTTAGTGTGAAATATTAAGTTAATTACCGATGTTTATCACTGTATTTCGATTCAGTTATATAAAATAGGGTATTTTCTAGTTTAATTAAGTTATGTTCAAATTAATGTTGTCACCCTATTTGTTAATGTCACCTTAATTAAATATAGAACTATCAGATGATATTATTGTATACTGCAGATTCAAAAAATTCAAATGAGGGCGAGTAAATGATGACAGAATTTTCATTTTTGGATTAACTGTTTCTTCAAAAGTTTGTTGTAAAGGAGTAGTTTTGTTAATTTGAGTGCTTAATGTTTCTTCATTAAGGTCTTCCTGCAGGTCCTGTAACTGGTACATCCTTGTTTACATAGGGATTGGGACAGAATGGCGCAAAAGCAATGCTCTGCATGTTTCATATCACGTCCCTGGACACAATGAGCCTTTTCACTGCCATGAACTTTTAGGTCACCCATGGCTGTCACATCTATCCTCCTTCATCCTTTCTTTCCTGCATCCTTTCTTTTCCTCTACTTCATCTCTGGGGTGCCCTTCCAAGCTTGCCCATACCCTGAAAACACAACCTCCTTTATTAAAACCCCCGGGACAAAGATGTTGCTATTCCAGAATCGGTCAAAGCCCATTCATCATTTTTATTTTTTGTCTTTATTTATATAATCCATTCCCTTTCACAGTTCGAGCCTTGCTGATTTGAATAATGGCTTGTATAAATACTATCAGTGTAACATTCTTTGCATTTCGTATCTATATTGCTGGAAACATTATATTGAATATATCATATTTCACGCCAATGTTACGGTACATATTCTAGCAAGTTTTTTTTTAATGTAGTATCATGCTATAGTAAGTAAGAGATATGTGTTGAAAGTTCAGAGTCTCGTCTCCTGTTGTTAAACTGATACTGTATGTCCTTCCACATGAATAAGATTTAAAGAGTGCAATGGTGGAAGAGGAGATTTCTGAAAGAGATAGTGCCATTAATCACATTATGAACATATTGGGGGATGGGTAGCCTGCAGGAAATGCTGCTGCTGGTGTTGTTTTGCCTCACAGGCCATGCAACAATGTGATGTTTTATTTGACAAAGATGCTGAGCTTTGAACTTTCTACATCAAAGCTAATCTGATATGGTTATCCATGAATAATGATGCAATGGTACTACACCAGTAGAGTTAGATGCATTTTTCCCATCACCATTCATTTTGTTTTGTAAGTTTTCTTATTTGTGGCAAATCTAATCTTTTATTATTTTTTATTTTTTCAAATTACACTGTTGCCAGGTATGGTCAAAATAAACTCACTGAGCACTTTATTAGGAACACTATTGTCTGACATGGGCATCTGCTGTTGTTGCCCCTCCGCCTCAAGGTTTGACGTGTTGTGCATGCTATTCTGCTCACAACAATTGTACAGAGTGGTTATCTGAGTTACAGTAGCCTTTCTGTCAGCTAAAACCAGTCTGGCCATTCTCTGTTGACATCTCACATTAACAAGGCGTTTCTGTCCACAGAGCTGCCATTCACAAGAGGTTTTTGCTGTTGTTGTTGTTTTTGGGACCATTCTCAGTAAACTCTAGAGACTGTTATGAGTGAGGAGGTCCCAGGAGATCAGTGGTTACAAAAATACTCAAATACTGGCACCAACAATCATGCCATGGTCGAAATCAAATTTACCCCATTCTGATGGTTAATGTGAAAATTAACTGAAGCTCCTGACCCATATCTGCATGATTTTATGCATTGCACTGCTTGCACATGACTGGATGATTAGATAATTCATGAATAATTAGGTGTACTGGTGTTCCTAATAAAGTGCTAGGTGAGTGTACACCCAACAGTTTATGAAGATTACAGGGAATTACAAGGAATTATTGAAGTCAACATTTGCAGCCCAATTTAGTTCCGTAATGAGACAAAATATCAGTGTGTAACAGGATATTTAATGAGATTAGGGCGGGACTTGATTTTATCCATTGCTGTATTCAGATCTGAACATGAGTTTGCTAAAACAATGCCAGAAAGTTGAAACATACTGTACGCCAGTACTAGAATGCAGATGCTAGCTTGAATTTTTGCCTTTTTGTGTTCCAAAATGTGTCGGACTCCAATTTATAATGCATCGCAAGTTTGCGTCACATTCTAAACATTCGCTATAGCGGACATTCTCTTTCAAGTCAACAACTGTCATGGCAGAGCAGCAGTTTGAAGAGAATATTGCTGAGCAAGTAAGTCGATATATCTAAAGCAACTTACATGAATAATAAAAAATCCGGTTTAATGCCACACACGTTTGAAGGTAACTTTTTTGCCCCATAAATACTGAGGTTTGTCCCCACCATGATAATGTAAGAATGCATGTTAAGCATGTTTCACCGATGCAAGCCTATACTTGCATTGAGTGTGTTTCTTCTAAATAGCTATTTTGCAGTTGGTTAACATCCTATGCAGGAATGTCAGGGGAAAAGGAAAGTAGTTTCATAGGAGGAGTAATTTATTACAATACAAAGGCAATTTATTAAATTTTAGTTAATGATTTTACTTTAGAATAACGTGCACCAATGATTCGTGCACAATAAGACCATTAGCATGTATTAAAAACATAAATATGGTCCATTATGATTCTTTAAACTATAAGAAACATATTTACCTACCTTTCTGAAATACACTCCACATATTACACACCAATAAACACAAACAGCCACAGGGCACTTTCTCAAAATGATAAAAGACGTTTAATTCCTGTATTTAACGATCCATTGCTTCAGGATCTGAGGAAGACATATTGAATGATTAAACAACATGTAACAACACAAAGTGAATCCTAGAGAAACTGTGCTGTCCTACTGCCTTAGGCATTTGCAAACTGCAACGGCCTGCCTTTTTTTAATCTTTAAGTTCCTCTTGGGAAAGGATGGATAGAGGGAGCCCTGAACATACCTGATAAGATTGACCATTTTCAGGTTTGTCCTTTAATATTACCTCAGCAGATTAATTCACTACATCCTTGGTACAGTTGATGACGGTGACTGAGCAACTCCAATGACAATCCAGTCTGTTAAATAAGGAACCTCCATCGCTATAATCAACATGTCTTCACAACAGCTTCCCATTCCACCCCTCCCCCAGTGCCGAACAGACAGAATTTTGCTTATTTTTACCCATATTCAAGACCACAAAAATACATAGGCTATGCAAACACATTGCCTGCTATCTCAGAGAAATGTATTTCCATATGAGAGAATCTCATCAAAAACTGAAATACAATAAGAACAATTTCTTCAAGGCTGAAAACAGAAGCTTGTGTTGTCATGTACAACACTAAGCAAAATGTAGCAATGTCTTAATTTTATCATAGGCCCAGTCAAAGGCATAGTTCACCCAAAAACTAAAATCTGTCGTCACTCACCTTCATGTCGTTCAAAACCTGTATGATTCTCTCTCTTCTGTGGAAAACAAAAATACCTTCAGATGTATGCTTATGCTGTGTTTTCCCATACACAAAAGCAAGCAGTGAAAAGGGACTGTCAAGCTACAGAAAAAAAGAAAAAAACATCATAAAAGCCGTCTATATGACTCATGTGGTAATTTAAAGTCTTCTAGAGCCATACAATAGCTTTGTGTGAGGGACATAATGAAATGTAAGTATTTTTTCTCTGATAATCTTTGAGGGCTATGGCAAAAGGGAACATTATTAGTGAATAATGACATAAAAGGAATAGTCCACCCAAAAATGTAAATTCCCAGATGTTTATGACTTTCATTATTTTGCAGAACACAAACAAATATGTATGTGTATATTTAGAAGAATATACATATGTGCGCTATATGGAAGAAAGCTGAAGAAAGTCAGTACAACATATCTGGGATGGCATGAGAGTGATTAAATGATGACAGAATTTTCATTTTTGGACAATTCCTTTAAATTTCAGTCTATTTCTCACACACAGCTTTTGTATTGATTCAAAATACTTAAATTGACTACTTTCACAATGCTTAATTGTGCTTTTTTTGTTGTTGTTGTCTTTTTAGAGCTTGACAGTAGGGCTGGGCAATATGGCAAATAAAAAAATCTAGATTTTTATCAAACTTATGGATGATTCACGATTCTATATATATATTTTTTTTTTTTCAACTTTCAAATGTACTCCAACATGATTCAAATTTTAGTTCCTTTATTAGAATGTAAGGCAACCTGGTTAGAGAAATCTTAAAAAATAAAAAGTTATTTTCAATCTAGGAAACGTCTCGTGTTATTTTGCTGTAACCCTTGTTCCCTGAAAAATAGGGGAATCCAGTGATGGCTTGAGTAAATATTATTTTATCCTTTGATAATGAATTGGTTTAAATTGCCGGTGACACACGTTGGCGGTGTGTGCGTACCTTTGTAATTGTTTAGAATTTTAGAACGGCCGTGTCGTCTGCCGTGTGAGACCCCCTATAAGCTACCCAGCAGCTCACACTTTACCAAAGTTGGGTTGAAAAATATGTTTGAAAAGACAAAAACTATATTGCAATGAGCAGCCCTATTTATATCTGAAAAAAATCCCAATATAGTATATTGATGTGTAGTATTATACATGCAGAAGAATTGAAAAACCCAACCTTTGCAATCCTGGAATCCTTCATCGTCATAAATTAGATAGCCCAGGCATCAACATCACAGAGTTAAAGCAGACTTCTCTTTGAAAGGTTTCCAAAAGACCATCAGATTTGCACGACTCGAATACTAACACATTTCATCGTTTGCAACATTCTACGCAAAGTCACAGTACTCTACCGATTTAACCTTCTAAAATGTACAGAATGCATTATCCACAATTTATACAATACCTAGGCTTGCTAGGTAATTCTGACAATTGCTTTGAACTGTGGTAACTTTTATAACTGACAAATTAATTATTATAGCCTGATGTACCTCTTTAAATTGTGTGTAATATTTTATCCATGTTGTATTACCAAGTAATTAACCAGTATGATTTATAACCAGGGATTTTCATGCTTTGTTACCTACACGTACAAATATTAATGAAAGAATGTCAAATTTGGTATGCAAACACTCGCTTAATTACATGGAGGAAGCTGATGACAACGAATATCATGTATCTTGTACCATTCTCAAGCTACAAGACTTCATGTTTAAATATGCACTATTTTTGGAGCGGGAGATTTGTAAGAATCTGAAACAAAGGACCATAAATCAACGGGCGGAAAAGACAGCCCAGTTGACCACGTGACTCTGAAAAGTCACTTCTGATTGGCGCAGGACACCTTTGGAGATGCGGCCAATTTTAGTTCAAGTTTCCAAACATGAAGAACACTTCATGTTTGACAGAACTCTTCTCTTCTGTCTTCACGCGCTTCATTTTCTGCTCGTCTGACTGCTCAGACGTCACCATGTCATGTGAGGTCCAAGGAAGCTCGGGGCTCAAAGTCCCGAGGAAGCCTCTAACTCTCTACGGTTTACATTTACATTTATGCATTTGGCAGACGCTTTTATCCAAAGTGACTTACAGAGCCCTTATTACAGGGACAATCCCCCCAGAGCAACCTGGTGTTAAGTGCCTTTCTCAAGGACACAATGGTGGCTGTGGGGTTCGAACAAGCGACCTTCTGATTACCAGTTTACCAGTTATGTGCTTTAGACCACTACACCACCACCACTCTAGGTTTACACACCAATGAGACGTCCTCGCTTCAAAGCCAACCTCATCATTCATACAGACATTTTATATGCAGTCTTACAGAGGTCCAAAAAATCGACGGAGCGAACTTTCGACCTTTCAAACTTTCGAACCTTTTTGAACGGAAGGAAACACCACTACATGCAAGTACATCTCCAATATTGTGCTCAAAGTGCTGGTGTATTTGCTAAATACTTTGGGTAATCCGATAGCACATCGATGTAGACTAAAAGAAGTACCTATATTACCTATATTGGTGTTAGAAGACGGGCACGTTAACGGTTCCCGTCTACGTTCATCAACCCCTAAATAACCTACAGATAATTATTGGGAAAATCTTCAGATTTTCGATGCCTAAAAAAGGCATCAAACCCAAACCTACACAAAACCTCAATCAGAAAACATTCTGTCACTTTAAAATTCTCTTTTACAGAGATTTACAAACAATGAATAGTTCTTTTCAGGCATGCCCCCCCAATCATTTATATATCAACTCAATCTTGAAAATTTGTACATATTTAGTTGGCTATTTCGAATGATTTTGTACGAATTAGGCACGAGTTCCGTATGCATGAGGCTTTAAGCACATTCTTATTAATATTATGCACTTACCCAAACCACTTATCTAAACCTAAACGATCAGTAGTGTGTGTAAACATGATAGCAAGCTATTGTGTGTGACAGAAGCAAGTAATTGTCACATATTAGATGGAAAAGATGTCCAGCAACATCATTGGCTGTAGTGAAAGTCATACGAATCCAGTCGTATGATATCATACAATATACGTATGATTTCCAAATTTAGAAAAGTCGTATGAATCCTTACGATTTCGCCTTGAGAGTGTATAGTACATATACATATTTTCATTCTGCTTAAGACATTGTTGACTGCCTGCATTTAGCTTGCATGAAATGGAAAGAGAGATGCAGCATATATTTTTGCTCAGGGCGCAGGTGCTTTGCAATTGAATTTGTATGTCTGGGTGAATTCAGCATCACAGGCAGAGATGAGAGTTTCATCTTTGCCTGTGATGGCTTGAATCCACACAGTGAAAATAAGTTAACCTACACTATATTCGGTCACAAAGGTTATCTCCCACATAAAATTACATTTGAATTGTTTTTGAACCTTTGAATAAGATAAAGATATATCATGAATATGATAAAATTCTTATCACATATCAGGGTTGATTTTCTGTGCTCCTCAAAACAGAAAATGTGAATGTTGCTTGCTTCATATAAATCTGCCAACACAATGCTAGGGTCTTTTGGGTGGCTGGTGGTTGCTAGGGGCTTTTAGGTGGTTGCTAGGTGGTTGCTTACTGACTCATGTCAAAAATGCTCAAGCCTCTATGATATTCTGGTAACTTGCTTGGATCTTTCTTTCAATATAATTAGATTTTTGTTTAACATCTGTCAGCTGATAATCATGAGTCTGATTGCTTAGAAAAGTAATAGCACTCCTCTTCTCAATAAGCTGCATGATTTTAGATTTCATTCATGTTCATATATAAACATGTTACATGTCAAAATGTAATACTTAGTGTTGGATTTTTTTTTTTAAACTAACCCTTCATATGAGCAAAAGTAATTGTGATACTGATCCTTACATATAGGCTATACACTGAGAAAATATTAATTTATACTATTTGTTGCATTGAGTGGAAGGCATCTGCCAGGAATAGAATACCTTTCACCATATTGGTTGCCAACTGTATTGTCCAATTGTTCTATTTGTGTGTTTTTGGTGAAAGGAATTTGCCCTACTTTTCCACACAAGGCACTGGTGGCCTTAATTTGGTGAATAAATGGCCTCGAATGCCATGAAGAAGTCCATTTTTTAACTGCTGCTTAGACTAAAATTGACAGTTTTTTCTATTCTTTATTTGTTGATCACTAAGCACTGCATCATTAGTACTTTTGCTCAGTTTTAAGACTAGAGATGTAAACAAACACTCTAACCCTAATATTACAAGATTCATGTTGAGGAGACGTGTCTAGTACTTTTCTAAGGAATTGGCTTTATGATTTTCGCATGGTGAACACTAAAACGGGGCAAAAATAGCAAAATATTACTTACACTTACTCTGAAGGGATCCAAGCAATATTTAGGGAGAAGAACATCTTGGGGCTTGGCTCTTTTGACTTGGACCAGCAAGCCTGCACCCTGAAAACCCTGGCAACCACCCAGAACACACAAGCAACCACACAGTAATGCACTAAAAACAATCAGTGCACCTTAGCAACTGCATAGCAACACCCTGGCAACCATCTACAACACCATCCTGGTGGTGAGTTTTGGATGGGCATGCATTACTCTGCTTTTAATATTATATTATTATATTTAATTCACACTTTACTTGATTTACTGGGTATTTCAGTTATTTGTGGCCAGTTTAAAAAAATTATAATAATTATAGAGGTCCATTGGAACTCTGAGTTCTGATTAACTGTTGCATAATGAAATCATAGTTAACCCTTGTGGAATAAGCATACTGTACATACAAGATTAAATGCAAGATAAATGTGAAACAGAGAACTGAGACCTTTGCATTTCTGTTGGTAGCATTTAAAATGTCTAATACAAAACTGACAATCAATGATGAGTACACAAGCTTTGATGAGTACAATGTTTAATCCTTTGTCACCACTCATTAGCAGCAATGCATGCCCACTTTCTTAGTGGAGGAACATCCAACTCATTTCTTATGTGTCTTTTCTACACTCTTTCCTGTGGACCAGAGAAAAAACCAATCATCGTGCTAATTCACCCAAACCAAATTCAGCTGAAAAGTCTCAAAGCACAGGGGGCTGCCTTCTGTCTCTAATGTGACTTTAATTGTTGTCATTACAGTAGAGTAACTTGTCTTGCTGCCATCAATTTCATAATCATAGGAAAGGCTAGATAATCACATTAAAAAATAGATCTATCTCAGGGCTTCCTTGCAATACACTTTACATTACTGAGTCTACTTCACATAGATAGGATACATTTTATGTAAACATTGTAGTTACACTCATAGATTCAGAAAAGAGCTACCCCTTATCAAGAGCCATTTTTCACTGTATACCGTCCTTGGAGCTATATGGTGCTTTACGTTTTTTTGATGTTACATTAGGCTGTAGATTCTTTAGGTTAGCGTTTTGGTTTTGTGGATAGACCTAGATGGTTTTCTAAAATTAAAGTATAAAGATTAAAATGTAATTTGCAGGTTTTAAAAATAGTCTCCTAAAAGGCATTAGGCTTTCATTTCTTATTGAAACCTTGTTTTTCTTTTTAAGAATGCATGGCCTGGGGTTGGATAAGAATAAAACAGCCAGTCAAGAGCTACAAAAAATATAGATCAATCCACTAGAAATCTATTAAAGAATGGTAAGGATGTCAAGGGCATGATTTTCAAGGAGAGCACCGTTTTATAAACCAATGCCTCAAAGAGTCACATTGTAAAAGCGCGACATACTGTATAGTTCAATGGAAACAACTCCAAACCAGTGTGGATTCACATTTAGTGCTGAGAATAAAATACAGTGTATGTATATGTATCATTAATGCTATCCTGTGCTCTGAACCAAAATAAGACAGATTTGCAAACCTCAGCTTTTTAACAGTCTGTGAGAGTCTGTTTATTATTTTAAATATCTACTTCGGCATATATCCATTTTTATTTATGTTTAAGTAGACTACACGTGCAGTTCTGAGTGCTTCGCCCACACGTTAAAAGCGTAAAAGTGATGATATTACGGGTAAATACATAGTAAATAGCATTTAATACATATTTAATAGCATTGAAAGCACTTTATGCATGTTATGACAAAAAAGAAAGAAAAAAAGGACAAACAGTAGGGGTTCCTTTAACCGATGGACTAAGCAAGTACGTTAATTATTTTACGGTAGGAGATAACCGGTTTGAATTTCACCTGTCAGATGCACGACTTACTCAGATTTACTCTGATCCACCCCATAAGACGCTATTAAAGTGCTAAATCCTCCTCTTTGAAGAAATTGTCGACAATAAAACCGTTACCCCCTCCCAAAAAAGGAAAGAAAAAGTGCCTACCTTTTGGAGTAGTTCGTGTTGCTGCAGTTAACGATTTCGTACGTGAAGTGCGAAGGGCGCTGCGCGAGCCCGTATGGAAACTGACAGCACAATGTTTCTCGCGATGATCGTTTTCCTTCACAGTGGTGGGTTTCCTCTTACAAATACGTTCAGTCAAAGAGCCGCGAACGCAGTCAATAGCTTTTAGAAATCCATGGCAACCGAGAAAGCCTTCCACAACTTCGCTCCACTGTGACCGAGTTAACACACCCCCCAACCTCAATGACAGTGACTCTATACTTCTCAACAATATGCCAATTGGTAGGATAATGCATTACTCAGAAGCACGGGGGTCTAAGGGGTATTTGCAGCTACAGAGTCGTGTGCAAGCACTGTTAACTGTTCTCCCTTTTCTCTCCATTTTTATGGGTGGTATAAGTCTAATAAATAAAAATGTACATTTTTACCACCTTTTGAATCGAACATAGAATGTTTATATATATATATATATATATAGAGAGAGAGAGAGAGAGAGAGAGAGAGAGAGAGAGAGAGAGAGAGAGAGTTCAAATTTCAAATGCATCTTAAAATAGAGGGTTTTTTTTTTTTATCCCAAGGATAGGACTTTACAAATCTGGCTCATGTTGTGTTTTCAGCACCTTAGACAGCAGCACAATTGGCAGCTTACCTCTAAGGCAGAGTTTAGAGAGCCAGCTAACACATTAAAGGCATTATGTTGTCATTGAAATATGTGCTATAGTGACCATAGGTTAGAGCTCATATACAGAGATGGCAAAAACAATTTTAAAAACTTAAGCTACACTAGAAAACCCAAGTGAGGGTGAGTACCTTTTGCATGGAATAAGTTCATTTAAGAGTGTACTTGAAATTATGAAGTAAATTCTACCCTTTTTATTTTATTTATACATAGCAAATATTATTTATGATTATTTGTTATTTACAATGTGTCCTCATCTATCAACTCTAAAGTAGAAAACCTTATGAATTCTATATTCTAATTTGAGTACATTTCAGTGGTAAATAAAATAACTAAAGCTATATTTAACTTTTATAACTTGAATAATTAATGAGATTGAATGATTTCACTGTTTGCAAGATTATTTACACCATTTGTATTGTTGATTTTGTTGTTACATTTGTTAAGTTATTTTTCTGTGAAGTCTGAAGTAAATTTTCTACTCAAAAATACCCATTCATGACAAAAAGTATATATCTGTTAAGTATTACCATCATCGCTCTAACCTATGGCCATCGTTCGAGGAAGTCCACCCCTCCTCCCAACGACCAGGTGCTCTGTCTTACCACGGCAAATGTGAGGAAAACTCTACGTAGAGTCAACCCACGGAAGGCTGCTGGACCAGACAACATTCCTGGCAGAGTGCTCAGAGGATGTGCAGACCAGCTAGCAGATGTTCTTACCGACATCTTCAACATCTCTCTGAGCAGCGCCGTTGTTCCAACGTGCTTCAAGGCCACCACCATCATCCCCATGCCAAAGAAGTCTTCAGTGTCCTGCCTCAACGACTACCGTCCCGTCGCACTTACACCCATCATCATGAAGTGCTTCGAGAGGCTCATCATGAGGAAGATTAAGACCCAGCTGCCCCCCTCACTAGACCCACTGCAGTTTGCGTATCGTTCAAACCGTTCAACGGACGATGCCATCACCACAACCCTCCATCTGGCCCTCACCCACCTAGACAATAAGGACTCATACGTTCGAATGCTGTTCATAGATTTCAGCTCAGCATTCAACACAATCATTCCCCAGCACCTGATTGGAAAGCTGAACCTGCTGGGCCTGGACACCTCCCTCTGCAACTGGATCCTGGACTTCCTGACTGGGAGACCTCAGTCAGTCCGGATCGGGAACAGCATCTCCACCACCACACTGAGCACTGGGGCCCCCAGGCTGTGTGCTCAGTCCACTGCTGTTCACTCTGCTGACTCACGACTGTGCAGCAATGCACAGCTCGAATCACATCATCAAGTTCGCCGATGACACGACCGTGGTGGGTCTCATCAGAAAGAACAACGAGTCAGCATACAGAGAGGAGGTGCAGCGGCTGACGAACTGGTGTAGAGCCAACAACCTGTCCCTGAATGTCGACAAAACAAAAGAGATGGTTGTTGACTTTAGGAGAGCACAAGGTGAACACACTCCGCTGAACATCGACGGCTCCTCTGTGGAGATCGTCAAGAGCACCAAATTCCTTGGTGTTCACCTGGCGGAGAACCTCACCTGGTCCCTCAACACCAGCTCTATCACCAAGAAAGCCCAGCAGCGTCTCTACTTTCTTCGAAGGCTGAGGAAAGCACATCTCCCAACCCCCATCCTCACTACATTCTATAGAGGGACTATTGAGAGCATCCTGAGCAGCTGCATCACTGCCTGGTTTGGGACTTGCACCGTTTCGGACCACAAAGCCCTGCAGAGGATAGTGAGGACAGCTGAGAAGATCATTGGGGTCTCTCTTCCCTCCATCAAAGACATTTACAAAAAACACTGTATCCGCAAAGCAACCAGCATTGTGGACGACCCCACACACCCCTCACACAAACTCTTTACCCTCCTCCCGTCTGGCAAGAGGTACCGAAGCATTCGGGCCCTCACGGCCAGACTGTGTAACAGCTTCTTCCCCCAAGCCATCAGACTTCTCAATACTCAGAGACTGGTTTGACACACACGTGTCCTGAGTTGCACTTTAATAACTGTCACTTTATAACTGTCTGCTACCTCAATAACTGCTATGTGCATAGAACATTATCTCATAGTATGTTATGTTTACATTTTTAGAAACTGTCATCTTTTTGCACTACTGAGTACTGGTCGGCGCTGCACTGTCTATTGTCCTGTTCATTGTCAGTAATTTGTTGTACTGTCCTGTACTTTTTGCACATGTTTGCACGTGCACTTTATATAGGTATATATAGGTAGTTTATATAGGTATTTTATTTCGTTGTGTAGTCTCATGTGGTCCTATGTTGGTCCTTTGTTGTTTTTATGTAGCACCATGGTCCTGGAGGAACGTTGTCTCGTTTTGCTGTGTACTGTACTAACTGTATATGGTTGAAACGACAATAAAAACCACTTGACTTGACTTGACTTGACTTGACTTTTTGTGCACCAAGTGTTGAGGTCTGTGTGCACAACTCCATACTGTGATTACATAGCCAGTAATGTGATGCTGTTTAATAGACTACATAGCATCCATGGAGCTTTCCTGTGGTCATGTGGTACATTCTATAATGTGTTAAAGAGATAGTTCCCCACAAAATGTTAATTATCTCATCATTTACTTACCCTCATGCCTCATTCCAGATAATTACTTTCTTCAGCAAAACACAAACAAAGATTTTAAAAATTATAACACTCTGACAACTATCATATCGCTTCTGAAGATATAGATTTAAAAACTGAAGTCATATGGTTTACTTTTATTTTGTTTTCTTTATGTGATTTTTGGAACTACAAAAGTCTGACCACCATTCACTTGCATTGTATGGACCTCGAGGTCTGAGACATTTTTCTAAAAATCTTTTTTTGTGTTCTACTGAAGAAAGGAAAGCATACACTTCTGGGAAGGCATGAGGTTGAATTATTGATTAGAGTATATTCTATCCCTTTTAATAATGAAAGTTTAAAATGTGGAATGTTCTAGTAAAATGTTCATTGAAACTTTGCTATGCTTATTTAAATAGCATTTACATACATTTGTAAAGTGAAAGTTACTGAAATGTTTATGTTGCATTTACTCTCACACGTCAATATTATTTCATAAACATTAAGTAGGTTTTAATTAATTTGTTAAAATACACTTAGAAAAACAGTGAGATGGCATTATTCAGTTGATCATGTTGCATCGGTACCAATTTTTACCCATTTTGTTTGGTTATTCATTCAGCCAGCACCAGCATTAACATAGCAAAATTCTCAACCGGCGAAACTGGTAAACGAGTGTCTATCTCATTCTAGTGGTCCTCCTCAAAGGAAGCAAATGACCAGCGAAAATCTAAACTAATCTAATTTGGGCAAATCTAATCTAATTGAGAGGCCTGCAAGATGGCATTCAGCAGACACAAAATGTAATTGGATCTTTTTATGAGGCCCAGTGCCCCTCAGTAGGTGCTCTCTTAAATCCAAATTGATTTATTGTCAGTCGGGGGACACCTGTCACATCTAAGTGTCTACTGCTGGGGCAGGAAGAGTACATCGATCTATAGTGATGACTATCAGAGTGATGACTGAAAGGTTAGGGGAGCAGAACTGAGTTATGGGTAGTCTTGTAGAACAAGTGGCTCAGCTGGATGCAGATTGGTAAAAGTATCTAATTTAGGGTGATGTTAGTAAGGCTTAATTACAATGTGAACATCACTGTTTATGCAGAGAGTGTGTAAAGGAAACCAGATCACCCGTATTTGGTTTAAACCAAGAATAATAGTCAATATTTAGATTTTTGGTGACAGAGTGTTGAGGAGAATTTACAGGCAGAGGATCAAATGTCTATTTGATTTAACGCTGCTGGAAATTATGCAACTGATGCAACTGATAGGTCATAATTTAGTCACCACATGGCAGGAATGTCTTGGCGGTGTCTTGGTGTGCCACAGATGTTGTACATTATTTTTCTTTCTTTCTGAAGAATACTTCTGAAGAATGCAATTAAATTATAAGTATCTTGTGTACCATCCTGACATTTTTTTAAATTATTTTTTTCCTTCACATTGTTTTAAGAAGGCTTGTATAGTTTTAGAATGTCTTGTGGTTATCAGTGATAAGTAAATGAATTAACAGTCATGGTTTGTTTAGCAAATATTAACAAACTCTTTTAAAAGTGTCAAAATTAAAAATTGTATCCAAATAGAATCTCTCTCTCTCTCTCTCTCTCTCTCTCTCTCTCTCTCTCTCTCTCTCTCTCTCTCTCTCTCTCTCTCTCTCTGTGGTACATCAATGGAGAAGAAACCCCTCCACTGATGTCCTAAGGACAATAAGAATAAATGATGTGGGAATAAATATGCAGCCTGTTTGCAGTCTGCTGCATGTATAGGATAGAATTGCATTATATATAGAGAAGACTGGGCTACTTGTCACTTGTCACATGTCGTAAGGGCTATATCTCAATAACAATGAGATTTGCAGACAAAAGTCCAAATGCGTAAATGTGTTTCATCTAGCGTTGACGTTTTATAGGTTGGCATAAAATACCTAGTTATAAACCCTCTTAAAATATTATCTTTTTATGTGTGAATTCTATTACCTCCAAAGTAAATTTTTAACTATTATCATATTTTGTGACAGAGCTCTTATGTCACAAGCGAACCATTGGCATACATTAAGGAAAGGGTCAATTATATATTATATAACTTAGATTCGTAATAAAAGGATTAAATATGTTCTTAGGATAATGGTATTTTTCATTAAAGTCATGTCAAAATGTCATGATGTCACATTTTTATTGGGGAAGGTTGTCACTTGTGTTTTAAATGTCAGAAATGTATACAATTAATAAATTATATATTTTTTTAAATCAAAACAATGATTTTCTATTTTAGTACATTTTCCATTTTTTATTGTTTCAAGAATATTTCGTATTGGTGGTGGGGTTAATTCATCCCCCCTAATGTTCACATGAAATCTATGCCATTGGTTAAATGGCATGTTCCCAAAGTATGGCGACACACTATTAACTACTAAACTACTAAAATTATGAAAAAACTCTGAGATATGTGGCAATGCAGATATTAACTTTCAAAAATATACCTACCTTGAGAAATATTCACTGGAGTAAAAAGTGTGCAGTTATATATGTATATATATATATATATATATATATATATATATATGATAGATAGATAGATAGATAGATAGATAGATAGATAGATAGATAGATAGATAGATAGATAGATAGATAGATAGATAGATACTGTATTTTGGGGAACTATCCCTTGAAATTGTCTGAAAATATTATGTTTATAAGTCATAAAACAAATTGTCTAGAACTGTGAAATCCAGATTATTTTTCTTTAGAATTCATGCAAGCATAACATTCCGGATTCTCCCCTGATTTGTCTGCGGCTGCTCTACATGAATTTAACATACCATAATTACATTTCTCAGTGGATGATTGCAACACAATGACAGTGTGTTCATGCAAATAATGACTTTCCTTTCTCACCCTGATTCGCCAGAGAGAGGCTTTCATTTCCATATCTGATCTTGACTGAACACAAAAGAGGCTTCGCTTTAAAAAAAAAAAAAAACACGAAGATTGATATTGTACATCTGAACTTATTGTTGGCTGAATGTAGCCACAGCAAATAAACACCCATGTGAATAGATCAGATGTGATTCTTCAGAAGAAGTCTTGCTTCATCAAAAATTCAACATGGCCCCTCAGGCATTTCATTGACATCTATTCTTCGATTCCCCTGATGAAATTCAGAGATGAGAAAACACAACAGTTTTGCTGTTTGGCCTCAAATCCCACAGGTGACTCAAAACATGGTAATAGATTTTCTTTCCCAAGGGGAAGAAGAGATGAGAATTTTCCCCATCTCAGTCGAAAGCTGGCTTCACCTATCAGAAAGATACATTGCATTTAGCAAGCCAAACAGCAGGGCAGAATTCAGAGGACAGTTGTTTTAGGGGGAAGTACAGGCAATCAATACAGTTAGGCCAGGGGGCAGATGAATTCACAATTTAAGCCACATAGCTAATTAAAGGAAAGAAAATAAAATCAATACAAATAGTCCCCAGTATATTGTCTCTACGTTTTTCACCCACACAGAGATGTGTAATTGGATATTAAGGATGAGAGATGGTTTTAGGGTTAGATTTGTAGGTAGGGGGTGTTTGATTATGTAAGGGAAGTTATGGAAGGAAGAAAATGGCAGAGGAAAAATCCAAAATGTTCAAACCCACAACTTTTAACATAGTATGTACAAATACAAATCTGTTATTTACAGTACAAGGTAATGCAGAAGAGGTAGAATATGATAAATAATATATTTGACTAGGCTGTGTACTTCACGTAAATATAGTATAGTTTTTAATTGATCACAAGATAGATAGCCTGAGGGAAAAAACTGTTCTTGTGCATGATGGTTCTGGTTCTCAGAGCTCTGTAGCATCGGCCAGAAGGCAACAGTTCAAAAAGGTAGTGGGCTGGGTGAGTGGAGTCCAGAGTGATTTTACCAGCCCATTTCCTCACTCCGGAATTGTACAGTTCTCGAAGGGAGGGCAAGGGGCAACCAATAATCCACTCAGCAGACCGAACTCTACGTTGTAGTCTTCTGAAGTCCAATTTTGCAGCTGAACCAAACCAGACAGTTATTGAAGTGCAGAAGACACACTCAGTGACTACTGAGGTTGAACTACCTCAACTGACGAAAGGAGTCCAAGCTCTACTGGGCCTTTTTCACAATGGAGTCAATATGGGTCTTCCACTTCAGGTCCTATGAGAAGGTAGTGCCCAGAAACTTGAATGACTCCACTGCTACCACAGTGCTGTTTAGAATCGTGAGCGGGGTCAATATCGGGGTGTTCCTCCTAAAGTCCACAATCATCTCCACTGTTTTGAGCATGTTGAGGTCCAGGTTGTTATGATAGCACCAGTGAGCCAGCCGTTCAACCTCATGTATACACCAGTGGTGATCGTACATGTACATGTATACACCAGTGATGATCGTACACGTAATGGAAGTGAATTTCCCCATTCTCACTAGCTGCAGCCTGTCCATCAGAAAGCTTGTGATCCACTGACAGATAGACGTGGGAACAGAGAGCTGGGTTAATTTATTCCATAGGAGAGCTGTGATGGTGGTGTTGAAAGCCGAACTGAAATCTGCAAAAAGGATCCTTGCATATGTCCCTGGTCTGTCCATATGTTGCAGGATATGATGCAGTCCCATGTTGACTGCATCATCGCCAGACCTGTTTGCTCTATAAGCAAATTGAACAGGATCTAGAAAGGGCCCAGTGATGTCCTTCATGTGGGCCAGCACCAGTCTTTCAAATAATGTAATGACCACAGACATCAGAGCGATGGGTCTGTAGTCATTAAGTCCTTTGATCTTGGGTTTCTTTGGGACAGGGATTATAGTGGAGCATTTTAAGCAGCAGGGAAATTCACACTTCTCCAGTGATCTGTTGAAGATCTGTGTGAAGATGGGGGGTCAGCTGGGCAGCATAGGATTTTAGACAAGTGGGTGAACCACCGTATGTTATGAGGTGCCCCTAGGGACATTATTCAGAATTACCATGCACATACATATACTTTTCCTCTCACATACACATATGAAACCAAATTCATTCACATACTATAGTGAAATGCTCACACACATACAAGTGAAATGCTTTTACAAACACAACTGAAACGCTCTCATACATACAACTGAAAATATTACGCTCACACACACAACTGAAATGCTCACACACACGCAACTGAAATGCTCACACACACACAACTGAAATGCTCTCACACACTCAACTGAAATGCTCTCACACACGCAACTGAAATGCTCTCACACACGCAACTGAAACACTCTCACACACACAACTGAAATGCTCTCACACACACAACTGAAATGCTCACACACACGCAACTGAAACGCTCTCACACACACAACTGAAATGCTCTCACACACGCAACTGAAATGCTCTCACACACGCAACTGAAATGCTCTCACACACACAACTGAAATGCTCTCACACACACAACTGAAATGCTCTCACACACACAACTGAAACGCGCTCTCACACACACAACTGAAATGCGCTCACACACACAACTGAAACGCACTCACACACACAAGTGAAATGCTCTCATACATACAACTAAAATGATTACACTCTCACACACACAACTGAAAAGCATTTCAGTATGTTGTATGAAAGCATTTCAGTATGTTGTATGCAAGCATTTCAGTTGTGTGTGTGAGAGCATTTCAGTTGTGTGTGTGAGAGCATTTCAGTTGTGTGTGTGAGAGCATTTCAGTTGAAACGGAAGCACATTTCAGTTGAAACGGAAGGTGGTTAAAGTACCCACTCCACTCCAGTTGGTGGCAGTAGTGTATGGCGTTTAATTTTGGACAAAACAGCGCAAGCGCAAAAACACAGCGCGCAAGTGAATTTCAACAGTGTGAGCACCATGACACAGCTCGCACGTAAAATTTAAACCTGCAGAACTTGCAAATCACAAACTCGAGCACAAAAATATGATTGTGCACACAAATTAACAAGTCCCACACACGCCGCGAGTTCTTTTCTGCACACGCACGAGTTCTTTTCCTATGGGAAGCCAAACAAAGCAAAAGTGGGACGAGACAGCGGGGTTTACAGAGCTCGCGCCGCTGACATGTCATCTGCGCGGTTCAATGGTCCGAGCAGCGTGCCAGTTCGTCAGCGCAGCGCGGACGTGTTCCTAGCGACACCCAATGGGCAGCGGCGCGAACAATCCTCAACAGCGCTGCGCTGACCAATTTAAACAGCGCAGTGCAAACCATACATGTAAATTAATGTACAATAAAGAAACCCTCCTTCCTTACAAAAAATTGGTTCTCTGCTGAAATTTAGCAGTTTTTCCCTACAGAAGACAATGAAGAAGAAAGACAACATGAAAATGCATACATTTCTTATGTTTATTATCTTTAATAGTGTTAGTAAAGAGTAGTGTTGTAGCGTCGATACCCTACTTTGAAGAACTGCACATATGTATAGAGGCTACTGAAAGAGCTGTACAAAGCAGAAACTTCAATGACTTTCAATATCGTAGTCGTCTTGAGGAGCACGCCAACCTTCTGCTAAGGTCATTCTAAAACATTATACAGATATATATATATATCACAACACTACTCTTTACTAACACTATTAAAGATAATAAACATAAGAAATTTATGCATTTCATCTTGTCTTTCTTCTTCTTTGTCTTCTGTAGGGAAAAACTGCTAAACTTCAGCAGAGAACCAATTTTTGTAAGGAAGGAGGGTTTCTTTATTGTAGGGCCTACATTTATTTGCATGTATGGTTTGCGCTGCGCTGTTTAAATTGGTCAGCGCAGCGCTGTTGAGGATTGTTCGCGCCGCTGCCCATTGGGTGTCGCTAGGAAACACGTCCGCGCTGCGCTGATCTAACTGGCCGCTGCTCGGACCATTGAACCGCGCAGATGACATGTCAGCGGGCGCGAGCTCTGTAAACCCCCGCTGTCTCGTCCCACTTTTGCTTTGTTTGGCTTCCCATAGGAAAAGAACTCGTGCGTGTGCAGAAAAGAACTCGCGTGTGTGGGACTTGTTAATTTGTGTGCACAATCATATTTTTGTGCTCGAGTTTGTGATTTGCAAGTTCTGCAGGTTTAAATTTTACGTCGCGAAGCTGTGTCATGGTGCTCACACTGTTGAAATTCACTTGCGCGCTGTGTTTTTGCGCTTGCGCTGTTTTGTCCAAAATTAAACGCCATACACTACTGCCACCAACTGGAGTGGAGTGGGTACTTTAACCACCTTCCGCTTCAACTGAAATGTGCTTCGTTTCAACTGAAATGCTCTCACACACACAACTGAAATGCTCTCACACACACAACTGAAGCGCTCTCACACACACAGCTGAAATGCTCTCACACACACAACTGAAATGCTTGCATACAACATACTGAAATGCTTTCATACAACATACTGAAATGCTTGCATACAACATACTGAAATGCTTTTCAGTTGTGTGTGTGAGAGTGTAATCATTTTAGTTGTATGTATGAGCGCATTTCAGTTGCGCAGTGTGAGTGCGTTTCAGTTGCGTGTGTGAGAGCATTTCAGTTGTGTGTGTGAGAGCATTTCAGTTGTGTGTGTGAGTGCGTTTCAGTTGCGTGTGTGAGAGCATTTCAGTTGTGTGTGTGAGAGCATTTCAGTTGTGTGTGTGTGAGCATTTCAGTTGTGTGTGTGAGTGCGTTTGCAGTGTGAGCATTCAGTGTGTGAGAGCATTTCAGTTGCGTGTGTGAGAGCATTTCAGTTGCGTGTGTGAGAGTATTTCAGTTGCGTGTGTGAGAGCATTTCAGTTGCGTGTGTGAGAGCATTTCAGTTGTGTGTGTGTGAGAGCATTTCAGTTGTGTGTGTGTGAGCATTTCAGTTGTGTGTGTGAGCGTAATATTTTCAGTTGTATGTATGAGAGCGTTTCAGTTGTGTTTGTAAAAGCATTTCACTTGTATGTGTGTGAGCATTTCACTATAGTATGTGAATGAATTTGGTTTCATATGTGTATGTGAGAGGAAAAGTACATGTATGTGCATGGTAATTCTGAATAATGTCCCTAGGGGCACCTCATAGTATGTTCCCTGTGCTTTCCTTGTCTTTTCTTTCATGCCTCCTCTTTACAGATCTTAAGTGCAGGTTGAGTTTCGGGGGGGGCGTTGTAGGAGGTGTTGGTATTTGTGTTAAATGAAGGTCAGAGCAGGTGTGGGGTGTGAGACTGGGCTCTTCAAATCTACAGTAAAACACATTCAATCATAAGCCAGTTGTTGGTTCCCTACTCTGCTGGGGGATGGTGTCTTGAAGTTAGTAATGTCTTTCAGAACTCTCCACACTGATACAGGGTCATTAGCTGAAAATTTGTTTTTCAGCTTCTCAGAGTAACTTGTTTTAGCCACTTTAATTTCCTTAGTCAGTGTGTTTTGGGCCTGATTATACAAGATGTTATCCCCGCTTCAGTATGCATCCTCTTTGGTATGACAAAGCTGTCTGAGTTTTCTTGTAAATCATTGTTTGTCATTGTTGAATGTTAAATAAATCCTAGTAGGAATGCACATATCCTTACAGAAACGGATTTATGATGTCACAGTATCTGTGAGCTCATCCAGATTGGTGTCTGCAGCTTCAAAAACACTCCAATCAATGCAATCAATGCCAACTCTGCTTCATTGGTCCATCTCTTTATAGTCTTTACTAAAGGTTTAGCTGATTTTAGTTTCTGACTGTAGGTCGGGATAAGATGAACCAGGCATTGATCAGAGATTCCCAAAGCTGCTCTAGGGACAGAGCGATATGCATCCTTTAATGTTGTGTAGCAGTGATCCAGTATATTTCTGTCCCTGGTTGGGCATGTAATGTGCCGTCTGTATTTTGGCAGTTCACAGGTGAGGCTGGCTTTGTTAAAATCACAGAGAATATTTATAAATGAGTCCGGGTGTTGTTTCTCAGTGTCTGTGATCTGATTAGCCAGCTGTTGCAGCGCTGCATTCACGCATACATATGGAGGAATATAAATGCTCACCAGAGTAAACGAGGAAAACTCCAGCAGCAAATAGAAAGGCTTATAGTTGATAACGAGCACTTCCAAATTAGGACTGCACATATTCTTTAACGTTGTTACATCTGTACACCAACTTTAAAAATGTCTAGATTGTCTATGATTAAAATATCCAGCAAAATGAATAGTCAAAAAGCAGGTAAAGATTGTCTGTATGCGCTGCCGAATGTTCAGCAGTTCGTCCCTGGTAAAACTGATTGGAAAAAATTACTAAAAACAAGACAAATATACAAAAACAACAAAAGAATTGGAGAGCCCCTCACCGAGGCGGACATCTGTGGTACCATCTTCCAGGTAACACAGAATCAGAATGATCTTTATTGCCAAGTATGCTTACACACACAAGGAATTTTTCATGGTGACAGAAGCTTCCAGTGCAAAGAGAATACAACCGTGTATACAGACATACAAACATATACATTTAAATATACTTTATTTACATGTAGTGACATAAAAATAAGATGTAAAAGAGAAAAAAGAGAAATATACAATAGAGTAAAACTTTTTTAGGAATATTTTATTTAAAGATATATTTATGTGCAGGTGATGTACTGTATTGAAGAAGAGGTAGGATATGTTAAAGAATATAAAGGAAATATGGATAGAAGTAGGAATGGATGGATTGAATATTGCACATGATGTAATGACAAAAGGAAAAGTATTTGCATCAGTTTTAACTGTTCATGAGGTGGAGGGAAAAACTGTTCCTGTTCCTGGCTGTTGTTGTGCACAGTGCTCTGTAGTGCCGGCCAGAGGTCAACAGTTCGAAATGTGCTGGGTGAATGGGGTCAAGAGTAATTTTACCAGCCCTTTTCATCACTCTGGATGCGTACAGATCTAGCAGAGTGGGTAGGGGAGTCCCAATAATCCTTTCAGCTGTACAAACTATCCTTTGAAGTCTTCTGATGTCTGACTTGGTAGCTGAACCAAACCAGACAGTTATAGAAGTGCAGAACTGTATCAGCAGCGCCTGTGACAGACTGAACTTCTTAAACGGGCGAAGGGAGTAAACACTCTGCTGCGCCTTTTTCACAATGGAGTCAGTGTAGGTCTCCCACTTCAGGTATATATTGCACTATATTGGATGGGTCAGCCATTTTCTGTGCTGTTCGAACTCTGAGTGAACAATTACATTTCCTAAAATGTTCACTCTACCCACAATGCCCGCTGAATTATTGTGTACTTATAACTGATGTACACATGTAATATTAGCTCAAATCCATTGTGGAGAGGTGAAATAAAATTACATTAAATAATGCAGAAGTCTGCACTAGCTGTAGTAGCTATAACTGTGACAATCTATTATGCTGGATATTAAAAGTTTGTATGTGTTTTTATTTTTTTTACAGGGGATTTGTAAACACAGTAATGTTTTAAGATTTGAGACTTGAAATGGTTTTTATTTTGTGAATGTGAAAATTAAGAACTGGGGCAAAAGACACTGTTTCTGATGTTATTATTATTTAATGTAATATTTATTTTAATTAATTGTTATTGTTTAATAATTTAAATATTTAGATTACATTTAGAAAATCTTCACTATTCATTGCAACCAGGGCTCGAGTTGAGGGGGGATGCGAGAGGATGCCACCCCTCCCTATATTGCAAGAAATACTAAAAAGCATCCCCATTTTAAAACCCTCCTTACTATCCCCTTTAGATCAATTTTGTCATGGATTACTTAGAACTAATTATGCAAATTAAAATATTTTACTTTTCTATGTTTGATAAATAACATATTTTAAATAAGATTAGCTCATCAGAATTAGATTTTGACATGTGTGCCATATTTATATAGGTGAAATACCCCAATTAGATCTTGACACTTCTATCAGTTTGGACTTATTCTGCCAGGGTGACACTTTAGTCACAAAATCTGGCAACCTTAAGCATGCAAGCACTGCTAAAATTGGACGTTTTTCTGAAAACACTGACAAACAGTTATATCGGAGTTTAGCGATGGACAGTGTTGGGAGGGTTACTTTTGAAATGTATTCCACTACAGATTACAGAATACATGCTGTAAAATGTCATTTGTAACATATTCCGTTAGATTTCACAAGGTCAGTAACATATTCTAAACACTTTTGATGTTGATATTTAGATTTTTAGATATTTTTACAGGAAAACAATACAAAAATTACTATCAAGAATATGATTTTTGCCCTAATATCAAAGGTTTTACTAGAAAAAAAGAATAATAATCTCTTCAATAATCAAAATAATATTTTGAATGTAACACATACTAAATACCAATTATTTAAATTGTTACTGTAGTGGAATACAGTTACTTATATTTTGTATTTTAAATACATAATCCCGTTACATGTATTCCATTACTCCCCAACCCTGGCGATGGATTGACTTGTCCTTCCTAGTGTTCACATGAAACTAATGACACTGAAGGTAATGCAAGTAGGGATGTGCTGAATGACTAATTTTACTGATGTTTAATTGGACATTTTGAAGTCAATTAGTCTAAAAAGAAACCAACCTTCAGAAAACAGTCAAAGAAAATAAAAATAAAAAATTGTTTATGCGACCGATTTAAAATATGAATCTATTACAAATCCGAAGCTAAATTCCACTGAGAAGGGGCATTTATCTGTGACGTGCTCGACTTGCACTATGATCATTGTAAATTAAATATAGAACATGACACGCATTCACTTAATAAATGTTAGCGAATATTTAATGGGCATGTTTATTAAAAACAATTGAATGAATAGTGCAGGCCAGGACCCTTTAGAGCAACCCAGCCTGTTCTTAACACAATTCACCACGTTAAAGTTACTTAACATATTATAACAGTCAGGGCATTGTTGAAAATAATTAACGGGTAGACTATGCCAAATCTACAAAACAGAAAATAAATGTGCTAAAAAGTTGCACATATTTCACAACGTGGAGTCATGCATTAGCCATTGATCTAATATGACAGCTGTTTGGTAAAGAACATTAACCAATAACAGTTATGATGTAAAAAAAAAAAAAGTAAACATAGGATGGAAAAAATAGGCCTTTAAACCATGCCTAAACATGACATGCACGCAGAATAAAATATAGGTTAACTCATTAAGCAGTCTGCACCTTTTTGAAAATAAACAGTCATTTTCTAGACTACATACTCAAAAGCATACAAATTAACACATTGTCTGGTGAAAGACAGGACTTGACTCTGAGGTGGCTAACCTGTGCTTTAAAAAGCCTGCACAGCAGAAAAATAATGTACAAGCATACACAGACGTAATGAAGACTCAAATGTGAACACATCCATAGGGACATTCAAACGTTTGGAAATCTGATTCCCACACCACCACCAAAGTCATTTCATAACTACTTTGCTGAGTTTGCTTGTCTATTGAGAGGACATTTTCTGTTCATGCCGTGAGTGAGAGAGGGAAGAAGCAACCCAACCTATGGAGAAATGCTCTTTGTATCTGCTCTAGATATCCTCTTCTTAAAGAAAATATTTGAATTATTAATTCTGTTTAAAATATGTAACATTAATGTGACAGTAATTTAAGCGCAGCCTCAGTAAAAATATAAATCCAAACGTAAATGTCTAAAAATGATGATCAGTGTAATGGGGGAAATATTAACCAACTAGTAATTCCAGTGTCGACTAGCAGCATACAAACGGTTTAGTCGACTAGTCTCGCACATCCCTATATGCAAGTTTTCAAAGGTTTCACTCACTTTCAAAAATGTCCAAGAGAACAGTTCAAGAAAATATTTTGTCTTTCTTTAAAAAGAGGAGAACAGAAAGTAAGATATTCCAATGATGAGTGTGCAATATGTAGATGGTTTTAATACAAACCATTTTCAGGATTTCGCCCAGTAAACGCTTTTGTGTGTAGAACAACTGTTTTACACCTCTGTTTAAGCATCCTTCTTAAAAACAGCCCAAACTTCCTTTACTAGTTTGGTTACTGGAGTAGAAAAATGTGTCTGTGACAGTGGGTGAGCGATCTAGAAAAAAACCTTTTTCATGATCATAAAGTGGATTCTTTTCACAAAATTAATCATAAAATACAATATAAATAAAATATTTGACAACACCATCCCCCTTGAACTTTTTTTTACAAATCGACCACTGATTGCAACATTTTGACTAACAGGCATCATTCATTCTAAATTCAAAGTATTGCTACTATGAAATCTCTTCAATTAAAAATATGGGTGTCTATATATTTACATATTCATGGGCCTGTATTTAATTCATATAATAATTTTCCCTTTCAGATTCATCTTTTTGGGATTCTGTTTTTGACTTGTCTTTCATTATTTAGTTATTAAATTATTCAACTAAACTGTAAGAATACATATTTTAATTACACAGAATATAAAATTTAGTATTTAAATTAAATGACAAAAATCGTTTGATGGAGGGAACGAGACGTTGTGTCGATTGAAGCGACACTAGGGGTCTTATTTGAAGGCTAAGGTTACCTCTGAACTTGAGAAAAGGCAAATGAGAAATTGGCAGACAGAATTTGCATGTCCCTCCCCTGGACATTCAGGTATAAAAGGAGGGAATCGTGCATTTGTCCATTCAGGTTTTGCACTGAGGAGCCGAGAATGAGGATCTGCCTTTACAGTGGCTCGGTACAGAGTTGTGGCTGGGGGGACACAACGTCTCATTCCCTCCATCAGGGAACGGGGGTTCCAATAGTAACCTAGACGTTCCCCTTCTGTTGATCACTCGACATTGTGCCGATTGAAGCGACACTAGGGGTCCCTATGCAAACACGACATGCGCTGAACTGTGTAAATGAATTGCTGATGCAGGTGCGGGCAGGCAGTTGTGTGCAAAAGCAGCAGGCTGCTCCAGACTGCACGTATCCTTCCCCAATGCTAACTGGGGATCTAAATAATTGTAATTTTTTGGTATTTATTTTTATACACAATTTATAATCATATTTAATCAAACTACACAATGATGACTCTAAGACTTTATAGATATTACAGTTTTCAAATAAACACCTCTACAATACTAGGGTGTATATGATGGTTGCCAGGACAGTGCTATGTAGTTGCTAAGGTGTTCTGAGTGTTTATTAGCATGTTGCTATGTGGTTGATTACAGGTCCAATTCAAAAAAGCCAATCCCCAAGTCTCTAGGATATTCTGGTCCTTAAAATTGGCTCGTGTTCCTCCTCTAATACAAGTCTATATGATATATTACCTATTTTGATAGAGATTTAGGCTACAATTAGTGACAGCAAAAAACAGATGAAAAGACAGAGAAGGTTTTTATCTCCTATCAAGCACAGAAAACTAGAGTATCCATCCTCTCATTTGATTGACAAGTACTGAATCCTGACCTGGTGTCCTCACCCCGCCCCTGTCGCCCGCAGTCATGCAGCGTCTCACTCCCTATGCTCTGCACCTGAGTCATTTACTCTGAGTGACAGACAACCATCAAATATAGCCTGTGGCATACGCTGCAGTATCTCATAAGAATTTCCTGACATTAATAAGGTGCCAAGAAACTTGAGTGCTTTTAATAGCTTTAAAAAGATATGGCAGGTCTTATCAACATCTTCTTGGCTGTGTGGTCCCAAGATGCTTCGCAAAATGAGTGGAGGAATAAAGTGTTGTAATAGCGCCATGATATGCTACTGATTGATTCTTTTTTCAAAAGGTATAAAACAGAATTCAGTAACAGTAGTTTGAAAGTTCTTCAGCTAAAACCTGTCTGTGCTTACCAAAAATGGAACAACCCTACTGGCCGAATCTGGAATTGTTGTTGAACGTAAAGGCACATGTGAGTCATTGTATTTTTAGTTGTAAATGATGTAATATAGCCAACAGGAATGCACATTTTACTTACTCCCTAACCCAAATCCCAACCCTAAACAGTCAGTGGAGTAAAAAAATTTAATTCTAGAGGTTTTACAAATATTTTCCTACTGTCTGAACTGCTTGAAGCTGACAGCAGAGTGCGTGTGCTATAAACTGTGCCGCTGAAAAACTGTGCCTTCTGACGTGTCAAAAACTGGACTTTCATTTTTCTCTTTGGAAGCAGAGCCAAGGTGTCGGAACAGACAGTTCAGCCCCAAATTGAAACCTAGCAACTGGTGATACGAAACAAAATCCTACTATTAACGCATTAACGCATGCAATTAATTAATACATTTTAATGCATTCATTTTTCCTAAGCTTGATTAATACATTTAGTTTTAATACTGCATAAACCAGCATAAAAATGGTTGGAAGGGCAGAAGTGTGTATTGTGTCTTTGTACTGTGTTGTACTGAGTCATTTCACTGAAGCACACACCACAAACAAATACACAACAAATTACCACAGAAGCACGCCAAGTCTTAACTATCACCAAAATGCAGAATTAGACATTGTTGACAACAAGTGCTTTTCCCCATGGAGTTCAATCCTCTGACGTGAATCATGAATGCAGCTTCACAATTGCTGTAGGAATGCAGATAGCCACAGTCTACCAGCAGATTAACACGTTTAACCTCCTGAGATCTCCTGATTATCATTGTCACATGCCTGCTATACATGTTGAGTGGTCCAAACATTATCTGCAGCATGAAACTGAACTTTTGGCCAGATGTTAGAAGTGAATGCACTAGGCTGCATAGGAAAGTTACAGGATGCTCCCTCGCTCCCTTATTAGTAAATTACTTGACCTCCAATGTGCTATCTGTCTTCACTGGTCTTAGAACAGTTTGAAATGCACCTTATTTTCATCCTAACTCTGTATAGCCTCTGAAAGCAACATTTTCTAGCTTTTGGAAACATACGTTGATACTCAATGTGATAATGCACAGAGAATGTAGGATTTTAATGGAAAGTTAGTCCTATTGTCCACATACATGGACATTGTGTTTAACAGCGTGCGTTTCTTGATAAATCAATGCAATGTTTAAAATGGCATATTAGATGAAATTAGAGACTCTTTTGACTCAAACAGTTTTTAAAGTGATAGTTCACCCAAAAATGAAAATTCTCTCATCATTTACTCCCCCCTCATGCCATCCCAGATATATATGATGTTATTTCTTCTGCAGAACACAAAAAAAGATTTTTAGAAAAATATTTCTGCTCTGTTGGTCCATAAAATACAAGTGAATGGGTGCCAAAATTTTGAAGCTCCAAAATGCACATTAAGGCAGCATAAAAGTAATCCATAAGACTCCAGTGGTTAAATCGATAGCTACTGAGGCAATATGATTGGTGTGGGTGAGAAAAAGATCAATATATAAGTCTCCTTCCTGCCCAGTAGGGGGCGAAATGCAAAAAGAATGCAAATCTCCCAAAACAAAAGAAGAAGGTAAAATAAAAATCTTTGTTTGTGTTCAGCAGAAGAAAGAAAGTCATACAAATCTAGGATGGCATGAGGGTGAGTAAATGATGAGAGAATTTTCATGTTTGGTTGAACTATCCCTGTTATCTGAAAACTAAAGCTGTTTTTTTTTTACCAGATGTAGTTTTATTGCTTTTTCTCCAAAAGATAATCTCGGCTGAGATTGGCACCATGTTGTTTTGTCACATGACTCGGTATGCTGAAAGTTTAACCCTTTAACAACAGCCTAGTGTCTCCTAAACTGAGATCAGTCAGTTAAAAAAATAATAATAAATGAAGCATAGCCTAGAGCGAAACCAAAACGTAATGTCCACGCATGTGGACGTGAGGGTCCCATGAGGTTAAGAGATTGAATGCCCATTGAAATGAAAATGCAACCTATATGGGGACTAGTTCTTTCACTCCCACTTAGACTTCAATTGGTGCTTTTTTAGTGCATTTTTATCTTTATACTGTGGAAGAATTTGTTTGGAAAATGGTTATAAAGCATTATATTGTTACATATTGTTTTCTTTTCTAAGATGGAAATAAATAAATTTTGACAGGAAAATAAGTACATATGGTGTCAAATTTCCAAAATCTACAAAACAAATTATTTTAATCGACTGACAACACTAATAAAACCTAATTTTACAAAGCAAATGTGTCAAAAGGGCCATTCTTCTGCTGAATATGAGGCGGTTGTGACTCAGGTGGTTGAGCGGGTTGTCCACTAATCGCAGGGTTGGCGGTTCGATTCCTGGCCTACACGACTCCACATGCCGAAGTGTCCAAGTTAATCCCAATGGCAGGCTAGTGCCTTGCATGGCAGCTCTGCCGTCATAGGTGTGTGAATGTGTGTGTGTGATTGGGTGAATGAGATGCAGTGTGCACTATGAATTCTGCTAAGGAAAAAGGCGCTATATAAGTGCAGACCATATATTGCCCTTGACATGTTAGCTTACTTAGTCTTTAAGTTTAATAGTTAGCCTTTATGGATGCTATGCAATGATATACATATTAGTAAGTTAAACAGGTGTTTCATATCGTAGCTGTTGATGTATTGTTTATTTTATCATGGCTGGAATGTTGTACTGGCCAGTCAGTATCTAGAACTAGATCCTGTTTTATAATATACAATTATAAAGTAATGGCCTAAATCAAGCATGAATGACTGGTTCTAAAATGCAAGACAGTTATTGAGTGTGTGACCAATATAACCCATGGATTAGTGCATAAATCAGTGAGCAATCTTTGAAATAATGGACTTGATCAGACATGACGAGATGGTGACAGGATGACATTTGTTTCCGACAGGAACATATGACTCCCACAAGCCAAGAACCAATGGACACAAGCATCCCTGTGCCCCCATCTCTCTTTTAACCTCGCTCCCTCCCTGTTTTTTTCTTTATACAATGACCACCACTGTTACTCTATACAGACAGACAATCTGATATGTTTTTTGTGTGCCTCTATGGAAACCATGAAGCACAAAAAAGAAACTACACATTTATGGTAAATAACTCCCCATTGGCTGTGATAGAAAAGAATAAAACACAAATCAAATTACTAGATTTTTACATTGTGTAAAGAAAATGTGAGTAGTGCTCGCCCGCACTATGCTAGGGTGTTCTGGGTGGTTGCAAGGACATTGTGAGACAATTGCTTACAGTGTTCTGCATTGCTTGCAAAGTTTTCCCATGCAGTTGCTAGGGTGTTCTAGATGGTGTATAGGGGTTTTCTTGTAGAGGACAACAGTACACAAACACTTTTCCACAGCTGTCTTGGTGCAAAAGTATTTTTCCATACATTTTTTCCATACGGATTTCATAAACTCATTCTTTAAAGAGTTCTAAGCCATGAACCAAACCAACCAGCTCTGAAGTCAATCACAACATTACAATTGTATAGAAACAATCTGGGCTCTTTTGAATTGCTTTGTTTGCTGTGGTTTTCTGATTGGTGGATCATTGCTCTTCAGCAACATGTGTAGTGAGTTGTTTTGTTTTAGAGTCCACTAAGTATCTATAATATTCTGGTCCCTACAGTACTATATATCACTCAGATCTCACAGGTCAGGTAAGAAAATTAAAAATGTTTGTCCATTTAGTTCTCCTAGGTCTGATTACTTTGAAAAATCATCACAACTCTCCTTCAAAAGTTGCACAATTTGAGGTATTGTGTGCGATGAGTTTTGCACGTAAATGCAGTAATTGTACATGAGCAACAATAATAGTGTTTTAATTAGCATTATTGTACCACTGTTGCTGGTTCTCAAAGCTGACTCTTAAGCGCAGACGCGGCGTCAGCCGATTTTGCCGGGGCTTCAGCCCCAAATGTTTTGAGTGTAGCCCCGAATGTATTTTGAAATGTTGACTGACAAATATGAAACCAGACAATAGCCTATGTAAACCCCCGTAATCATAAGTTGCCTTATTTCCTTGTGCTTTGGCTTTGCACATACCGCATACAGCCTGTAAAATAGACATAGGTCTTAAAAATAATCTAGCCTATAGAATAAGTTTCTTTGCTGTCAGTAGCCTATAGGCTACTCAGTTTCTTCCTCTCTGTTGAATATGCAGCAGGTAGGGGAGGAGTTGACATCAACTAACGTTACTTATTGGCGAGTTAACAGCAGTTAGCAGGAAAGACAGCAAAAATGGAGCAAATGAGGCTATGGGGATTTTTCCGAAAGTAGTCAATGGGTAGCCAGGAACACTAGTTTTATCACACTGCACTTGTAACGAGAGCCAGCAGGTAGATAGCTGTGCAGTGTGTAAACCTCACTCTCCTGACCTCAAGAGGTGCACTAGCGACTGACACTAAATGCCGCAGCCTTTAGCCTCCTTGATAACGCATACACCGCTCACGCTGGAGACGTCGGTTCGAGTCCCGTTCGGAGTGTACTTTTCTTGCTTATCAGGTGTTGTTTTCTCTAAGGATAACCAATAAGCATTAACATAAAATGTATGTATGACTTGTTTTGTGGTAAATATACACTTTGATTTGATTAAATGGTTTTGAAGAGTGTAGCAAAGATGAGCTACAGACTGAGGAGCCAGCAGCAGCAGCTGTGCCAGAAACAGGCATGGAAACTGGTAACAATTAATCAGTCACTTTACTTTAGAGAAAGTTAAAAGTGAAACATTGTTTATCCCAATGATCCTAATGAAAGGATTTTGACAGATGAACAGTTCGATGCCATGGTGTGTCAATGAACTTAGAATAAAGTAATTCATGTAGTTGCTTTAACTTAGGAGCTTATACACCTCACTTTACTCACTATAATATAACTCTTTTGTGATGACTTTATGGTAATGTACAAGAAAATTCAAGAATCATGATAGATCTTAAGGCAATCCCACTGATCTGCTCTTCCCAATACATATTCTTCAATGGTATTGGTCTACAATTTGAAATATGTAGCACTTGATGAATTAGTTGTTTGAAGCTGATTTGCAGTATGTTATGTGCTGTATCTGTTCTTTTGCATCATAGATGATTCGGGGAGGAGAGAGGATGTTGAGGATAGTACTAGAGTGGAAGGTTTAGGAACTGTAGAAACAGGTCCAGCCAGAGCAAAACTCAAAGAATACCCTCTCACCAGCTTTGGACTACAGAGAATTGGTTGCTAGTGTGAAAATAAAATTGTCTGGGCTAAGCCCGGATGTCCTTCAATGCTGGAAACGCCTCTGCTTAAGCCCAAAGTATACTTCGCCTGTTCACGTTCCGTGACGGTCCGCGCACAGTCCACGTGATGTCATTTTCGTCACCAGGAATGTCCGCGGACGTCTGCGTCACTTTTTTTCTGTCCGCATGGAAAAACATGCATGTGCAAGGTAGACTGTTGGATACAAGAGTCCACTTGGTGGCAATACACGCAGTTGGGCTGTACTGTCAAGCAGTAGTCGAAGAACATATCCTTCTCCATCGTTTTGTTGTTGTTGTTCTTGCTTCCTCTTATGGCAGTTCCTCAGTTTTTCTTCTTCTTTATCCTTCAGAGCAGATTTCCTGTAAATTACACGACTCGGTGCTGCCCTCTAACATCTGGTAGCATATAACATAGCAATTGTACTGCGCATGTGTCGAACGCGTCCATTTGCGCGCATCCACGTGAGGCATATTTTCAAAGCTGTGCATACACAACTGTGCACGAGACGGAACGCACAAAGTGAAGTATACCTGGACCTTTAGCAGTAACCTGTTGCATGTGAATTAATAGGAGATTAGGTCACAGACTGCATCAATGTAATTTAGATACAAAGTTGGTGTAGAATTAAAAATGTAATCTTCGTTTAGAGGTCTTTGAAGAGGTTGTGTGAAGTCCTTCATTGTTCCTCTTGTACTACTTCCTCTTTTTCTATTTCTCCTCCCCCAGCCACTACCACAACTGCTTAAAAGCACACAGCGGTTGCTATGGAAATACAATCTAGGTGGCATGCAGGAAGTTCATTAGCTATCCAACTGCATATTATTAGAGCCAGTGTAGTACTCTGTTTTGGGGGTGACAAATATAGGATTTATTTTCAGGCACAGCCCTTGCATTTAACACATTCATCAGCTTTTTGTTTTCTCAGTGCATTCCCACTCTAATCACATGCAAACAGTCTGCATCTGCACACTGTCACTCTAGAGAGATCTTTTAGTTTCAGGGGCCTTTTAATGCTTTTAAATATTGCTTTCAGATCTCTCTGCTAAGAGATAATCTTGATGGGCCTTATGTGTTTATTTCAGGCTTTACGGATCCACATTGGGGTAAAACAAGCTCACAAAGGGGCCGACTGATAAATCTGTCAGGGTGGACAAAGTGGCCTGTCCCTTGCACTCAAAGTCGTCTGCTTGCTCACATAAAGGCAGGCAGTGTTGCATGAAATTTGCATGTGCCTCTTCTTCGCATTAAGGCTGGCAGCGGCATGGGAGACAGACGTTCCGTCTCACAACTATTTTCAAAGCAAAACAGCACAGCATGTGCACATTAAACAACAATCTAATCTTGGATTCTGTGTATGAGAGGCAAACAGTCAGATGTATGGAAGATGAAGCTGTAGCTAAATTTGATCAGTTTCAAAAGATAATGTGAGTGGTGCTTTCCCATGCAAAAGTTGTTGCCACAATGATAGGGTGTCCTTGGTGGTTGCTAGGGTGCTGCTATGTGGTTGCTAAGGTGGTCTGAGTTTTTTTTCTTTCCTTTTTTTATCACATTGCTACACGGTTGCTAGGTTGTTCTGGGTGATTGCTCACTGGCCAAATCAAAAAATCCCACCTTTAGTCTCTGACATTCTAGTTTCAAGATATGTCCCTCCTTCGTTGTGAGTCTTTGTATTTTTTTTGCCCGATTTTAAAGTCTGATTACTTAAAGACATAATAGCACACTTCATTAGGGGTTTTGAACAAACCCTAACCCTAAGAATGAGCAATAGTAAAAGTGATGCTAGCCTTTTTCCATTTGCTTGGAATGCACCCGTATACCATTGCAAATGTGCAATAAAATCACAGCCAACACCTTATTATAGGTTTGAATCATGGAAAGAAAGCCAAACAGACTTGGCATAAATTATTTCTCTAATAATAAGGCAGCCTGATAAACTCTATCACAAAATGAAATTAGATTGTTGAAGTGTAGCTTGTGGCAGCTGTAGAGATAGGAAGACATTCCCGTTGCCATTCCGATGACATCAGCATGCACCCTGGAGCAGAGGAGACATGCCATTTCCTCCTCATCAAGACAAATAAAGTAGTACTTTGATGATATCATCCAGACGAGTCCCTCTGTCTGACACTGTCAGTTACATCAACAAAGCAGAATCGCATTTCCCACTAATCAGGCTCCTGCCTAAGCTGTGCTTGTGTTTGTGTGCATCTGTTTGTATGAGACAAGGAGGTCTAGACTGACTAATGAATAAACTATGCTAAAGAGGATCCAATTTTAGTGAAAAAGTGTTTCTTTCTACTGACTGCATGTTCAAACTATCGTGGAATGTAATTTGAAGTTAAATGTGTGTGTTGTACAATTTTATGCTTGTTTTGATGCAGTACTATATGCATTGTTCATTGCAACAGCAACAAGTCAATAATGAGGTGGAAGAGCAACTGAACCGATGTCAGTGACTGAACAGATGTTAGTGGAATATCTGCAAGAAGGTAACTAAGTAAAGTATAATTAGGTTTTGTTGTCATGCTAAGCCAAAGATTTATGCCTATCAGGATGCTTGGTAAACACTCTCACTCTGAAAAATAGTGCTTTTTAATCTGTTTTTTATGATTTACATATTTTATAAGTATGAAACTGAATTGAATAATTGTTAAATGATGTCCATATTATAAATTCTGAATAAATGTGAATAATTTAATAAAAAAATAAAGAGACCTATGAACTTTTAAAACTTAGTAAACAAAAAGTATGGTATAAACAATAAATTTTGGTAAATAGCAAAGCAACTACATTTGTTTTGGAATTATCTGAACAAATGTTACAATTGGCAAAGCATATTTAAATAAATATAATTTAAAACATTTATTTAAATCTTAAATGAAAATAATAATTTCTGTAATTTAAAAAAATTTCACAATTCTAAAATATTGTTCCCTGTCTGTCGCTCACTTCGAAGTTGTGCCAAAGAAGTGACACTAGGGGTCTCTCTTGAGAGCCTCGAGCATCTCTGAACTTGAGAAAAGGCCAATGAGAAATTGGCAGACAGAAATTGCATGTCCCTCCCCCGGACATACAGGTATAAAGGGAGGGAAATATGCATCTGTCCCTTCAGAGCCGAGCGGTTGTGTGATCAGCGAGCTGTATTCACCGACTGTTTCACTCATCTGTACAAGAGCGTATGCTGTTGGGTCTACGGGGCATATCAGCAGCTTTCTCCTTCTCTGCACAACAGTGCAGCTTTGCCCCTGGGCGCTTCGACAGCGCTTCTAAAAGAGAATATTTCCCTAAAAGAGTTTATTTCTGCCTCCAGCCGAGATGAAGAAGGGTTTCTACAGCCCTTACTTCATCGTACCCAAGAAAGGCGCCGGCTTTCATCAAGATGGGTTTGCAGCGGTAGAACTGAAGGACGCATACTTCCAAGTCTCTATCTTGCCTCGACACGACCCTTTCTACGGTTCATGTTCAACGGCCAGGCGTATTCTCCCCATCGGCATGTCCCTGTCCCCTCGTGTCTTCACGAAGGTTGCAGAGGCAGCCCTTGCCCCGCTAAGGGAAGTGGGCATCCGCATACTCAACTACCTCAACGACTGGCTCAACCTGGCCCAATCTCGAGGGTTACTATGCTCCCACAGGGACCAGGTGCTCAGGCCTGGTCCCTGTGGGCGCATAGTTTCAGAGCATCTCTTTTCTCTGCATGGAGTTAGACTCAGTCTCAATGACAGCGCGCCTCACCAACAAGCACGTGCAGTCAGTGCTGAAATGCCTCACTTTGACAAGCCAGGCACGGTGGTTCCTCTAAAACAATTCCAGAGGCTCCTGGGGCATATGGCATCCTCCGCGGTGGTCAGCCACTGGGGTTGATGCATATGAGACCGCTTCAGCTCTGGCTCAATACTCGAGTCCCGAGATGGGCATGGAGCCGCTGGCTCCTGGAAAGGGCCCCCGCTGCGTTGGCACATAAACTGCCTAGAGTTGCTAGCTGTATTCCTTGCCCTGCGGAGGTTTCTCCCACTAATTCGGGGTAAGCACGTCTTGATCCACTCAGACAACACAGCAACGGTATCGTAAATAAATCGGCAAGGCGGCGTGCGTTCCCGTCATATATCAAAACTCGCCCGCTATCTCCTCCTTTGGAGCCAGCAGCGACTCAGATCGCTGCGTGCTACTCACATTCCAGGCAACCTCAACACGGCAGCGGATGCGTTGTCGCGACAAGGTACGCTCAGCGGAGAGTAGAGGCTTCACCCCCATGCGGTCCAGCTGGTTTGGGAATGGTTCGGAAAAGCACAGATAGACCTGTTCGCCTTCTTGCACGGGTGCTGTGTATAAAATTCCCACTGCTTACTAGGTCCTCGTGGTGGCACGGTTACTTACCTCAATCCAGGTGGCAGAGAACAAGTCTCAGTTGCCTTCACTTCTGAGACAGTCAATCTGTGCATCTCATCATGTGGTTCTCTGTGCATGACACCATGGAGACTCGTGCTATTCTGTGCGATCCACTCACAAATTACCATGTGCCCCATTGAAATCAAGAACCACTAATCGTGACCACGAGGAGGTTACCCCATGTGATTACACCCTCCCTAGCAACAAGGCCAATTTTGGTTGCTTAGGAGACCTGGCTGGAGTCACTCAGCACACCCTAGATTCGAACTCGCGACTCCAGGGGTGGTAGTCAGCGTCAATACTCACTGAGCTACCCAGGCCCCCCAATTTTCTCAACTTTAATTATTTTACATTTATTTTTATAATTAAATAATTGTATACATCTACATGTACAGTGAATATAAAAAGTCTACACACCCATGTTAAAACTGTTTTTTGTGATGTAAAAAAGATAAATCATATCAGAATTTTTGCAACTTTAATGTAAAATTACAAAATATTCAATACCACTGAAAATCAAAGTAACACATTTCAGAGAAAAAACTAAATAAAAAAAAAAATAAGCATAATTGTGCACATCCCTAAACACTTGAAGCACCCTTTGATTGTATATCAGTACACAGGCTGTTTGGATAAGAGTCTATTAGCTTGGCACATCTTGACTTAGGAATGTGTTCTTACTCTTCTTTGCAAAAACGCTCCAGATCTGTCAAAAAGAGGGCATCTCCTGTGTACAGCCCTCTTCAGGTCCCCCCCAGAGATTTTCGATAGGATTCATGTCTGGGCTCTGGCTGGGCCATTCCAGAATATTAATCTTTTTTGCTGAAGCCATTCTTTTGTTGAATTGTGTGTGATTTGGATCATTGTCATGATGAAAGGGGAAATATCTCTTCATTTTCATCTTTCTAGCAAACTCTTGAAGGTCCTGTGCCAAAATTGACTGGTACTTGGAGCTATTCACGATTCCCTCCACCTTCACTATAGCCGCAGTTCCAGCTGAAGAAAACCAACCCCAAAGTATAATGCTACCTCTACCATGCTTTACCGTGGGTATGGAGTTTTTTTTTGTTGTTGTTGTGCTGTGTTGTTTTTGCAGCAAACATACTTTTACAATTTTGGGCAAAAAGTGAAATTTTGGTCTCATCAGACCATGAAATGTTTTTCAACATGGATTTGGGAGACTGGATATTGGTTTTTGCCGGGATTGGATGTTTTTTCTGTCAGAAAAGGCTTGCATCTTGCCACCCTGCCCCATAGCCTAGACAGATGAAGAATACGGGAGATAGTTGTCACATGTAGGGAGCAACCAGTACTTGCCAGAAAGAGCTGCAGCTCCTTTAATGTTGCTGTAGTCCTCTTGGTAGCCTCCCTGACCGGTTTTCTCTTTGTCTTCTCATAAATTTTGGAGGGACATCCTGTTCTTGATAATGTCACTGTCGTGCCATACTTTCTACATTTTTTGATGACTCTCTTCAGTGTGCTCCCTAGTACATCTAATGCCTTGGAATTATTTTTAGTAGCCCTCATCTGAGTGATAGCTTTCAATAATGAGATCCTTTTGATCATTGCAAAAAGTCTGATATGAGTAATCTTTTTTTTAAATATTTACATCACAAAAACCTGCTTTTTTAAAAGGGGTGTAGACTTTTTATATCCACTGTACATGTATTTAAATAATTTTATAAACAGTTATTTAATGTCAGATTTTGACCGAATTTTAGCAACATAGGCATTAATTCAACTCATTATATACTTGGAAAAACATTTATATAAATATAAATACAAAAATCTTACTTTTATACTAATTAAATAATTTAAAAGTATTTTTAAAAAGTCACAATTCCTTTATTTTATTATTATTAATTTATTTTAAAAGTATAAATAATATATTTATACATTTAAATAAATATTTATTTAAATTATTTATACTTATTTTATTTGTTTTTGTTTAATTTTATAATAGCATAGTTGTATACATTTAAATATATACAGTTTTATACAATTTTATAAACTTGATTATTTTAATCAAAGTTTTATTTATAGCATGAATTTTCGTGAATTTTCATCAATTTACGTTTGACAGAGTGTATTTATATAACTTTAGATTTCTAAAAGCAAAATCACAGGTACTGCGTGGCAAGCGTTCAAATCAAGTTTTCTTTTTAACAAGCACTTTGTTAAAAGTTGGTATGTGCTGCTCTCCTGTGTCTAACACTAGCATAGCTGGTCAAGAAATATTATTTATTTATTTATTTATTTTCAATTGCTTTTTTTGAACATTCAGATTACATTGTGGTACAACAAAATTAGTATAAAATTAGTACAATAATTATTAAGAATAACAGCAATATAAATAATAATTAAATAAAACACCATAGATCAAAACAGAAACTAAACTAAACAGTTACGAAAATAATAAACGAGAAAGAAAGAAAAAAAAAAAGAAAAGAGAATGAAAGAAAGAGAGCATTACATAAATTAAAAGAAAATGTAACATTAATTAAAGTAAAAAGTTTGTAAGCCGTGCAAATTGTACATGCTCTGAATGCTTTTTGGTAAGAGAAAATTAAATTGTAATAAAATATTGTTTTATCTCTTGTAAGAATACCAACAAAATAGGCTTACAATTCGAAAACTTACATTTATGAATGGATGAACTTACAATAGATTTATTATAAAGCAGGCATTCTGGATCCTCTTCAACAAATCCAAAAGTAACAGTTTTGGGATTCATTGAAAAACTTTCCAAGATAATGATTGAGATAAACAAACTAACATCTTTCCAAAGTTGCAGAGAATAACTGCACGACCAAAACAAATGATGATGTGTTTCAGTGTCATTCTGAAAAAAAGAGCAATTAGTGTCAAAATCAGATCGGAATTCATTTAAAAGATATTTCTTTTACCAGAATATTTCATGACGGTGTCAAAAATGTGAATGCACTTTCAAGTCTTGGGCGCCGCCTATTGGTGAAAAACAGGTGACACAAGGCCCTAATGAAAAGTGCATCTGCAAATATATATATATTGTGTAAATACTTGTAGATGGACTGTATATATATATATATATATATTGCAGTGTGTTTTACTACCCTACAGTTATTATGGGTTCAATGAAATTCCAAGCATATTTTATCAATTAAATATATTTTGAAATAAAAAAATACTGAAACATCATGATATATACTCAGAAAAACTGCTTAACATAGATGATTTTACAAATGGAACACAAAACAGTAGGCACTTTTAGAAATAAACAAATACATTATTAAACATGTCTATAATCTACAGCACCATAGGCATTTTAATAACTTTATCTGATGCCGTCAGTCGCACATTACATCTCAATTGGCATTCAAGTCCCTTTGGGTGCCTCACTGTTCATATTTCACCCGTTTCTGTCTCGGATGTATAATTAAGGCCCATTTCTGTGTGTGTCAGCATAGGCTCCTCCAGAGGAGCAATGGCCCACTGCTTTAATGGTGCAGCTTTTGGTCCCAAGAGAACTGTTTATTGTGCCTTTCAGCAAGGACCCTGTCCTTAATTACTTCAGCATGGGCCATGTCACAACAATGAAACCCAGAATGGGTTTATACCATGTGATACATTGCATTGGGTGCACTTCATTTTAATAGAGCTCCACACCAAAGAAACAGTCATTAATTATTCATATACACTTTCAGAACAGAAGCTTGGACTCTCTAGCCACAGTTACTGTTAAGGAGCTGTAAGAATATACATTAGCTTTTCTAAACATAAATTAATTAATTTGTTTATTATTTGTGAATTCTTAAATAGTTGTTGTTTCAGTTGTTGAATGTACAGTTCTGCTCATATGTTTAAATACCCCTCGCAGAATCTGCAATAGTTTTTATTTAAATAAACTAAATGTAATTAAATTAAAAATAGGTAAATATATATATATATATATATATATATATATATATATATATATATATATATATATATATATATATATATATATGTTTATTATTATGATACTAATATAATATATTCATTATATAAAATATATACATTTATTTTGTTTTGTTGAATATATTTAAATATATGTCATGCAGCTTCTTCAGGACAATAATAAAATATAGAAACTGAAGACAATTTTTCAATCATCTCTCTTTTTAAAAAACAAAATGCAGATTACAGATTCTATAAGGGGTATGTAAACTGTATTCATTTTGATGTATTTCATTGGATCCTTAAAAAGAAAACCCTCATGAAAATTGTGCTTGTTTGAGTTACACATTTTCAAGCTTAGTATAGTTTAATATTCATTTTTAATCTTAGGTCCTTGCGACTTTATAAAACTAATATAAAATCAACTTTGGACCACAATATCTTAAAAAAAACTTCTGATGCGGCAGATGATCTGGAAAAGGTAGGAGATATAGGAGTGGCCGTGTCCCTTTCAAATATCAATGATGCCACATGTCAGTGTATGGGTAATCTCATACCAAGTACATCTGCTAACAATTTGCTAAATTTAGCAGCCATTGTTCTTAAAGGAAAATATTGAATTATGTGGAGTTTATTAGGTGCGTACAGAAAAAAATCTGTCTATAGCTTGGAAGCTGCCTGCATTTGTAGTTTTTGAATTTCTTAAAAATCATGATCACAATGCTGCTGATTTTCCTACTAAATGTAGAGCTCATGTATCAGAAATAATCAGTTATATATGCAGCATAAAATAATCAGACCCCTTAATTTTTTTTGGCATTTTGCAGCCTTATACTAAAATGCTTTAAATAGTTTTTTTCACATCAATCTACACTCCATACCCCATAATGACAAAGCAAAAAACAGATTTTTGATAACTTTGCAAATTTATAAAAAAAAAAAAAAAACTGAAATATCACATGGACTTAAGTATTCAGTGACTTGAAATTTAGAAATGTAGGTGCATTCTATTTCTCTGGATCATCTTTGAGATGTTTCTATTCTTTGAATGAAATCCACCTGTAGCTAATTCAATTCATTGGACATGATTTGTAAAGGCACACATCTGTCTATATAAGGTCTCACAACTGAAAATGCATATCAGAGCAAAAACCAAGCCATGAGGTCAAAGGATCTGCCTACAGAGCTCAGAGACAGGACTGTGTAGAGGCACAGATCTGGGGAAGGCTACAAAAACAATTTGGATGCATTGAAGTTTCCCAAGAGCACTGTGGCATAATTCTTAAATATAAGAAGTTTGGAACAACCAGGACTCTTCCTAGAACTGGCCATCTGGCCAAACTGAGCAATCGGGGGAGAAGGCTTAGTAAGAAGGTTGACCTAGAACCCGATGGTCACTCTGGTTGATCTCCAGAGATCATGTGTGGAGATGGGAGAAACTTACAGAAGGACAACTATCATTGCAACACTCCACCGATCTGGGCTTTATGACAGAGTGGCCAGACAGAAGCCTCTCCATAGTGCAAGACACATGAAAGCCTGCTTGGAATTTGCAAAAAAGTACCTTAAGGACTCTAGGACTGTGTGAAACAAGATTCTTTGAACTGAAAAGACTGAATTGTTTGGCCTTGATTCTAAGCGTCATGTTTTATGGGAAACCAGACACTGCTCATCACCTGCGCAATACCATCCCAACGGTGAAGCATGGTGCTGGTAGCATCATGCTGTGGGGGTATTTTTCAGGGACAGGTCAGGGTTGAGGGAAAGCTGAGCGCAGAAAAATACAGAGATATCATTAATGAAAACCTGGTCCAGAGCGCTCAAGACCTTAGACTGGGCCAAGGGTTCACCTTCTAACAGGACACCCAAAGTATACAGCAAGACAATGCAAAAGTGGCTTAGGGACAACTCTGTGAATGTCCTTGAGTGGCCCAGCCAGAGCCCGAACTTGAACCCAATCAAACATCTCTGGATAGACATGAAAATGGCTGTCCACCGACGGTCCACATCCAACCTGACTGAGCTTGAGATGATCTGTAGAGAAAAATGCCATAAAATCCCCAAATCCAGGTGTGCAAAGCATTTCGCATCATATCCAAATAAACCTGAGGCTGTAAATGCTGCCAAAGGGGATTCAACTAAGTACTGAGTTAAGGGTCTGAATATTTATGTCAATTTTTATTTTTAATACATTTGCAAAGTTATCAAAATCTGGTTTTGCTTTGTCATTATGGGGTATGGAGTTTAGACAGATGTGGAAAAATAAAAAAAGCATTTAAAGCATTTTACCAAAAGTGCAACATAACAAAATGTGAAAAAAATTAAGGCATCTGAATACTTTCTGAATGCACTGTATATATCCATTAACTGAGCACTTTATTAGGAATACCTGTACACCTACTTATTGATGCAATTAGCCAATCATATGTCAGCAGTGCAATGCATAAAAGCATGCATGTATGGGTCAGGAGTTTCAGTTAATGTTCACATCAACCATCAGAATGGAAAGAAAATGTGATCTTAGTGATTTCATCCATAACGTGGTTGTTGGTGAAAGACAGGCTGATTTTAGTATTTATGTAACTGCTGATCTCCTGGGATTTTTATGCACAGCAGTCTCTAGAGTTTACTCAAAATGCTGTCAAAAACAAAAACAAAACAAAAATCCAGTGAGTGGCAATCATGTGGACGGAAATGTCTTGTTGATGGGAGAGTTCAACGGAGAATGGCCAGACTGGTCATCATCAAAGCTTGAAACAGATGTGTCACAACAGCAGAAAGCCTGGAACTTTATTAGGAACATTTTGTACCGATTTTTTGCATTCCCATTACTATAACATGTTCGGACATTTTACTTTCACTTTTCCCATTGTTTTCCATAATGATTCTAATTTTAATTTGATTTATTTTGTATTTTATTACATTATTAAAGATGCTGTTGTACATTGATTATTTTTTTTTATTAAAAGGAGTGGGACCCCTTGTGTGATAAAACTAGTAAAGCTGATATTATGTAGATTTTTTGGCTAGCAAAATTAAATAATTGCCTTTTATATTGTACTGAAGCCAAAAAAAATTGTTAAAATATTAATTGGAAAATAAGAACTAAACAGAAATTATGTGAAATAATTTCTACATTTTTATACTTTTATTTCTCTGAAATTTTTGTGGACCCCCTAGCGGATTCCTGTGGGTCCCCGGACCCCAGTTTGAAAAACCTTGGATTAGATAATCACTTGAATAAGTAGGTGTACAGGTGTTCCTAATAAAGCACTCAGTGAGTGTAGGACCAGGACATGTACTTGATAGTTATTGTGAGAATCACTCAAAATAAGATAAATGCAATTTTGTCCATGTCTTTATAACATGGCTCTCTGGAATACTTAATTCTTATTGTTCAGTCATGGTTCTGTAGTCAGATAGGTTTGCGTAATATGTTACCAATCATTTTCCAAGTTTACTACATGATGTGCTTGAATCAATCCCTTTGTTATCTTATAATACAAATCAATTATTAATTTCTTAAATAATGTGAGAGGTTATTGAACATGAAACTTATAATTAGTGTTGCATTTCTTTGCATTTGTATAAATATATATTTACATTAGCTATAAAACCATATGCTTTTTAGTATGACCAATGTTGTCCCAACCGCATTGGACAACAACACAACTGAACTGTAAAAGAACATACAAGGTTTACTTCAGTGTCTCTAACAAGACCAGCAGAGCCTGCTGTTATAACAAGCCAAATGGTATACTGGTCCAAAATTGGGCTTATTTTGAACTGGGTGAAAATGAGAGCAGGGGTTTGATTAATCTATGAAGTCAGTGTGAATGGCAGGCTGGGCCTTGAGGGAAATGGGATACCTTAGAGAGAGAGAGAGAGAGAGAGAGAGAGGAAGGAAGAATCAGGGAGCAGGGCTTGGCTAGAAAGCAAAAGAAACGACTGTTGACATTCCCTCTCCTCATTAGAGGGGCAGTGGCAGGGCTTGGCAGTGCATTCTGCTGGAATATGTCTCTTCTGCAACCCTTGAAGCTCTCTGAAGCCCACTGGTGCACTGCGGCCATGTCAGGCGCAGAATTAAACCATGGCTGCCCCATACCACAGCAGTGTTTTGACAGTAATTATCCACACTGCCAAAAAGTTTGCACATGACTTTGTTATTTCTGCTTTTTTACTGCTCATCACTCTATCTTTCTTTCTTTGTCACCCCCTTGAGTTTAAGTATACCGACTATGACGTGAGCAAGAAGATAAAAGTAAAAGTGAGTGTCAGGAACAGTGGGACTAGGGGTGACGCATCAGAGCAGATTTGCTTTAGTCAAAACTACATGAGCAAAAAAATATATAGTGTCAAAGTAAGAGGTTTTGAGTGTCCGGAGAGGTCTTAGAAAAAGAGATTGTGGTGTTATCTTGTCAATGTGTGACCTTACATATTCACTAGAGTGGAGTGAGTAAAGCATGAGTTGTCTGTGTTTGATCCCGCTTCTTAGTTCCTTATGTCTTGACTCATCAGTCAGTATATTGTTAAGACAAAGGGGGGTACTAGCAAGGGCGCTGATCTATTATACATTGGGACCATGATTAATGAATGATCTGCAATATGAAAAGTAGATTGTGCTTTAAAATGTAGCTGGTATTTACCAACATGGCTGTGCCGTATTGCATTTATGCTGTAGTTTGTACTCACTTATGCTGTAATTTGTAAACACATTTGTGAACACATTTGAAACTACATGAGGGAAAGTGAATTTAATTTTCACTGTTAATTTGCATTCTACCCAATGAAACACATTTTTTATTTTTTTTTTGTGTAAAGTGTCATTATGATAGAGGACATACTGTACACAAACAAATAAATATAACAAAAATGTATGTTTTTTTTTTCTTCGAACAAACAGAACACTCAAAAATACCTAAAAACAATGCTGTATTAATGTTGTAACATCTAAAATAACTGTTTTTATTATTTAGTCTAATATATAATTTAATATTACTGAATCTACCTGAATATGGAAGATCAGGGTGCCGATCAAAAAAAGAATTAAGAAATAAATTATCAATCTATTAATTTGAAAATAAAAACGTGAATAAATAAACCAAATTAGAAATGGACAAATAAATAGACACTGTAATAGGTGTGCTAAGGTTCGTTAAGCCACGGCCAATTGTATGTACGTGAATTGACAGTATGCGTTGAAGTACTCAGTAAAGAAACAAGTGAACATGCAGAGCGGGTGTCTGTTGTTCCTCTCCCTTAACCGGCCTCCTATCAAAATATATTATTTAGAGACTGTTAGTTTCGGGGAAACACTGTTGCATTTGTCATAAAAGAAACTAAGGAAAAAGGAACAAGGCACGAGTGTAAAGCTGATAATAAAATGTAGCTAACATGGCGGCGATGCTTTTTGGCCATGTGGATGAATACAAGGAATCAAAGGAGGATTGTGAATCGTACATGGAGCATGATGCCAAGCGAAATGTCATATAACAAGCTGAAAGCAGTGTTGTAAGCGCATTACAGATCGCAACCATTAGTGATCGTTGAGCGTTTTAGGTTTCAGAAACGTAACCAAAAGGAAGAAGAATCTGTGGCGGATAACATTGTGGCTTTGAGACAGCTATCAGTGAACTGTGAATTCGGACAGTATTTGAGTGATGTGCTCAGAGTCAGATATGGGAGTGGGCTAAATTCAGAGTCGATGCAACATAAATTGCTGAGTCAGAAGGATCTGACATTCTGCCAGGTTTGCAAAATTGCGTCATCCATGGAGCTGGCCTCGAGAAACACGCTGGAAATTGTGGGTAATACAAAGGATTTACAGTCAGTGAATGCTGTGAATGAAGCAAAACTTTTTCATAGGAGAGGAAAAGGGAGGTTTAAGTGGAGAGATGATTCTAAAAAAGTAAAATACCAGAAGAGAGATCTGAGACAAGAAGAAAATAATAAATGTTACAGATATGCTGGAAAACATTCAGCTGAGACTGAAAGTTCAAGAATGAGAAGTATCATGTGTGTAACAAAATTGGACACATTACATGGGCCTGTAGAAATAAGAGAACAGCTGGACAGACACAGTATGTGGAGGCAGAGTTTTCTAATAAAAGAAAAGAGGAGATATTTGGAAGGAAATAACTGAAAGGAATTGTGGTAAATGTGAAATTGGATGGAAAGTGCATGGACATTCAGCTGGACATGGGTGTAGCGGTGTTACTGATGTTAGAACTGTCATACAAGGACTTCCTGTCGCACATACCATTACGCAAAACAAGCATGCAGCTAATTACATATTCAGGTGAGTGAATTCCATTGCTGGGATCCATAGATGTGCCAGTGCAGTATGAAAAGCAAAATGTGACACTGTCAATGGTCATCGTCAAAGGGGATAGAAACTGCTGGCCCCTGCTGGGCCGAAACTGGCTGGAGAAAATTCAGTTAGATTGGCCAAACATTTTCATTGTAGAGAAAGCTGAAGTGGCCTCTGACCCAGCAGTAAAAGCAGTGTTGAGATGACACTCAGAGGTTTTTTCTGACAAATCAAGTGCAATTAAATATTCCTTATGCGTTACGAGAAGCGGAGGAAAAGGAACTGGAAAGACTGGAAAAACCAGGCATAATATCCAAGACTGAAAGAAGGGAATGGGCAGCGCCAATTGTAGTCGTGCCAAAAAGTGACAAGTCCATCCGCATCTGTGGTGAATATAAAGTCACTATAAACCAGAATCTGGAAGAGGAAACATATCCGCTACCCATCACAGAAGATTTGTTCGCTAAGTTGGAGGGCGGAACATTGTTTAACAAATTGGACTTGACGCATGCATATCAGCAATTAAAATTAAACCAGCACTCAGAGAAATACCTCACCATCAATACTCACCGGGGTCTGTACAAGTACCATCATCTCAGTTATGGAGTGGCCATTGCTCCTTCTATTTCCCAGGCAGTCATGGATAAAATCCTGCAAGGGCTAGATCATATCACCTGTTCCCTTGATGACATTCTTGTCACTGCCAACTCAAAAGAGGAACACATCAGGAGACTGGACGAAGTGCTTTACAGGCTGGAGAGGTATGGACTCAGAGTAAAACTTTCCAAGTGTCAGTTCATGAAAATGCACCCAACTGATGAAAAGGTGGCAGCGATTGTTAATGGCCCAAATCCAAATCCAAACAATGTCACTGAGCTTCGGACATTTTGGGCTTCCTGAATTATTATTGTTGGATTTTGTGAAATCTGACCAGCCGGCTGTAGCCTTTACACAATTTGCTAAAACAGAAGCAACTGTGGAGCTGGACTGCTGTGTGTGATACAGATTTTGAGGAGTATAAACAGCTGTTGCTTGGTAGCACAGTGCTGGTGCATTATGATGGAAACGACCCCTGAAATTAGCATGCGACGCCTCACCTTATGGGGTGGGTGCTGTGATCTTGCACATTATAGAAAATGGTGAAGAGCCCCCCATAGCAATTTGCATCTTGCACACTGAGTGAGACCAATAAAAAGTATGCTCAAATAGAACGTGAAGCAATGTCTATCATCTATGGGGCAAAAAGTTCCATAAATATATTTATTTTTTATAAAAAATATAAGTATGAGTAATCGGAGGACCAAGGCTGTGTGTTTTAGGGAACACGTGTCATAATTCCACCCAAGTACAGATCAATATTGCTGGTCGAGTTACACAATGAGCATCCTGGAATCTGCCGTATGAAGGCCCTGGCTAATAGCAACCTGTGGTGGCCAGGATTAGATGGCTGCATTGAAGAGAGAGTGCTGAGTTGTAGCAGCTGTCTAGCAGCTAAAAAGTCGCCTGCCGTGGCACCCCTTCATCCGTGGAGATGGCCTAAGCGGCCATGGCAGAGGATCCGATGTCATCAATCACCTCCTCACTCACCATTGACGCACTCCGTGGTTGTTTGATCTTATGGGTTACCGGAGGAGGTGGTCTTCGATATCGGGCCACAACTCGTGTCTGCTGAGTTCACGGATTTCCTGAGAGGAAATGGAATAAAACATACACGAGTTCCTGCCTATCATCCGGCCTCAAACGGTGCTGCTGAAAGATCTGTGCAGATACTGAAACGATCACTCCTGAAAAGTGTTTGCGAGAAACAGGGTGTTTTTACTCAAGCACCAGTTGGCAAATTTCTTGATTATGTACCATAGTACACCTCATACAGTCACAGGAAAGACACCAGCAGAGCTGTTCCTTAAGCATCGCACCTTAAGCATCGAAGCCTGATCTGGCTAAGTCTGTTCAAAAACTGCAGGAACAAAAGAAACAGTATGACAGGAGGAAAGGATTTCTAATATTCTTTGTGGAGGAAGTACATTCGAAACTTTAGAGGAGGGCAGGAGAAATGGTTGAGCGCAACTGTCATCGAGCAAAAGGGTCCTGTAAGTTTTCTCATACAGGAGGGTCAGAGAAGGCACACTGTGCATGTGGACCATATGTTGCCAAGAAACACTGCAGAAGGATCTCCCTTGCATGGTGTGTTAGAGATCCCAAATCCAGGTGTCACTGATGACAACAGTGGACCATTGAGCTTCCCTTTTGTCAAAGACAAGTCTATGGAAATCATTGAGCCTAAGACCACTGGAAACACAGAGAACTTGACTATACAAGATCCAGTGAGTGCAACACCTTCAGAGAAAGTTGTTTGTATATATCCACAGAGGATTCGTACTGCTCCAAAAAGGCTGGATTTATAAGTTATAGTACTATTATTTGTTCGGTGTTATTGTTTTGATGTTTAAATTAGCAGGGTGTTGTAATTTTGCGAAACATTTTTACCTGAAATTTGATAACCGTTGTGGATTTGCTGTTGAACTGATGTAAAAAAATGTATTTATAACATGTTTATTTCTAAAGGAATATGTTCAAATCTAAAGGGGAAGGAGTGTAATAGATGTGCTAAGTGATGGGATCATTATGCCATGCTCAATTGTATGTACGTGAGTTGACACTATGTGCTGAAGTACTCAGTAAAGAAACAAGTGAGCATGCAGAGCGGGTGTCTGTCGTTCCTCTCCCCTAACCGGCCTCCTATCAAAATATATTACAGACACATTTAAATGTGTTTATTGAATTCATAACTATATTAATAATAAAACTGTGCATTAATAAATCATGAATTTAATTTAATATTCAGTTAAAATCCACGATCCCGGATCCGGGATTTAAAATTACGTCAGTAATAATGTACTTCAAATTTTAAATGTATGCGGAGGAGTTATGAGCTCATATCTGGTACCATTTGAAAGCTTAGAATGTCTACTTTCTTGAGATATGCATCACTTTGGCATTTGTTTTACACTAAGTAACTTATTTACAATAAATTACATAGTTCCACCCATCAAAAGTCGTGTCATAATTATGTGCGTTTTTGAATACATATATGTCTCATATCGCTCAAATATGACGCACATGTACAAACCATGTATCAAATGAAAGCTCTCATTGCCAGTAAGAAGTTCCAATAAGTCTTTTTATTGAGGTATAATCACATATCTAATACACTTCGAATGAATCATGAGGTATACAATCAACATTTGTAAACATACAAGTGAAATTATTGAATATTTGCCGTGCTACTCGCACTAGACAGCACAGTTAGCCACAAATGCTACATAATCCTTTACCTTAGGTTATTCTCTGCAAAATGAGCCGTTTTTCAGTGTTTTCTTGTGTGCCCAAGTAATCCCTCGATATGTCACGCGAGTGCAGAAACACCACAAAGTAATGTTATATGATATTCAACAATCCAGGAAAATATGTAAACATCCGATCCGGATAAAGCATATATTGCCGTAAAGCTTAGACCCTCCGCTTTCCGGCAATGTCTCTCAAGATCAAATAGACCAATCAGGGGCTGTGATATTGCATCCTGACTGTGAAGTGATCACTAGGTAGGTTACGTCGCAAAACACACAGACGCGTCTCACCAGACACCTGAGCGCATATTTACCACTTTCAACAGTGTTTTATGTAATGACAAAGGGTTTTCTGTAAAATTACACTGGGATTTTGCATTTATAGCACTGTATATGGGTATGGGGAGACTTTAGATTTGGGTAGGCGGAAAGTACACCAAAAAAAGGTAATATTCCTCCCTTCAGATACATTTGAATAGATATTAAATAAAACATGATACAGACAAAATTCCTTTTTCAGGTATTTGCTGACATCTAGTGGAAACAGCCAAAACTGTCTGCATGCTGCTAGGGTTTTTGAGTTATACACTTTCAAAAATGAATTTATATCAAAAAAATCAAAAAGCGCCTCTTTTTTTAGGAGGGTTATTACTGTTCAGACAACATATATTACATTTTTTTTTTTTTTTTCAGCAGTGTTTTATGCAACTTCAAAGGGTTTCCTGTAAAATGACACCATAACTGTGTATTTAGGCCAAAGTATTTGGGAATGGGAAGCTTTTTAATTTGGGTAGGCCAAATCCAGGCGGAAATCCCCAAAAATGGCAAGGATCTTAAGAGAATACAATTAAATGTAACAATAAAATATAGCACATTAATAAGTCATTTTTAAATAACAATTCAAATTTATTCTGTGTGGTCTTTTCAGTGTTAATGGAGGCTGTTACATCATTTGAATGAGTTATTACATTCCAACGTGGAAATTTAACTATTTAATAATTAATTAAATATCCACTTTCACAGTTGTCACAGTCTTTGTGCATATCGCCACATACTGGGCAGGGAGGAGAATTCATAGTAAAAAATAACTTAAATATTAATCTTTTTCTCTCCCATACTTATCATATCACTTCTTATGATATGAATTTAACCTCTGTATTTTTGTAATTTTTTGAGCTTAAGAGTTCTGGTCACCATTCATTTGCACTGAATGGACCTACAGAGCTGAGATATTCTTCTAAAAATATTTTTCTGTGTTCAGCAGAAGAAATAAAGTCATACACATCTGGAATGGCATGAGTGTGAGTAAATGATGAGAGCATTTTTGGGTGAATTATCCCTTTAACTGTTTGTTTTTGTCTTCGTAATATATATTTTTAAAGATCTTAGAAAAGACACCTTCCCAAAGCTGTAAACCTGGTGTTTTCATTGATTCTTCTGTGCCAGTCAACACGTACTGTAACAGTGTCCTTGTAATGTTGATCCATTCTTGTCCTTGAGGATACATATCTTGTGCATGCACGTGAGAAACCTGGTAAATTTATGACAACGGCGGTGCAATAAGCACCAGGTGCACCATAGAACGCACTGCCAACAGAGCTCCATTTTCACACCCCTGCTCTTGACCACAAGCTCCTTTCTGGACATAGGCCAATAGAAGGACCTGGGTGAAACTGATTGGAAGGAACACAGATTCTCAGCTACTGAAGGTAAGACATAAAAGGACAGAGGGATAAAAACAGCATATGTATAAATATAGCATTAGAAAGAGGAGTGCATGAGCATTTTACAATGAATTTGAACAATGTTTGTCGAATAAGAATTTAAAGTCAACTATATAGTAGATACTAGTATTCTATTTCAAAAATATAATATGTATTTAACCTTGTGTGACCATGCGTCCACATGCATGGACATTGTATTTTGGTTTCATAATTTTAATTAATTTAAACCAACTGAACACTATTCACAAGACTCTAGACTGTCATTTAAGGCAGTGTTTCCCAACCTTTTTTCTGCCATGGCACACTTTTTACGATTAAAACTTTCTACGGCACACCACTATCCCACATAGGCTAACCATCGTCAACATTTTTCCTTTTCAAGAACTTGTCCATGTTTTCTGTCCATCTTAGTAGCATGTTTACTTGTAATGTTTGAAATTCATCTATACAAAAAAAAAATATTAATAAACAAGTCCCATAATCAGGCTACGCTGTGTTTGGTCACAGATGGCAAGAGCGCTAAATGGGTAATGAAAAACATCAAATTTGTTTCTTTTTTTATTTTTAGATTTGTTCTTGCAATGCCACAACACATCACAGGGATGCAAACTCATGAGGGGTGAAAAAGGTAAGACAATCACCGGTCCATGAACACTTTTTCTGGGGATATTGTTTTTAAAGAATGAGCTAAAAGCACCAATTCCAGCTATTTTAGTGATTCAAGTTTATTCAAGTTTACAATTGTGCAGAATTAGCAGCAAAATAAAGAGTAGTTTGGTGAGGCTTGCTTCTGTTTCACAAATTTGTTCAATTTTATTAACTTATTAGTTCAGTGACCCGTTCTGGAAATGTCACTATATGGCGACAAATGAGCATCTTATGTGCTATGAGTGAGTCAGTGAATCATTTTGAGTCATTCATTACCGAAATCTACCAAGAGACTTTATAGTGTTTAAGCATTAAAAGAACAAAACAGATCTATAGACTTCCTTCAGTCTGAGCATTATTTTTCATCCAAAAGGACAACAATAATAGTGTAATAATAGTGTTTCAATAACGTCCTTACCTTCTCCTTTATTTAAACTTGCATGGCTACAAATCTACTGACTTCAGTATAAGAATTATAACCACAAAGCATATCTACGGTATCATTTTCCTACAGTCCTAGTTAAACTGCTGAGCAGCAAAAGACCACACTAATAGACAAATAATAATACTTTTGAGTTTCAATAATGTTCTTTCATCATTGTAAAGCACATTTAACACGAGTTGAGTCGAGGCCAGCGTTAAGCGCCGCATTGCCGTCCACATGACAACAGTTGCAGAAAGCGTCACAGAGGGGCGATTTTACGAGTTTGCCACATAATAAAGTGGGAGTTGTGCACAATAAACATCGAAAATATGTATTTGGAAGAGATAAAAACACTTTCAGTTGCTTTGATAGCAGAAAGTATTAAAAGGACTCGTTTAAGTTTTAGGTCTAAGCGTTTTCTTGGTGAATTTAAATTAGTTCAATAACTGGGGTCCCTGATATTCATAACGATAAGGTAACATTTAATTAAATGAAATTACATTCAATGTCTCTTCACAAATTTGGACATTTTTTAAATATTTCTTGTTGCTTAGAACTCTCAAAGACATTACTGGTTAAGCAAAAGCATGTTTGTAAAAAACACTTTGGTGTAAAGTGACGTCACTTCATAGACTTCAAAGTATTCTGCAGCGCTGATGCGAGTCACGTGAAAGACCCTTAACATGTATAAATATCAGTCACTTTTGCACATTAATCATTGCTCTTCACAACCACAAAAGTATCTGATTATGGTTTCGAAATGGCACATTTTTCTGAAAGGTGAGGAGTTTGGATCACTGAAATTATTAGTTTTTTTTCATCCATATATTTATTTTGTGGAATTTGATCATTTTCCATGGAACACCTGACTAGTGCACATTGATTGGGAATCACTGGTTTAAGGGTTAAACTTCTGGAGCTCCGAGTCACGTGACACAACATCTTGGCATTGATTTCCTTGAACCACTTCTCTTTAATAAACCTCTTTAAATTTTTTTATTAAAAACCTGTTTAGGTGCAATGAGCAGAGTCTCTAGTTTCGTTTGCTATGATGCTTTAAAAAAAACATTTAATAAAATTTCTGATAAAATTATGTCAACATAAGTGGAAATTGAGACAATATTATATAAAATGATTATATAAAAGTTGAAAAAAAAAACATGTTAGTTATTTTGAATATTTAGTTTGTTAGTTGCATGTTTTTTAGGTGCTATTACTCACAAATCAAAAGGGAAATGTGAGGTATTGTAAAATGGATTGCAATAACCTGATCTGGGAATGATCCCTCATGCCAAATCCTAAAAATCTGACCATAAAACAAAATTTGCAACCACAACTGAAAAGCCATAGAGAGCACAAAAACAAATAATTTAGAAACATGTTCAAAATTATAAAATAAAAGGCTTTCTGCAGTGCTAATCAATCAACCAGCACAATTTTAACTTGAAGATTTCAACTACAGATATTTTTCAATGAGAAACTCTTTAAGCACTACACTTCAAATTTCATATCCCTGCGTTAAGATTGATGACTACTTGAGAAACATCTGCTCTGAACACAGCTTGTATAGAGCTCTGTGAGTGGCTCTTATGTGGAAGTTTTCTTTTTCAATAATAGCTGATACTGCATCATTGCACCCCAGATCTGTGAGTCTGCACCTGTCTCTTCACTAGGCACTAAGGAGGAACATCACACTATTTCAAGCTCTCACCAAGCCAGTGAAGCACCCTTCAAACCAACATTACTCCCTCTGTAACAAGACACAGGTGCAGTATGACTGTACTGCAAAAGCCAATTAACAGCGTTGTCTGCTTCAAGAGATTACTGGAATTTCGAATGTGCTTAACAAACCATGGACAGATTTGACTCTGAGGCCTTTGATATTGAAAGAAACTGGTCATGTGACTTATATCCCATGTACCAACTCACTGTAGGACTTTATTGGACCATGTCATGGTGCATGTATTTTCTAATGCAGCACAATTACATAACCTTACTACTCTCAATATTGTTGGACTATAGTTGTAGAAAACCTTTCTTAAGTTCTATTTGTATGCTATATAAAGCCATGCAGCGACCACCCATTTCCATTATGCACTGTCGGTCTCCCTTCACTCTGAAACATACTGTACTTATAGATTTACATCTGAATATTTTGAAATGAACTTAAAATATATTGTTTATACACATATACATTAAAGATGCTAAGTACACAGTTTTTCCACCTTTGTCTATTTCTCAGATTTTACATTAAAATTAAAAAGAAATATATATATATATATATATATATATATATATATATATATATATATATATATATATATATATATATTTTTTTTTTTTTTTTTTTTTTCTTAAAATCAAAGTTAGTAATGTTGTGATTCACATTGGAGCTCTTCGTTTTTTCAAGGCTTAAAGATCTTTTTTTAAGGATTTTATATGCAAAACAATTATGGGAAATATACTTCCGGAACAAAAACAGCTGAAAAAGTGGGCATGCACTGTTGAGCTCTATAGCTGTTCTCTGAGCATCTAAATGATAAGGGTTGGAGAATATAATTTTAGTCTCTAAATGGGGTGCTGTATTATTCATTGAAATATCTGATGTACTGTATGTCTCTCAAATTGCCATTGTATTGTTTGATGTCAAATCAATGCTAAATTGAAGCCATTAGCACAATACAGTTAGTATAATAGCAGAATAGCTGCAAAGCCAGTGCCTTTCTTCCAAGCATGATGTAAGCATTCTTCCATAATTTAATGTTATTATTTATGCTTCTATCCATTGTGCATTCTGCAGTTCTGTCTAAACAAAGCAGGGGCAGTTTACCCAGAATGCAGTCTTACGCCCGTGTGATCGGTGCATGAGTAGAGCATTTAATTTTTTTGGTGTCCATAATAACAGATTAGAGCATTCACAGCATCAACAGCACATCAGAACGTAGAGTGAACAGCAGTGCAGTGGGGGTTTCATTTTTGCTGTGCCACTCGTGCTCAATTAAAGTGACCATACACTGTTGATGGATAAAATTATTGTGATTTGACACAAAAAAGTGCACAATTCACAGAATAAGTCTAACGTGTCTTTATCCGTATTGGGGTGTAACGGAATACATGTAATGGGAATATGTATTTAAAATACAATATAGAAAGTCAGTGTATTCCACTACAGTTACAATTTAAATAATTGGTAATTGGAATACAGTTACATTCAAAAAGTATTTTGATTACTGAAGAGATTACTTTGCATTTTATTGTCATTTATTTAATTTACTATTTAGTCCTATCAGATGGAAAACATTTATACATATAAATGATATGATCCAAAGTGCATTTGAACAGTGGTGAAACACTTTCTTATGATTTACATTCATACAAACAAACAGAGATGTAAGTTTGGAGCAGAAGAAATAGAAATAAACCTTGTGTAAATTGTCAGCATTACGCTAAGCTAATATGCTATTTCTATCCATTTTACATGCACAAGTTACCAGGCACTGTAATGCTTTTACCCAGAGATAATAGTTTAGTCTGACAAATCACAGAGCCAAACAGCTAAAGTCTGTATTCCACACACTTAATGGCAGATACACAGGCTGCACGCTTTTCTTATACATGAGAAAATGAACAAACCATTAGCGTCACAAAACATAAAAGTATAATAAAGGTCAGGGAGAGCATATCCATCATCATCATCCAGCACCTGCACACAGATTGAGTAACTCTCTAATTACACAGCACATGCATAGGTAAATTAGATGCTCTGCATCTAAGCATTGCATTAGATATTTAGGTTTTTCAGAGAATGTATTTTTAACGTGTATTTTGTCTTACTGTTTTTATTGTCTTATTGTCTTTATAGTCAAAACAAGAGTTAAAATGTACCAGTACTGAAGAAGTAATCCAAAGTATTTAGAATATGTTACTGACCTTGAGTAATCTAAATGAATATGCTTCAAATTACATTTTAGTAATCTACTCATCTGTACTGGAACACATTTCAAAAGTACCCCTCCCTGGTCTTAATAGGGGAGAGCGGGGCACAAACGAACAAGTTTTGGTTGTCTTAAGTTTGTGTAAATGTATTTAGAGTTCTATGTATTTTTCTATTGTTACATTAAGTTCACGCGTGTCTATAACACATCTGTGGTCTTGTTTCATAAATACAGCATAAACTTTTAAATCTACCTCGAAAAAAAGAAAGTGAAATGTTACAACGTGCCCCATAGGTGGGGCACGTTGTTACAGGTGAGGGGCACTTTGTAACAAGACCAAATAACAGCTTAAAATCCCCCTCTAATAACGGTATCTGATCTAATTAAAAAGCCTAGAAGATTAACTAAATTTTCATGTCAATAAAAGCCATTTATTAACTTTGTCATATATAATCAATACTGCCGCTCCCTCTAAGCAGACTACGCAGTCTTCGTAGGGCACCAACTCCCTAGGGGGGCACCATCTATCCTAGGAGGGCACCAGAAAGTCCACCGGCTGCCCTTACTCACACATTATAAGTTATTCAAGGACCCGAAAGCAGTTGTGGAACACAGATGATCGTGCTCATATCACGCGATTAGTTAATTGTTCAATACTTGCAATGTCTTGCAATGTCTGTTGAGAGAGTCTCAGGAGAAAGTCTTAATGGTTCCTTGAGTCGATGGTACTGAAGTTGCAATCAATTTCTTCTGCGTTGAATGAAGAAATTATGATGAACTTAAAGTGTTAGTTTGACTTTGTTATGGTTGAGGAAGTTACACGTGGCTTCATGTCTTTGAGGCCTGCCAGCCCATGACCTCATGGTTGGACCAGTTGTTTCCGGTCCCACACAAACAGCAACCAAGAGAAGAGAGAAGAGAGAGAGAGAGGAAGGGAGAGAGAGCGAAGAGAGAGGGAGGTCACTCCGACAGTGCCCTTTAACTCCTGAGGGAGGTCACTCCTCTTGAGTTTGGCTTGACCAATGAGAAAGGTGCAATTTTCCAGTGGGAAAAGTACCTTTGTTTGGAAGCTGACTCATTTGCATGATTGGAGTAAGCTGGAAGTTTGTGCCCCTTTATGCTCTAATTAATATAACAAGCATACAATGCATGCTATAAGGAGGTTATATACACCAAAGTGCAGGGCATCACATAATAATTAATTTGATAGGAAGCATGATACAAATAATTTTACATTATTTAGTGTTTCTGTCATAAAGCATGCATGAAATGGTATAGAGTAAAAAAGACACTATATGAGACCGAAATAATCATACATACAATACCCTGGGGATATGCATGTTAATTTATAGACAGTATGTCTATAAATTAATGAAAAAAAGTCTGTTTAATGGGCTTTATGTGTCTTTCATATGGGGGAATGGCATGAATTACTCCCTTTGCTTTGCATGTGGCTACCTCCCCCACCTGGAATGTCTCTGAGGTCCACTAGTTGCTGGACCAGTGTCAGCAAAGGGAGAGTAAAAGCTGATAATGATCAGTGGGAGAGCAGACATCTCAGAGTTAGCTCGACCTACTTGGACCTTTGCTTGTTATGGTCTTGAGACGTCGGTTGGATTATTCAATAAATAATGAATAATTGTGTGATTGATTGGTCCAAGATGCTACACAACCAAGGGAACTTAAATTAATTAAAAGTTACATTAAAAGTTTCTTGTCAGCTTTATTTAATTAATGTGCATTGGAACAACATTAATATTTGTTGTTTGGTTAACTGACACTGGGAAAATTATGTTTAGATACTAGCAAGTTTCCCATTCTTGGCAGGTTTATGATGGTTTATGCTTCTAGTGCTGGTTTGGTGCTGGTCTAGCTGGTGGACTGGCATAGCCATGCTTTTCACCACCAAAACACTGCCATCGAGTCAGATTTTCTGCAGGAAGGCACAAGCCTATGCAGCTGCTAGTGTGTATGGCCAGCTTACGTAGCATCTCGTTCCCACTCAGAGAATCATGTAACCGAGATGTTCCCTTTCTTAGAAACTCGAGCTGTGTAATCGCATTGGGAATGATATACATTCACGCCATGCAAACAGTAGCTTCCAACTGTCTACACCCGCCGTATGGCAAGCATATAACTGGGCACAAGCGAGCTAAAGCGACTGAAAACAATTATGAGTTTACTCCTGTTCCAACAGAGAAAATCTGGGAAGTAGGAGTCAAAACCTCATCAAGATTATAAAATCTATCAAATGTATGTGGAGATGCACATTCTGCCACCAAACAAATGTCCTCCAGGTACACACCTCAAGCCAAAGCCCATGAAGATGCTATGCTCCTCATAGAATGGGCTACCCGAAGTCGAAGGAAAGCTGCGCACATTGTAAGCACTTGAATTTGTATCAGTAAACCAATGAGACAATCTTTGCTTAGACACTGAAACACCCCTGTTGCGGCCACCAAAGCACACAAACTAACCTCACAGCTTTAGGTCAACCTATACTCACAGCTTCATCTGGCCAATCCAGGAAGAGTTTTTCCACTGCATGTGTAATAACCTCCAGCAACTCCATATAAGTTATAGAAGGTCTGGAAATCTTACAGATAGCAAACAAAGCTTAGGCCTGGCTGCCGGTGAGATCCTTGGAATACGACGCGGTCTTAGACATGGCATCCTCATCGCCGAAGGAAACCAATGAACAGGCCTAAGGCTATGATGCAAAAGCCTACATGTAAAATCCACGGGAGAACATCTAACCGAATCCAGGGAGAGTGAAAGAAAAAACCGAAGGTCGGCATGCTGCTCAGCTCCCTTCTCCTCTGTGTCCGCGCGGCCTCCCATGAGTCACATGGTCGTGTGGCGCTAGCAGACACGCCCTGCAACAGCACGTGTCTTGACTGAATTTCCGATGGAGTCGGAATGCTCTTTCAAGAGCATCATGACGTTCATTAAATCGCACTGTGGGCAATGAACCAATGATGAACTGCGTGCATTGAGATAAGCACTAATTAAATTCCATCCTGTGTTGCCACTCAAAAGGGAGAATAATAATGATCCTTGCTTTGACGTGAAATGTAGGTACAACATGGCCAGATGAGATTGTACATTGAAGAATAGAAAATCTGACTCGATGACACCAAAGTGAGCGTTTTTATTGAGCCTGTGACGTAGCTCCTTTGGACTGTCACTTAAGTGCCACCAGACAATAAATTGCCATGATTGTACATGGGTTTTAGACCACGTGACTCAGGGTGTGTCCCAATGCAATTACGCAGCTTGAGTTCTGACAAAAGGGAACCTAGCTGTTGAAGCTGGCTGACCAGCATGATAAAGCTGGTTAGGCTAGTTTAAAAGCCTGGTGAGGATACCAGCACACCAGCATCCCATGCTAGGGGGCCAGCACACAAAACACAAAATACGCTGGTGACCAGCATTTCTTTTCAGCAGGGTGGGACTCAACAGTTGAGTCTGTTAAAATGTAAAAAATAAAGTGTTTTTTTATGTCTTTGTGCAAGATGAATATAAAGGGGAATCATTGTTAGTGTTTATTGTTTTGCTATGTTGAGATTTATAAGAATTTATTTTATTTCTTAGTTTTGGGGGATACCTAGCATCATGGTGAAGACAGGAGCTTGAGTCTACATTGAGGACCAATGCATTTTTATATTTTACATATTGCTTTATCCTTTGAGCAATTGCTGTGCTAACCACAGTGACCAAGTCGCAACTCTGTAGTTCTTCCAGCATGTGTTTAGCATGCAAACATTTCCTGTAACTAGCTAGCATACAGTATCAATAAAGAGTTTAATTTGACTTTTTTGACATATAGAATTTAGTTGGATTTACTTGATTCAGTTAGGTCCATCTACTTGAAATATTCCAGTTGGAATTGTATGGTAATTTTAATTTGAGAAAACTAATTTCAAACATGTGGAACCAATGTCCATAATTGAATCAAGTTCAGCCAAAGAGTTAATTTTTGAGTGCTACAGATGGCCATCATACAAGCAATTAAACATTTTTATGACAGTTTGCTACTTGTTTTATATGGAAATTAATGCACAACAGAATATAATTCATTTAAAGAATAGCATCAATCATTTTATTCTGAAAATTATGTTCGTAACATATTAACTTGTTCAGTCCCTGAGCGATTTTGAGCTACCCTTTAAAAAAAAAAAAAGGTAGCTACTGTACTCTGCAAGCTATTAGCAATATGGCCTTAACCACATTAATGCATCACCTTTAAAAAATATGTATAACTATTATAGTTAAACAACATTTGGACAGATGCACCATTATGTAATATTGTTTTTTTTTACACCATTATGTAAAAACAATAAATAAATAAAAAATCATACTGGTGATCAGCGGCATTTAACTAAATATTGAGCAACAAACAAGAAGACATGATATGATGTGGAGGGTATTCTGCGAGAAGCTCAAATGAATCATCCTTTAACCCATTTAATCCCACCGGTCACAATAGTGACCGTAAAATTTTTTTTCATTTCTAAGTCTATAAAAATGTTACTGAATGATCTATCAATGCATTTCCAGCAGATATTGAAATAATAAAGGGTCTCAATGAAATATGTGCAGTGTCGCATGTTTACTGTAAATTGTCACATGACCAGAGCTGTTTACTTCCTGTTTGTGCCAGGAGAAGAGGATGGCAGCAAGAAAGCTCCCAAAGAAAAGGTTAGTAAAGTATGTTAACATAAAGATAGGACATAGATTTTTGGTACACATCATGTTTAAGGTGTCTAGTATTGATATATGCATTTGCAATTACTCAACTTTGTTTAATGTGCTCATAGAACTCACAAACATGTCACCGGCAACGATAGTGACCGGTGGGATAACCCATTGTATCTACATGCTAATACACATAGCCTAAATGTTCTACCTTACTTTCTGCTGCTACCTAACTTTCTACCTAATTTTACGCACAGAAACACACAGACCCAAGGAAGACTAGCTAGCTAGCTAATTCTGCTGCTACCTAGCTTCCTACCTACTGCAACTTTCCACACACACACACACACACACACACACACACACACAGACTAGCTAACTAATTCTACCTAACTTTCCACACATGCACGCGCACACACACGCAATTACAGGTAGGCACGCACGCCACACACACACACACACACGGACCCCAGGAAGACTAACTAGCTAACTACCAAACTTTCTGCTGTGTTTTCTTTTAGACTTACTTTGAGTCAAGTTCTTCATTTGTTGGATCAAGATGAGTTCCCAGACAAGGCATGCAGCATTGCAATTATCCCTCAAAATGAACAAGATGCTGTACTCAGTGATTGTGACAGTGATGGGTCTGACATGGACTATGAGGGGGAAACAGGCCATTTGCCAGCAAGGCTGTTGAATGCATATGCAGAAGTTATGCAAACAGAGCATGATTGGAATGATGGCCTCCCCTTCACCACACCCCTTCCCTCCCCAACCTCCTTCCCCTTCCCCTGTTCCAGCTCCCCCACCTCCCGCCATAACAATGAAGGCCAGCTAGAATGAAGGCCAGCTAGAAGACCCAAGGGCCTCCTAAGCACCAGAGGGGCCAGCCAGAAGACCCAAGGACCTCTAAGCACCAGAGGGGCCAGCCAGAAGACCCAAGGGCCTCCTAAGCACCAGAGGGGCCAGCCAGAAGACCCAAGGGCCTCTAAGCACCAGAGGGGCCAGCCAGAAGACCCAAGGACCTCTAAGCACCAGAGGGGCCAGCCAGAAGACCCAAGGACCTCTAAGCAGCACCAGAGGGGCCAGCCAGAAGACCCAAGGGCCTCCTGAGCGACAGAGGGGCCAGCCAGAAGACCCAAGGGCCTCTAAGCAGCACCAGAGGGGCCAGCCAGAAGACCAAAGGGCCTCTAAGCACCAGAGGGGCCAGCCAGAAGACCCAAGGGCCTCTAAGCAGCACCAGAGGGGCCAGCCAGAAGACCAAAGGGCCTCTAAGTGCCAGAGGGGCCAGCCAGAAGACGCAAGGGCCTCTGAGCGCCAAAGGATTCAGCCAAGTCAGCCAGAAGAACCAAGGGCAAAACTGCAAGTGGTCAAAAATAAAGATAGAGTATTTAAGCGATCCAAGAGGCCTTCTACTGCGGCAATGCTGGAACTTTTAAAAGTGATAATAACTAGCCTTTGATATAAGGATTTTATACACTCTTACACACACACACACACACACACACACACACACACACAAAAACACACACACACTGCACAGGTCAAATAGACCTATATTCAGTCTGTCCAATGGTTGATACAACACCGTATCCCACCGGTCACAATTGTGACCGATCATAAAACACACTTTTTCACACACTTTTCCATGAAAATTTGTAAAAATGATGATTGATTGTTTCAAAGGGATACTAATGACACATGATTTGGATATGTTTGTGTCTGGGAAAAATTTGGGATTAAATGGGTTAATACCATTCATCTATGAATTATCCAAACAAATTAATTCACTAACATTATTTGGACCTCCCAAAGCCTCATATGAGGGAGAGGATTGTTTGGGAGAGCTTCATATACATAAATCATCCAAACAAACCTATTCACTAAAATAAACCTGACATTTTAATGATTCATATGATAGAGTGGTTTAAGGGAGTGCGTTTGATCAGTTTCTTCTCCTTGAGTAGTATGCAGAAAGTTCAAAAACATAGTGCTCTTATGCATGAAAGCATCTGGAAGATGTACCAGACATGTTAAATTTTTCTAGGACAGACAGTCAAAAACCAAGACTATCCCAGAAATGTCACACATGTCACAAACAGATTTGTCAAGATATCAAAGTCTGAAATCAGAAGTCGAACATTTCACATCAAATTCTTCCTAGATTAAATTATTTTTGTAATCCATGATAGTTTTGTAGTCCTATACTCTAGTACATTAAACTATATGTCAGCAATTGTCTAATTTTTATCTATTTTTCATTTTGCATAAGGAATTTGAGGAGAAAAATTAGACTTAGTCAATACATAAAATGAGCATGAAAAATCTATTGAAACTCTTAACAATAAAATGTTCATCTGTGAATTCCAAAACAGATGACAAATACATGTTTTTTATAATGTGCAACAAAGACAGTCAAATTCCTTTATATTCTTTTACCACAAGCTTCCTGTCACCACTTGTTAAGTATAGCAGTTTTCTGTTCTTGCAGTTCCACAATGTTTGGAGACAGATGTAAGTTGCAACTTCACTCAGTTATATCATTCTTTTATCCACCTAACACACTGAAGAAATGACTTTGCAGCTGTTTCACCAGAATAATAACCATTTCCCATTAAACATAGAAGAATGATTTCACATAAACAAGCCTAGACCTGTGTAAGTGCAGAAACATTGCTGTGATTTAAAAGGACAAAATGGAGTTGCCTTAGAAGATGGATTGCTGGTACATAATGTTTTTTTTTTTTTTTTTTGCTTTTGTAATTGATCAAAATAGTATCGGTATGCTATCACTTTTGAGATATGTGGATTTTAAAAGCTAGTGTATGAATGAATGTGTTCACTAATCATTACCTCCAGGACATGCATCGAATCCAAACCTGTCAGCAGTGTTGCAGGTATTACAACAAAATATGTAATTTAACATGTCAGTGCAAATGGGGAGACTTTGAATAATGGTATTTGAATAGAACATGCCTGTTTGAAAAAATAAACAAACAAACAAAAAATATATTAAACAAGCTTATGGTGGTTAACTGGTCTCCAAGTCTCCCCAAGCTATATGACTGGTCTGTTTTGCTGGTTTTAGATGGGTTTTGGACACTTGTCACCTGTTCAGCCTGGTAGACCAATTAAGAACAAAAAAACACTGTAGCTTGCTTTAAGATTTTTTTTTTTTAAAGGGATATTGCACCATGTGCATTCTCACACACACCCATCTGGCTATTCCCCATGATGAATTGTAGGGTTATTTTCAGTGCTTTCTCTTGGCGGAAACACCTGGCACTGATTGGGGATCAGGTCACATTGGCACCCGTGATAAGCACATCTAATATGAGTCTGGGTGAGACTGGGCTTGTTGGCATTGGGCAAGCTGCTAAGGTTGCTTGTATAGGACACCAGATGGCGGGCTGCAGATCCCTAGTACAACTGACTGTCTGGAAACTGAGAAAAGACCACTAAACGTAAATTATAAAATTTACAAATATGCATTTGCCAGATTTATCCAAAGTAAATTACAGTGATAACACTTTGCAATAAGGTTCCATTTATTAACATTAGTTAACAACATAAGTTAACATGAACTAACATTGAACAATATATTAACCATTTATTAACATTTGTTAATGTTAATTTCACCATATACATAATATATATACACTCAATGAGCAATTTATTAGGAACACCTGTACATCTACTTATTCATGCAATTATTTAATCAGCCAATTGTGTGGCAGCAGTGCAATATATAACATAATTCAGATACGGAGGTCACTGGAGAATGGCCAGACTGACAGAAAGGTTATAACTCAGATAACCACTCTGTACAACTGTAATGAGCAGAATAGCATCTCGGAATGCACAACACCTCGAACCTTGAGGCGGATGGGCTAAAACAGCAGAAGAACACGGACAATAGTGTTCCTAATAAAGTGTTCAGTGAGTGTATATACATACACATACAGATATATTGAATGGGTGGGTTTACCCCTGTCTCATCAGCCTATTTATAAGGTGAATACTTTCACTAACAATTGTTATAATCAAAAAATTAAGCAAGGGTTTTATTGAATTACAATTGTTGTATACCACAGTATATACTGGATTATGTTGTAATACATTTTGGAATCAAAAGTTGTATTTGTTAACATTAGTTAATGCACTATTAACTAACATGAACCAACAATGAACAATAGAATATTTAGGAACAAACATTAACAAAGATTACTAAATTATGTAAAAAATATTGTTAATTGTAAAGTTTGTGTGTTCCCTAGGAATTTAACCCATGAACCTAGCATTGCTAGTGCCATGCTCTAGCAATGTTAGCTACAGGAAGACCAGCTCTGATGATCTAAAAACATACTTTGTTCTTTATTCTTTCATCCACAACAGTGGTGCTTTTTGAAGATTCTGCCAAAAATCAAACCACAATTTAATCATATGAACACTCTCACTGACACAAACAGTACAAAACCACCTTTGTACTGTATGTCCTTGTGGGGACTGAACATTCACATCTATTTTTCATTTATTTATTTATTTTTTATGCATTTTGGCAGACACTTTTATGCAAAGAGACTTGCAGTGCATTCAAGGTATAGGTTTTTTTTTTAAATTTATTTTATTTTAGTGTGTGTGTTTCCTGTGCCATGCTCCACCAGCTGAGCGCCAGGAACATATTTTAAGGATAAGTGTAATTTTGTTGGGTTGAAAAGATTTCCTTCTATACCAGTTAAATATGCAGTGAGAACAAAGTAACCCATTTGTATGGTGACTTCCCCAAAGAATATAAAGAGTGGCTTTGATGTGCTTTTAAAACTGCTTTGTATGATTGAGCTGCCCAACATGGCATAAGATTGGGGTGCAACTAACTCTACAAAGCTGTTTAGATGGGAATTGACTATTTTTAAAGTTTGAACAAATGCCAAGCCTACAGTATTTAAATTTGTTGCACAACTATTCCTGTAAAATTGATGCTATGGACATAAATTACATCTCAAATCATGGGGAGCTAGTAAGAAACCACCTATCAACCACCTTGCAACACCATAGCAACTGCAGAGTTGCAACCACCCACAAAACCCTAACATTGTGGCGGACACAATCAACTGCTAGTTGTAAATTCTGCCACAAGCTGATTAGTAATGTATGATTTAACACCTTTTAAAGTGTGTGGGGGGGGGCACATGTGCGAGTAAAGTGTTCCTGACAGTAAGCCCACTTTTAATGAGAAACACCTGGCCCTCATTCATAATGGAGGGCGGATTTCATATTAATTTGGTGGCACTTCTGTCTGTCTTGGGTGATTTTCAACAGCTGTACATCTCCAGCCTCAGCCACATAATAAAGCACACTTCCCTCTCTTTTGTACCCAGAGATGGGATTTTCATTGTTCATTTTCTCTGGATATTGAAGGCTACCACCTCTATACTGTTGACATTTTTGCCAGAAAAGCTGCAAAACTTGGACTCCAATTTCACATTTGATGTCTGGAATAAATGATGAATGTCTGCAGAAATCTGGGGACTAAGGTATATAAAACTGTGTACATTTTATCCTAAAGTGTGTGTTTGTGTGTATGCACAAAAAAGCTGATTTTGCATACGCACAAAAGTGTTCAGATTTATAAATCCGGACGTATGCCGGAACCTGAGCAAAGTTCACTTTATTGATCCTAGTTAGCGAAAGATCGAGCATACATGCACAAGCTTTATTCTTCGTAAGTTTATATGCCTTGAATGACACAACTCTCTTATATGTGGTAGAGAAAGATGTTACTTATTGACTTATTGCATTCCATGGGGCACAATCACGCTCTGACTGTAAAGATGAGTCATAAGAAGAGTCATTCATTTTTATACAGATTTTGTTCAACCATTTATCCAGCTGCTTGTCAAGAACTGGCAGTGATGCTGTCACTTCCAAAAGCTTTTTCATATATATGAATTATCATACTGTTGTAGATGACAATTTTGACATTTCACTTTCAAAATATAATTGTTGGACTTTCTTTGATTATCCTAAGGAGCTGTTTATGATCTCTTTTGTAGCAGTGGTGGGGCACACTGATCATGTGACCCAATGACTGCAGATTTAGATTTTTGCACTACTGATTCTTTTGATTGGTTGATTGCACTGTTGGAAATGTTTTACCTTAATGGGTGCAACACCTTGTCACTGGGGCAGTACACTCAAAGTTATACCCACTATGCACTTAACATGTCAACCAAACATATTTGTAACTGATCTGTCATTAAATGGTACATCATAGTACCTTAAGGTTTAAACAGGGTACAGTGGGTATAACTTTGAGGGTACTTCAAACCCTAAAGAGATTAATGACATGGTGGGACATTATGCTGGTGAGTGAACTAATGATAGCAAATAGGTTTAAATTACCTGGAGAGAGCTATCTATACAAATTCACATTCATTTATTTGGCAATTGTTCGGGTTGGCGCGTGTACCCAAAGAAATACACAGCCTACATGATGCCATTTTTTTCATGGGTACTCATGATAGGATTTATGAGCACTTATCTCTTATTATTTATCAACTTCCAATTTCCATTATCCTACAACCTCAGCCTTTTGGATAGATAGCTGCATTCAGAGTTTCTAATAATAGAAGCTCCAGACCATTGCAGGAGGTAAATTTAGCTAATTTGCATTTACTTGTTTACAAATTGTTTATGCTTTGGTAACATGTATTTTTGTCTAGGGATCAGACAACTGAAACAGTTACTGTGTGTTTATGGGCATGAGTCACTGATATGTGAGGAAGCACAAGCGCTTTTTTGCTCTTTAGTTATACAATCAAATGTTCTAGAATGTTATTTTCTTTGTAGTACAGATCATATCTGTACTGTACCTTCTGTGGCTCACTGCTTAAGAACTTCTTTGCATGTAGTTCATATGGCAAACTCATTCTCATAGAAAAAACTTTGAATCGACTTCACTTATTCAGTTACATTGTGTCCCAGTCACAGGTTTGAAGAGTATAGCTTTAATATGTGAAATCTTATTTGTTGGAAATTCTGAACAAAAATGTGAGCCCATACACATTTGTATCTATTGCAGGATGTAGAAAGGAAATTAAAAATATGAGTGAAATGAGGCAGAATTTCAAACGGTTACCAATTACGATTGTTTGTGAAACCAATGTACTCACAGATGGGCAGAGCACATACAGAGTGTGTTAACACAAATCTATCTACTTGGCCAGAGCCATCTGCACATTGCATTCTGGAAACAGGCAAAATTCTCTTTGACTCTTTCTTTTCCAAGATATCTCTGTATGCGATCTGAAACAGTCATGACAAGTTTGTGAAATATGGTTGCTGATTTAACAGTGCATTAGGCCTTCTAGAATTATTAGTCTTTCTGTTTGATGTTCTCATTGTTCTCGAGGGATGTTCCTTGATCCTTTATATTCCAAATTATATAATTCACTCTCAAATCAAATGAAATCACTGTAAACTCATTTAAACAGTAAACATTTAAACAGCTCTTTTCCCATTTGACCTGAAGCCCTACGCGTCTGAGATGCCTGAGCACCTGGTCCCTGTGGACGAACAGTAACTCTCAGGAGTGGGCAAGGATGAGCCAGTCGTCGAGGTAGTTGGGTATGTGAAAGCCTGCTTCCCGAAGCGGGGCAAGGGCTGCCTCTGCGACCTTTGTAAAGACACGAGGGGACAGGGACATGCCGAAAAGGAGGACCGCCTGGCCAGAGGGACATGTTCTATTGTGTCTTTGAGTAAGAGACTCACGATTTCCGCCAGGAAATGCCATCTTCGCCGTGCACCGTGGGGGCGGAGGCCTGTCAAACTGAATTGCATAAACGAGTCGGATGGTCCTGGCCAGCCAGCGTGACGGATTGGGAAGTGAAAGCCATGCGTCCAAGCTCCGTGCTAGGGGCACTAAGGGGAAAATCATTTTTGACATACCCGGCAGGGCGGAGCAGGTAATACGGCGTTGGGAGGCAAAAGCGTGTCCCGAGGCTCTGGTGCTGAGGAAAGACTCGAAGCACTTACCTTGCTCCACACACCCGTCAGGTGGCGGGTTAGTGACTGAGGCGGAGGTCCCATGGAGGCGTCCTCTAGACTCATCAGAACCGGCCGTCTGGGGAGAAACAGTCATGGGTCAGGAGGTATACATCCGATGTGCCAGCACTGTTGAGGTGTGGCACCGGGGTGCCGTGAGAACGGCATTTGTGGGCCAGGTGACCCAGAGAAAGAGAAAATTGCTCCTTTATTGAGAATGTGGGTACTGTAACCTGAAGGGGGTGCAGCAAAGAAAACAAAGTGAACTGAGGATTCTCATCCTGGCCCTCCACCAGGGGATGAAGTGGTCTGCTTACCAGCTCCGGAGCAAACGTCTCAATCTCTGGGTTGTCCATCTCTGGAATGCTTGGGGACTTCCGGGTCCTGGAGGGTGTTCGTGAGATGTGGGGCTGACGCTTCCTGCAGGGCGCTCGATGCTGGGTCTTAGAGCTGGGCCCAGGTTGAGGTGGAGCTGCACATTTTCTGGAAGCTGCAGGAGGACGCACTCGGCGGGCAGACAGCGCACGGCCCGTGCTGGTGGCGCGACGGGGCATGATATGAGAGATTGCCTCAGTCTGCTTCTTCACCGCTGAGAACTGCTGGGCGAAGTCCGCGTCAGACGCCGGAACACTCTCAGATGCAGCGGCAAGCTCATCATCCAGCTCAGGGTGCTCAAGAGGATAGGCAGACTGGCCATGATGCGAGCCGTTGTCACCCTGAGCCCGGGCAGAAGTCAACGAGCGTGTCGGGGGGCGGCTGGAGTGATGTTCCTTTTTAGGAAGGAAAGCCGCGACCGCAACGTTGTCATGGTAAGGTTCTCGCAGTGAGAAAACGAACCATCCACAAATGCTGCCTAGGTGTGATCACAGCCCAGACACACGAGGCAGCGCCTGTGACCGCTAGGAGCAGAGAGAACTCGACCACATCCAGGAACTACACAGGGGCGGAAGGACATCTTTATAAAGACGCGTCCTGAGAAGGATGTTCAACGCCACTGTGTATTGCTCTTTTAGAGAATCAAACTCTTTTAAAAATTCTCTTTTAGACAGCGCTGTCGAAGCGCCCAGGAGCAAAGCTGCATTGCTGTGCAGAGAAGGAGAAAGCCGCTGATATGCATCGTAGATCTAACAGCATACGCTCTTAGAGATGAGGTGAACAGTTTTGTGAATCGCAGCTCGCTGCTCACACAACCAGTCAGCACTGAAGAAAATTTCTGAACGAACAGGCACATTTCCCTCCCTTTATACCCTTATGTCCGGGGGTGGGACATGCAAATTCTGTCTGCCAATTTCTCATTGGCCTTTTCTCAAGTTCAGAGATGCACGAGGCTCTCAAGAGAGACCCCTAGTGTCACTTTTTCGACACAACGTCGAAGTGAGCGACAGACGGGGAACAAAAAATACATATGTATGTGTCATACCTGTTATTTTTTCTTGCATTCTAATTTACAAGTAATCAATAACTCTTATTTTGAGGGTTAGAGTACTCAAAAACAAAAGCACTCAATAATTCCCTTCCCTACCAAACAGCACACATTGATATGAGTTTACAAAGATTTAATTTGATTTGAGAGTTAATAAAGACTTTTTGGTCTGTTCATTATACAAAATGATCGCAGGCCTTAAGAAGAATTGGAAAATGGTGGACGAGTCACATGGACAACTTTTGTCATTATCAACTGCAATTGTATGAAAATCAGTGATTGTGACATTCTTTCAAATATACCCTTTTGTGTTCTGCAGAAGAAAGAAAATCATAGAAGTTCGGAGCAACTTGAGAGTGAATCTATGAAGGGACTTTGAAATATAGTAAGTCAGGATAAATGACCTACCTTTTCCCTGCCAATATGGTGTGGTCGACTATAATGCCTGCTCTTTCTCAATTTAGCTCAAGGTTATGTATTTTCAGTCTTTTTTAAGTCTGTCTGGGGTTTAATATTCTGGGCAAATATTCTCTTTGATTAAATTGATTCAATAAAGGTCAAAATTGCATTTAATTTGTGTCATTGCACAAGCTCTTTTCCAGGTCTTTATATACATTTTGTGTAACTTTTCTTTTCTTCACATTGCAAAGAATAGAACCACATCCAACCACTTCTCATTGTTCACAATGGTTATTTGTCCAGAATGTTTTAGAAATGACCTCAGCAATTCAGTTGTTAGCACCTACCATTACAAAATCTCCACCTCGTGGCCTGAGATACCAATCAGAGCTTTGTTCCTTTGTTGTTATTTCAGCTTGCAGAGCACAGTAATCCCTAACACAGCTCAGAAAGGCTGTAATGACAGCAAAAGCCGTCATTCCATGAGCTCCCTTAAAATCCTGGTTTTGTGCTGAAATTACTTGGTGAAAGTAGTTACAAGAAGCTTACACCAAGCAAGGCATCAGTGAAGCACTGAAGACAACCCTATTGTCTCTATAAAGGATTACACAAGCCAGCGATCGCAGCCCAGAATGTTCCTGCAATGCTTGAAGAGACTGTGGGTGATAAGGCAGCTTTCCTGAGTCTTTATCCTAAAATAGCTATGTTCACATTTCACAGTTATTTGGTGCAAATATCCTCAGTTTTGCAATCTGAAAATTGTGGTAAAAAAATCGACACTAGCAGACTGATATCTTTAGCGGAATCAGTGGGATCTTTAGCGGAATCAGTGGGATTTCTCGCATTTAAACTTCTTTGACAAAAATATGTTGGTAAAATTCTAGTCTCACGTAACTGTAAATTTGACTTTTCAGTCTGATTACACTGTGTATTCAGTCATTGTTCAGCTTAAATCAGTCTGTTACTTAAATTTGAACCACTGAAACTTGTGGCCAAAGCTGAAAGTGTTGTTTAATGTATGGGCATTAAACGTGTCATCTTCAGTTTCCAGGAGAATGTCCACAAAATGGTGCCAAAAGCAAACATATTTTTAGTTGTAAATCATTTAATACAGTCAACAGGAATGCATATTTAATTACCTCAAACCCCAACCCTAAACCTAACAGTCAGTAGGGTAAAATTTTGAGCTAAAAATGCAACCAACAAATCAAATCAAGCTCACCCTGTCCAAAATCCAGAATTCTGTTGATTTCAGGGAAAATGAACTTTCAAAAGCTACATGTTAATTTCATATTTGATCATATTGGAATTATTGTATAAAGTCTGGTCCACTTTGCAGCTTATTCTAGCCAAGAACTGCCCATATTTGACTGGAAGAGACCGTCCGACCAAATGCAGTCCTCTCCAGCTCTATGATGGTTATTGCCCTAGTTATTTTCATATATATATTTTTTTAACTAAGACACTTGTTGAAGTGAGTTTCTGTAGTATTCAACAGCTCATCATAGATAATAGTGAGACAGTTGTAATTAACCCAGATTAATGCTTTTAATTAAAACATGCATTGTCCATTTTGATATTATTAGTCTTTTTTATCTGATGCGTTTCTGTGTTGTCTAAGGCAAAGCGATCTTTGAGTTCCTATACATTATGTATATCTACCACAATCAGGGGTGTCATCACATGCCACAAAGTAGTATTGCCAAATATTTACACTTTTTTTTCATGCAACATAAAATCATAAGATAATTTTCTTTAAAAAATTTGTAAAAAAATATGTCCTTTTCTTTTTGGGGGGATCATAAAACTGAAAAAAATAATAATTCACTGTCCAATGCATTTTGTTTTAAGGTTTTAGAGGTTCCAGCAATACTGAAGCGGGAGTCGGGGGTTGCACTCCAGGAAAAACTGATTTTTATTCATACTAGTCAAAGTCACAGTCTGCTTTTCAGCCAATCTCTTGTAGTTTTGAACACACAGCTTCAAAATCAACAGTAACAGTCACAGCTTTCCAGCGTTTCTGTTCAATATGTGTGCCTTGGAATCTCTCTGTCTCTCTGGTGTTCTCTGCTGCCTTTTCAAGCCTGTCTCCATCGTCACTGTATTGAGACACAGGTAGTGTTAAGTATCAATGATCACCAGGTGACAGACACACAACACCACGTCCCGCTCCACATAACCCCACCACCCAACAACATCCAGGCTGAAGTGCCAGGTATCAACTAGTGATTTTTATCCTTCATGCAGTGGAGCCACTGAAGCGGGGCGTGATACGAGTGGAGGTTGAAGGCCCACCCCAGCAGGTAATAGTGGAGTGTTAGGACCGTCCACTTGATGGCAAGTCACTCTTTCTCAATTGTGCTGTACTTAGTCTCCCTCAAAGAGAGCTTGCGACTGATGTGCAGCACAGACCGCTCCACCCCCTCCACCTCCTGTGAGAGCATGGCCCTAAACCCCCTCTCTGATGCATTTGTCTGTAAAATGAAGGGGAGAGAGCCTGTTGGCACGCCTCCGTCCACTGGACCAGATCTGGCACCCCTTTTTACTGAGATCAGTCAAGGGGCTGGTGACATCAGAAAATGAGGCAAAAACCTTCTGTAATAGCCAGCCAGTCCCATAAACTGTCTCACTTCCTTTTTGGAGTTGGGACGTGGGCAGGCCGCAATCGCTGTGGTCTTAACAATTTGGGGACATCCCTGCCCATGACACAAGTGTAAGCCCAGATACCATACTTCCACCACCCAATTGTGCACTTTTTTAGGTTTGCCATGAGTCCCGCTGGACTGGCCCAATTGCTGTGCGATTCTTCTATTACCCCCATTTCAAGCATTGCCTTTAATTCGTCCCTAATCACCTTTTTCTTTTGCTCTAGCAAGCGGTATGGCCGACTACACACTACCACTCTCTGTGGGGTCTCGATATGATGTTGTATGATGTTTGTACAACTGGGAAGAGGAGAGAACATGTCTGCAAACTCTTTGCAACTTGGCCACCTCCATGAGCATAATTTATGGAGGTTGAGATGGTAAATTTGATGTGCTCCACCTCTATCCATTCTTTTAACATCATAATCAAGATCACCGTGTAACCTCAAAGGGCCCTTGCCATTCTGAGCTCAATATGGGGAATAATACAAGGACTTTGTCACCAGGTGTAAATTCCCGTAGCTGGGCACCCCTATTATAGAGCCAGCTTTGTGTCTCTTGAGCTTGGAGCAAATTTCGCTGAGACAACCAACCCAGTGTGTGTAGCTTTGCTCGAAAATCAAGGACATATTGAATTTCGCTTTTGCTCTGGGAAGGTTCTTCCTCCCAATTGAAATCAAGTACCCCATGGAGCCGCCATCAATACAGGAGCTCGAAGGGGGAAAACCCTGTGGATGCTTGCGTGACCTCCCTAACCGCAAATAAAAGGGGTTCCCGCCATTTGTCCCAATTTCTAGCGTCTTCCGTGTACAAACTTAAGAATCATGTTTTTCAGGGTTCGATTAAATCGTTCTACTAGCCCATCAGTTTCCGGGTGATAAATGCTTGTGCAAATCTATTTAATGCCCAGCAATTCATAAAGTTTGATAGTGTACGTGACAAAAGCGTTGTGCCTTGATCAAGGATTTCTTTCAGAATCACCACCCGGGAGCTAATTTTGAAGAGTTCCTCCACAACACTGCAAGCTGAGATGTTGAGTAAAGGCACCGCTACAGGAAATCGTATTGCATAATCCACCAGGAATAATACAAACTGATATCCACATGCGGACCGTTCTAATGGCCCGACGAGGTCCATACTAATTCTTTTGAAGGGAGCCTTGATTAACGTTAACTGGCACAATGGCGCACATGGGGTGGCCGGTGGATTCACCAACTGACATTCGCTGACATTCACCAACTGCGTACATCCCCGCAAATGCCCAGCCAATAAAACCAGGCCATTAAACAATGCAGTGTTCTTTCTTGTCCTAAGTGACCCACCATAGGGAAAAGTGTTTCCTGACGGCTCCTCGGGACCAATAACTGGGTCGTATTTTCATTGGTTTGAGTGTCCTGCATCACTCTATACAACCAGTCCCTAATAATTGAAAAAATACAGATATGTGAGGGCGACATCAGGCTGGAGCTGCTGGCCATCGTTAACTCTCACTTGGTCAAAGGTGTGCCTAAGGGTTTCATCACGCGTCTGTTCTAGAGGGTTGACCCCATCTAGGAATTCCCTAAGGGCGGGAATGCCAGAGGATTCCCCTCCTGCATCATCCTGACACTGAGCAGATGCGGACAGCACTGGGACAGCACTCCCCAGCCATCGCATCACACATCACACACCGTGTGATGTGCGATGCAGGACCCATCCACAAACAGCACTTTTAATAATATTTTAAACCCCGTCCAATTGATTCCCATAATCAGTGGATTAGTGAGGTGGGAATTAACCATGGCCTCTACTCTATGATTTACTCCCCAAAATTGAAAAACAGTAGTCACTAACGGATCTTTGTGAACATCCCCATGCACACACCTCACCCTGACATTGTGTTTTGTACCCAAAGCCCCATCATGAACCAAGCCGTGGTGGATTGAGGTTTGATTACAGCCTGAATCCACCAAGGCTAATTTTTACCAGTATCATGTACATCCCTGCTTGACCGGCAGCAGATTGTGGCGTGTCGGGGACCCAGGTCTGCCACGTCCCTACCTGCAATACTGGACACCGGACTTGGATGTGACTCAGCTCCCTGAAACTCAGACACCTGTGGCAGCAGAGACATCAACCTGGGAAGGAGAGGGGTAGGGGAGGGGGCTGGCACATAGTGCAGCCCGCGAAGGCGGGCCGCCAATTTGGGTGGCACCACTCCCCATTTCTGGGGAGCGGGTATAGGGCGAGTGGGAGGAGAGGGAGGGCAAGAGGAGGAGGAGAAGCAAGAGAGAGGAAGAGAGAGAGAGTGATCTGGAATGCGGCTCACTGGCTTCTGGGTAGGCTGCCATGTGGGCTTCGGCAGACGTGGGGCGATGGCACTGGACCCATTCCGCAGTTCCTCGTGGCATGCATACTGTCAGCTGCTCCAGCACCAACAACTCGATGATGTCTTCCATGCCAGGGCCTTGTTTGGCTAGAACCCATCATCGGCAGGCATCATGGAGGGAGTGGAACCGCTGGCGATGATATTTGGGGATGCGGCCAACCCATTGCAGGACAGCAGTCTTCAGCTTGGTGTAATCCAGGCAGTCCTCAGCTGGTAGTTGCTGGGTCACAAGCTGGGACTCCCCGGAAATGCAACGGTATCAGGTAGAGGAACCGTTGGGTTCACGTCCAGCCAGAGGTGGTGGCTAACTGTTCAAAATCCTCACAAATGCCTCCGGAAGGGATGTTCTTGCATAAGGAGAGCTTTGTGTTGAGTCGCCTGGAAGCTAGCCAAGGCATGGATGACTTCATCCAGCGGTGAGGTGTCCATGGCGACCAGTCTTTTTCCTTATCCTGGGTCTTGGCACCAGTGTAGAGGTTCCAGAAATAAGGAAGCAGGAGTTGGGGTTGCAGTCCAGGTAGTCAAAGTCACAGTCTGCTTTTCAGCCAGTCTCTTTTTGTTTTGCACACACAGCTTCACGATCAACAGTAACAGTCACAGCTTTCCAGCATTTCGGTTCAGGGTGTGTGTGTGTGCCTCGGATTCTCTCGGTCTCTCTGGCATTCTAGGTGGCCTTTTCAAGCTTGCCTCCTTCATCACCGTAATGAGACACAGGAGTTAAGTATGAATTATCAGCAGGTGATGGCCTTTACCGCTTCCACTCTCTCCAGTGACAGACACACGACCATGTCCCACTCCACAAAGGTGTTTTTAGGATTAATGATTATAATCATCATTTAACTTCTTGTTTTGGACATTTACTTAATCTAACTTACTAAACTATTTACTAACCTCTTAAAAATCTCACTGCTTTGTGATGGGGTACCAGCTACTACCAATTACTCATTTACCTGTATAGTTACTATCATGGACCTAACATGTTCACTCACTAGGTTGAATGATTCTATTATTTTACTTCATCTAACTTACTAAACAATTTACTCACCTGTTCAAATTCTCACAGAATAAATAACTCTTTACAGAATAAATGTAAATATTGCTGAATAAAATACTATTAATGTCTACTTTCATTTTTACATTTCAGTCAGTTTTAATTTTCGCATAAAAGTCGCATAAAATTGTTTCTTGACATTATCTTTTAGCCTCCCACATCCCTTGTCAAATCTTTTGAAGAAATAAACTTTGCTCTTTTGAGCATGGTAGCTTTGGAAATGGCTAACAAAAACATAGCTAGCAAGAATTATCTTATTAAGTTCAAAAGTTAATCAACAGCCAACATTTGCCAAGCTAGCAAGCAAATTAAACATTCAAGCAATTTACATAATGCTATATATGACAATCCACATTTTAATTCATTGACACATTTTCTATGGTTATGAAGTTTCAGTAAATGCAAGTATGTTGGCTACTACACTCAGCCATGCTATACACATGTATGGTTAAATGTTAGTATTTTAGAATAATACAACTTTAAACATTTTATGGTAAAAGTCTAAATCTATAATATGCTTTAAACAAATAATCAATATGTATTACAGATTTCACATTCAGTGCTCATGCTTCTCATCTTCTCTAGGGAGGAAATATGGACACTCATAAGCAGCACATTCAATTAATCAGAAGGGCAACCAATTGATTTTGACCAATCACAGCAATTTCAATCACAATGCGAAAGGTAAAGTCAGAACTGGATCAAATTTTTGGATTCTATTTCAAACAACTAGAGCTAAAAATGCAGGTTAATGAAGCCGAAATAACAGAGAAAAGATGTTTTGCCGGGCAATACTGGTGGCAGCAGCCATGAACACAATAGGTAGCTACACTGAAGGAACTGCTCTCACCTCTGTGAGATTACTCTATCAAAAATCTAATCTCTCTCTGAGCTAAACCAAATTAGATAAAGAAATGAAGTGATTAATTGCAACAGAGGGATGACAGTCCCCATTCTCATTATTTACAAGAGTGGTGAGGAGGTTTATTTAGATTAGCACAGCAAAGTGGATAAGTACTGTATAGTGTGAAAAACAAGGACACCGTTTGTGTTCACCATAGATGGAGATGTGATCTTTCAGTCATTTGTAATTTATTTTGTACACTTTATTGGTAAGATAGTGTTTGAATATTTAGTCTGTGTTGAAGTCTTTGCACACTGTCTTTATCAATCAGTGAAGTTAAGAAATTACTGCAGTTAATTGCAGCAATTTTTTTCTTTAAATCAGACACAATGACACACTACCGTAATTTTCCCACGCTTTGAACCTCGCGGCTTATAAAATGACGCGGCTAATATATGGATTTTTCCCGCTTTCAAATTTTATAAAAAAAAACAAAAACATTCTGTGACGTGCTCAGTTTTTTGGCAGCGTGAAGCTTTCATTAGACCAATGAAATTGCCGAATGGGTTAAGGTCAAAACAACTTTTTTTGTTTACTGTTTAGATTAAATCGAGCGCGCTCAAACTTCCCATCATTCTGATTACGGTAGTCATTTTGTCACCCAGTGACCAATGACTTTCTTGGTAGGCTACTGTTTACTGCAAATGTTTTATTACAAGCCGTGTGTGGCAGCGGGGGCGTGGTCAAGCGCCCGTCCGGGAGAGAAAATCTGTAAGGGCGCTTACACCTGCACTAAATTATGTCTAACACCGGTGTCTAATTTCAAGTGCCCTGCTTCACGTGTCCTTCTTGGGAAAACTGTCACACGGGCACCAGTGTGACAGTTTTCAGCAGGGCACTTGACGTTCCAGGTAAGGCTTTTAATGGCCACAGCAATGTTTACAACAAATTTTATAAAGTTTCTCAATTCTTCTATACGCCAACACTAGTCTGACGTGTGTCACTCTCTCAGCTCTGTGGCTGCTGCCTTTTTATGCCGCTCTCCCCATGCTTACTGAAATTAGACACCGGTGTTAGACATAATTTAGCTCAGGTGTAAGCACCCTGTAAGCGCCCTGTAAGCGCTTTTCTCTCCTGGACGGGCGCTTGACCACACCCCCGCTGCCACACCGTGTTTCGTTAAAGCCTATTTATTTTTGTTACAAGCCGTGTTTCGTTAAAGCCTGAGTAAAGATCATTTGTTTCAATGTACCGGTAGGCACCTGCGGCTTATAGACAGGTGCGGCTTATTTATGTTCAAAATAATATTTTATTTAAAAATCAGTGGGTGCGGCTTATATTCAGGTGTGCTCAATAGTCCGGAAATTACGGTAACTATTTTATCAGCAGTGCTGGGAGACAATGCTAATATATATATATATATATATATATATATATATATATATATATATATATATATATATATATATATATATATAAAGTGAATTCAGAAAGTATTCAGACCCCGTCCACCTGTGGCCAATTTATTTGATTGGATATTATTTGGAAAGGCACACACCTGTCTATATTAGGTCTCACAGCTGAAAATGCATATCAGAGCAAAAATCAAGCAATTAGGTCAAAGGAACTGCCTGCATTGCTCAGAGACAGGATTGTTTTAAGGGACAGATCTGGGAAGGCTACAAAACATTTTGGCTGCATTGAAGGTTCTTAAGAGCACAGTGGCCTCAATAATTCTTAAATGGAAGAAGTTTGGAACAACCAGGACTCTTCCTAGAGCTGGCTGCCCAGCCAAACTGAGCAATCGGGGGTGAAGGGCTTTGGTAAGAGGTGACAAAGAAGAGACCATGTGTGGAGATACAAGAAACATACAGAAGGACAACCATCACTGCAACACTCCACCGATCTGGGCTTTATGGCAGTGTGGCCAGACTGAAGCCTCTCTTCAGTGCAAGACACATGAAACATTTTAGATATAACATTTTTGAGAAAGCTAAATGCATCAAAAATACAGGGGCATCCTTAATGAAAACCTGGTCCATAGTGCTCAGGACATCAGACTGGGCTGCATGTTCACCTTCCAACAGAACAATGACCCTAAGCACACAGCCAAAACAATGCAAGAGTGACTTAGGGACAACTCTGTGAATGTTCTTGAGTGCCCCAGCCAGAGCCCGGACTTGAACATAATCGAACATCTCTGGAGAGACCTGAAAACGGCTGTCCCTCAATGGTCCCCATCCAATCTGACAGAGCTTGAGAGGATCTGCTGAGACGAATGCCAGAAAATCCCCAGGTGTGAAAAGCTTGCAAAGAATTGAGGCTTCAATCGCTGCCAAAAGTGTTTCAAAGTACTACTGAGTTAAGGGTCTGAATACTTATGTCAATGTAATATTTCAGTTTATTCTTTTTAATATATTTGAAAAATTACCAAAAATCTGTTTTTTGCTTTGTCATTATGGGGTGTAGATTGATGTGAAAATATAAATAATTTAAAGCATATTAGCGTAATGCTGCAACATAACAAAATGTGAAAAAATTAAGGGGTCTGAATACTTTGTGCATGCTGTGAATATTTATATATATATATATATATATATATATATATATATATATATATATATATATATATATATATATATATATATATATACACACACTCACCTAAAGGATTATTAGGAACACCATACTAATACTGTGTTTGACCCCCTTTCGCCTTTAGAACTGCCTTAATTCTACGTGGCACTGATTCAACAAGCTGCTGAAAGCATTCTTTAGAAATGTTGGCCCATATTGATAGGATAGAATCTTGCAGTTGATGGAGATTTGTGGGATGCACATCCAGGGCACGAAGCTCCCGTTCCACCACATCCCAAAGATGCTCTATTGAGTTGAGATCTGGTGACTGTGGGGGCCATTTCAGTACAGTGAACTCATTGTCATGTTCAAGAAACCAATTTGAAATGATTCGAGCTTTGTGACATGGTGCATTATCCTGCTGGAAGTAGCCATCAGAGGATGGGTACATGGTGGCCATAAAGGGATGGACATGGTCAGAAACAATGCTCAGGTAGGCCGTGGCATTTAAACGATGCCCAATAGGCACTAAGGGGCCTAAAGTGTGCCAAGAAAACATCTTCCACACCATTACACCACCACCACCAGCCTGCACAGTGTTAACAAGGCATGATGGATCCATGTTCTCATTCTGTTTACGCCAAATTCTGACTCTACCATCTGAATGTCTCAACAGAAATCGAGACTCATCAGACCAGGCAACATTTTTCCAGTCTTCAACTGTCCAATTTTGGTGAGCTCTTGCAAGTTGTAGCCTCTTTTTCCTATTTGTAGTGGAGATGAGTGGTACCCGGTGGGGTCTTCTGCTGTTGTAGCCCATCCGCCTCAAGGTTGTGCGTGTTGTGGCTTCACAAATACTTTGCTGCATATCTCGGTTGTAACGAGTGGTTATTTGAGAAAAGTTGCTCTTCTATCAGCTTGAATCAGTCGGCCCATTCTCCTCTGACCTCTAGCATCAACAAGGGATTTTCGCCCACAGGACTGCCGCATACTGGATGTTTTTCCCTTTTCACACCATTCTTTGTAAACCCTAGAAATGGTTGTGCGTGAAAATCCCAGTAACTGAGTAGATTGTGAAATACTCAGAACGGCCCGTCTGGCACCAACAACCATGCCACGCTCAAAATTGCTTAAATCACCTTTCTTTCCCATTCTGACATTCAGTTTGGAGTTCAGGAGATTGTCTTGACCAGGACCACACCCCTAAAGGCATTGAAGCAACTGCCATGTGATTGGTTGATTAGAAAATTGCATTAATGAGAAATTGAACAGGTGTTCCTAATAATCCTTTAGGTGAGTGTATATATATATATATATATATATATTTATTACACACACACACACACACACAGTACTGCGCAAAAGCTTAAGGCACTTGTGAAAAATGTTGCATAGTGAGGATGTAAATGTTAAATAATGACAAATATTTCTAATTTATCAATTAACATCATACTATGTCCAGTGAACATAAAAAAAGTTTAATTTATATTTGGTGTGACCACCTTTGCCTTCAGAACAGCACCAATTATCCTAGGTACACCTGGACAGCGTTTCATGGTTGTTGGCAGATAAGATGTTCCATGCTTCTTGGAGAATTTATTCTACAGATCTTCTATCTATTTAAGCTGTCTCAATTGCTTCAGTCTCTTCATCCAATCACAGACTGACTTGATGTTCAGTGGGGGGTTTGTGGAGACCATGCTATCTGTTGCAGAGCTACCTGTTCTTCTATACTATTTACTAATGGAATGTTTGGTAGTTTAAAATGTATATTTCCTATTGACACACTAAAGATGAAGATATAATTTACCATCTGAAGACAAATGTTTTTGTGAAAAATCATGTGTACCTAAAACCTTTGCACAGTACTGTTCAAGTATTGTGTATATACATATATATATATATATATATATATATATATATATATATATATATATATATATATATACATATACACTCACCTAAAGGATTATTAGGAACACCTGTTCAATTTCTCATGAATGCAATTATCTAATCAACCAATCACATGGCATTTGCTTCAATGCATTTAGGGGTGTGGTCCTGGTCAAGACAATCTCCTGAACTCCAAACTGAATGTCAGAATGGGAAAGAAAGGTGATTTAAGCAATTTTGAGCGTGGCATGGTTGTTGGTGCCAGACGGGCCGGTCTGAGTATTTCACAATCTGCTCAGTTACTGGGATTTTCACGCACAACCATTTTTAGGGTTTACAAAGAATGGTGTGAAAAGGAAAAACATCCAGTATGCGGCAGTCCTGTGGGCTGAAAATGCCTTGTTGATGCTAGAGGTCAGAGGAGAATGGGCCGACTGATTCAAGCTGATAGAAGAGCAACTTTGCCTGAAATAACCACTCGTTACAACCGAGGTATGCAGCAAAGCATTTGTGAAGCCACAACACGCACAACCTTGAGGCGGATGGGCTACAACAGCAGAAGACCCCACCGGGTACCACTCATCTCCACTACAAATAGGAAAAAGAGGCTACAATTTGCAAGAGCTCACCAAAATTGGACAGTTGAAGACTGGAAATATGTTGCCTGGTCTGATGAGTCTCGATTTCTGTTGAGACATTCAGATGGTAGAGTCAGAATTTGGCGTAAACAGAATGAGAACATGGATCCATCATGCCTTGTTCCAACTGTGCAGGCTGGTGGTGGTGGTGTAATGGTGTGGGGGATGTTTTCTTGGCACACTTTAGGCCCCTTAGTGCCAATTGGGCATCGTTTAACCCTTGTGCATCCTTGTGGACATTTCTGGCTTTTTCAGTTTTGTTTTTTTGATAACTTTGTCTGTGTTAATGCTAACTGCATAAAATTTTCCACAGGTGTGAATTTTTATTGGAATTGTAATATTTCACCCTATTTTCTTTTTAAAAAAATATTTTTTGCACTAGTTACACAAAATACTCCCTCTTAGCGTCGTTTTGGACAAAAATGGCACATTGAAACCCATTAAAACTGCGATTTTTAATCCCAGTGCCATTTAACTATAAAATTATGCAATCTTGTTTAACATGCTTTCATTATGTTGGCGAGGCTTCAAAATTTACATTTTAAATATTTTTTATCAGATCGTGCCATTTTTTCAGGTTTGGCATATCATCGCTTTTGTTGTTGTTTTCTGCTGTTTTTGGCTTATGCATATTATAGAGCCAATTAGATACATTATGAATATATAATTGTGTGAGTGTGTTGGTATGAATTTCAGAGTGTGGTTTGTATGTGTCTGAGGCTCTAATAATAAAAATAAAAAAATTCTGTTTAGCATTTATTAAATTGAAAATAATTATAATTATTATATTTTTTATAAAAAACAACAGTGGCATTATGTAAACAAACCAGCGTTTAAAGTGTTAAAATTCTGAAAATAAATGAATGTTTGGTAATTATGATTAGAACTGATGCTGGTTAAAATATAAGTCAGTGAAAGTAGAAAAAAATATTATTCTATAATATTTTTATGACACTTTTTTGACATGGCCATTTTTGTCCATTATGGACCTGAGTGGTAGCTTTTTTTTAAATCTGATACTGCATAAAAAATATGAAAGCATCAAAATGAATGTTGTTGTTAAAGTGTTAAAATTCTGAAAATAAATGAATGTTTGGTAACTATGATTAGAACTGATTCTGGTTAAAATATAAGTCAGTGAAAGTTGGAAAAAATATTATTCTATAATATTTTTATGACACTTTTTTGACATGGCCATTTTTGTCCATTATGGACCTGAGTGGTAGCTTTTTTTTTTTAAATCTGATACTGCATAAAAAATATGAAAGCATCAAAATGAATGTTGTTGTTAATCATTGACATATCCGAGGCTCTAATAATCAAAGAAAAAAAAATTCTGCTTAGCATCTATTAAATTGAAAATAATTACTATTTCTAATTTTTTCCTAAAAAAACAACAGTGGCATTATGTAAACAAACCAGCGTTTAAAGGGTTAAAATTCTAAAAATGAATGAATGTTTGGTCATTATGATTAGAGCTGATGCTGGTTAAAAAAATTATGTCAGTGAAAGTGGAAAAAAATATAAATCTATAATATTTTTATGACAGTTTTTGGACATGGCCATTTTTGTCCATAATGAACCTATGTGTAACTTTGTTTAATTGATGCACAAGGGTCAAATGCCACGGCCTACCTGAGCATTGTTTCTGACCACGTCCATCCCTTTATGGCCACCATGTACCCATCCTCTGATGGCTACTTCCAGCAGGATAATGCACCATGTCACAAAGCTCGAATCATTTCAAATTGGTTTCTTGAACATGACAATGAGTTCACTGTACTAAAATGGCCCCCACAGTCACCAGATCTCAACCCAATAGAGCATCTTTGGGATGTGGTGGAACGGGAGCTTCGTGCCCTGGATGTGCATCCCACAAATCTCCATCAACTGCAAGATGCTATCCTATCAATATGGGCCAACATTTCTAAAGAATGCTTTCAGCACCTTGTTGAATCAATGCCACGTAGAATTAAGGCAGTTCTGAAGGCGAAAGGGGGTCAAACATAGTATTAGTATGGTGTTCCTAATAATTCTTTAGGTGAGTGTATATATATATATAATGTATTGCTTTATTGTATGCATATATGAAATGGCTTTTATATTACAGCTCAATAAAGTAGGGGAAAATCTAGGCACTGTCCCCAAAAAAAATGCTCTTGTGTGTGTGGAACAACTTTCTTACACCACCGGATCTGCTGTTGACAGTTCGAAAGATGCGCCCAAGCCTCTGTTACTAATTCTAAAATCACACTTTAGAACTAGTAATGAAAGCTTGGGCTGAGAGAGAGAGAGAGAGAGAGAGAGAGAGAGAGAGAGAGAGAGAGAGAGAAACATAGATATATCCATATATGATATCATATATCTCAGAGGTGTTGGGGTTCTCTGCTGGATATCATATATAAACATAGATATATTGAGAGACATGCCACAACCTCAGGGACAGTGAAAGAGCTGGACAAACACACACACACACACACACACACACACACACACACACACACACACACAATGTGATGTGGTCAAATACGTAAGGAATAATTGACGACGGGCCGTTGAATTATTAGAAAAAATAATGCACACCCGGGGTGGTAATGCGGTCACGACGCGAAGCGGAGTGGCCGTTACACCGGTGTGCATTATTCTCTAATAATTCAACGCCCGAGTCAATTATTCGCTTATCTACAGTTACCACACCTCGAAACATTGTTCAGATGATGTGATTCTAGACGTTTGTCAAGTTTTTGTCATTAAAACGCTCTTGTATGTAGGACTAATTTCTTACGCATCTAATCCCATGCCTCCGTTGCTAATTCCAAAGCGTCATTTTAGAGTTAGTAACGGAGGTTTGAGCCACTGACAGCAGACTACTGCAGTTATTAGTGTAGTTATTAGAGAGACAGAGGTTGCAATAATGAGACAGAAAATCATGTGCGTCATATTATTTAATTTATTTATTAATTCATACGTTATAATTCATTCGTTAATTCGAACGAATTTATTTATTAAAATTAAACTGCACGTTAAACACATTGACAGCCCAAGCTGTTGTTTTTTTGGTGTTTTCTTCATGTTTTTCGCCCTCGAGTCGGTCTAGCTGTTCTTCGCTGATTGTTTTATGTCTTTTGTTGTTGCCGGCTGCCTTCTGAGCTATCCAATACTGCGGTCGCCCAGTTGTTAAAATGTTTATGTTCACCATAAATATTAAAATTTACTTCCAGAAAATCAAAATAGTCTGTCATTTTTTTTCCTCTTGAAGTTGAAGTGGATTTGTCGCTGTCACTTCTTGTTATGAATTGTATCCTATTTTCCGTTATTACAGTTGAATACGCGAAGTGATATGGAACTGTAATGCGGTCAAGACCTGCCTGGAACTACTTTAGCCGTGCGTTTCCCTGAAAATAATTGCACACCTTAGAACGTTCTCAACCAATCAGAATCAAGCATTCAACAGCCCTGTAGTATAAATAATAATAATTTATATATTGCTGTTATTTATATATTACTAATAATTATATTACATATGGTACAAGTTATTGGACAAAATGTATTTTGCTTTTATTCTATTTTATTTATTCTATACGTTGCTTTGGCAACATTGTTTTTGAAACTTTCATGCCAATAAAGCCAACTGAATTGAGAGAGAGACTGAGCATGTGATTACTTGAAGAAAAATAAAATGCTCCTATTGTGGAGTGATGCTGCCATTCATGCTATCTGTATTATCCTATGAGTATTTCAGTCACGTTCAAGTGTTTTGTTGTCGGAGAGAAAACATGGAAGACATCAGATTCATTCCTGTATATTTCTTGTTGAACTCTTATTTTGACACCTACACAGAAAGCGCTCTCTCCTCCATGTTCAAAATTTATATCTTCTCTCAACTTTGAAATTGTAATCAGGTAGGCACACCCTGAGAGTGCTGTGATTGGCAGTAATGCTAAAGCTGTAAGTTAAACTTGATTCCTCAGCTATAGTGTTGTAGCACACACAAGATGTTCTTTTGTCACCACCTGCTGGCTCAAATCTTTATTGTCACAGGGATAAAGGAAAATTCGCTAACACTTTACAGTAAGATTCAGAATGAGCTTTATTGCCAAGTGTTCTCATGTACACAAGGATTTAAAAAAAAAATTTGGTGATAGGAGAAACAAGTACACACAGAACATTACAGTGAGACAGAATATAAAACAAGATTATAAATAGACATACAAATAATAGGACAGATAACAGAATGGTGTATGTACATGTGCAAGTGGCAATCTATGTGCAAGGTAGGGGTATGTACATTTATTTAAATATGTGAATTTACATAGGTACATGATATATGTATTTCAATTATTGAACTATGGGGGTGTCTGGAGGCAGTTTAATAAGTGTTCATAAGGAAAATGGCCTGAGGGTAAAAACTGTTCTTGTGCCTGGATGTGCTCTGTTGCGCCTGTCAGAGGAAAACAGTTCAAAGAGGGAGTGGACAGGGTGTGTAAGGTCCAGAGTGATTCTACCAGCATGTTCCCTCACTCTGGAGACATACAGGACTTGGAGGGTGGTGGAGGGCAGCACCAATAATCCTCTCAGAAGTCCTGACTCTCCATTGTAGTTTCCTTTTGTCTGATTTGGTGGCTGAACCAAATCAGGCAGTTATGGATGTACACAGAACAGACTCAATGATGGCCAAGTAGAACTGTGTCAGCAGCTCCTGTGGCAGGTTGAACATCCTCAGCTGGCGAAGGAAGTACAACCTCTGCTGAGCCTTCTTCACAATGGAGTCTATGTGGGTGTCCCACTTCAGGTCCTGAGAGATGGTACACCTGGAGGTGTAGTGCGCTACGTTCAGGAGGTGGTTTGTTATTAGCAATAATTAATTATTATCAAAGATGTTGGCTTTGTAATCCTTTAAATCAAAAATCACCAAATATAACCATCAATTATCAAATTCAATAGTACAGTATATTAATTATGATCAAAGATAATAATTAATTATTAAAATCAATGGAACATTTATTAGAATTAACACTAGCTTATTTATCCTATTGAATTCAATAATTCAAGATAATTATCATAATCAATAGAATATTAATAAGGATTAATATCACTGAGGCACCACCCTGGAATCAGGGACTAACAACCAGACGGTATAACAGTTTCAAAATTAGATTGTTCTCTTAGGAAAATCGACATCCAGAGAACATCAATATTCAAAAGGAAACAATGAAGGCTTGAATCCGAGCACTGACATCGCCTGCCAGCAAAACAAACCAAAACATTTCTCTTTTGAAATATTACTAAGTATATTGATGCAGTAATATCAATTAAAAATCAATAGTTTCCTCGCTTTGTCGGCAGGGGGTACGGCTGCTGATTCTTGACGGACGGGCGGAGAAATCAGCGACATCGACTTGGTTGAAGAGGGAAGAGAAATCGTCTTTCTTCACTCCTGATTGCTCGTCACGGTCTCCTTCGAATCCTTTAGTGTTCGGTGGAACACAGAGTAATCTCAACACATCCAGCGAGATTGTATGGCCACAATTTCAAGTCGTACGTTACTTCCTTGTGCAACGAGAGTACACCTGAGAGCAGAGATGTGTCTACAGAGAGTGTCTACACCTGGCAGGCAAAGTCGCTGGAAGCAATGACCAGAAGGATCTTAGAGGTATTTCTACTCCCGATGATGTCAAGGTTGAGGGGCGTTCTGTTGTGCTCCTAATCCAATAGGAGTTGAGAGTTTGATCCTTTGGAATTTCACACATAGGTGTAAAGTGAGCAAGGCTTCATGGGATTTGTAGTCTGTTTTGGACTCCCTTTGTTTGATTTTGGAGCAGTTTATATCAGTAAGATTTATGATTGTGCGTGTAGGCCTCAGTCAGGCTTTACGACTGTGTTAGGCCTGCTTTTGTCTTATATCTGAATAAATGAGGCCCAACAGAGGAATATAAACACTCACCAGAATGAATGATGAAAACTCCCGTGGAGAGTAGAAAGGCTAACAGTTGATGAAGAGCACCTCTCTGCTATTGGCTCTATTTGTTACCATTAGTTAACATGAACTAACAATGAACAATACTTTACAGCATTTATTAATATTGATTAATGTTAATTTCAACATATAGTAATAATAACAGTAGTGTATTTTAAAATTATGCAACATTTAAGCACTATGAACTAACAATAAATTTTTTACAATTAACAATTTTATTTTCCAGAGGAATCATTTTGAAAATGTAGAATCAAAATGTTTAATGCAAGAAGAACAATGCAGAAAAATTTGGTTAAAAATAATCATGGCATGTGTTTCCACTGTTGTTCAGGGAAGAATGATATTTAGCCTTGCGCCGAACGCGACTCGAACCGGTGTCTCCAGCATGGGAGGTGGGTGCGCTAACAAGGAGGCTAAAGGCTACAGCCTCTAGCATCAGTCGCTAGTGCACCTCTTAAGGTCAGGAGAGTGAGGTTTTACACACTGCACAGCCATCTACCAGCTGGCTCCCATTACAAATACATAGCCATAAGTCTCAATATTTACCGATATAAAATGTTTTACTAAATACATATATATACAAATTGCCACAGAGTCTTGAGTAATAACACAAACAAATCGTTAAGTGTAAACAAATTAACAAATTGTTTTATAGGAAAATTTTTGGCAAAATATAAAGTACTTTAAAATGATTACAATATTCAAATTTTGCTTAATTTCATATTTAATATTCAATGTATCTCCCAGTTCTTATAATTAAGTTTTTGTTGATAAAGTATAGCAAAAACTTGAACATAGAATACAGAATAACAACTCCACAGAGCAAGTCAACACCGGGTATTCATCATCATAATGCATTCTGTGACATTAACAAGTCTTTTAATCAAAGTATTTTAAGCATTTTATAGATTTTGATTGTGTGGATAAGCATAACAGAAACAACACATTTGCATTTTTTCAAAGCTTAAGAGCAAGCGCTGGACTTGGATGATCAATTTTTAATGTGAGCTTTTGGAAAAATTCCCTCAAAGCACTGTAGTGTTGGCTGTTAAATGCCTCACTCATTTGTCTCGGTTACATATATTCTTTTTTTAAGGTGAGTAGGTGTGTGGCTTATGAAGCTTAACATGTTTTAGGAGAAACTTTTTTGTCCCTTAGGTCTTATCCAGTCCAAAATGTAATGTAATTTTATTCTTTGCAGAACCAGTTCCTCATACATATCTTAAGAAAGACAACCACTTTAGGGTGTCATTTCAGAACAATATTACATTTTCAGGAGAGGTGTGAGGGATGTGCTTGAATTGTAGAATAAGTGGTGTTGGTATTTAAGCTGGTATTTAAAAAAAATAAAAAAAAGAGACAATTAAGAATTCTAGACTTTACAGAGCTCTCAGAAAAGACTCTGCAGGCATAAATACACACCGATTCATTTCAAATTTCATAGATTTTGTTTAAATTCGACCTGGTCTCATAAAATCACGATACTATATCTACATTTCTGCAAAATTACGTATTTTTATGTGGATCTTCATACGCATTGCGGCATTTTCTTGTTGAAATTAACATTAGAGGTAAAACAATGACTTTTATTTACTTTTACAATTGATAGTAAAATGGTAGATCATTAATTCATAAACACTTTTCACTCTGTTCCTCACACAATATTATCTTATGACACCAAAAACAATTTTAACATAGAACATATTCATATTAACATTTACATTACATAACCAACTACACATATATACTACTCATCAAGTGCAAACTGATCAATTATGGATGGACTGGAACAAATAAACTGCATACTTAAAGGCAATGGTGACACCATAATAGAAATATTCTTAATTCTGCTTACCTGAAAATGCAGAAATAAGTTAGGTATAAATATGCTTGCAAATTGTCGCTGATTACAAATGTTGCAGGCCCCGATTTAGGAGACCCGGCTGACAGATTACTGTTAAAAATGAAGAGACCGGGAAGTAGCGTCTGCTCTCTCACAGCTCTTCTGTTCATGTGTTTATTTTTAACAATCAATTAACTTCAGTTACAACAGTCAAATTTCAGCTGTATTACTGAAACATTACTTCACATTTCTTTAGTCTCAGTATTTTCACTTATGATTAATATATTGATTAATGAAACCATATTCATCACTTCAATTCACAGACCACATGGACTGGACATTATGAATCAAATCAAAACTCAAATAATTACATGTCAAACGACTTACACACTCAGTACATTGTGATTGTTCAAATGTCATCACATTTCAACAGGGTGTTCTAATAAATGTGCATGCTCTTTACCTGTTAATACAGGAGAAACTTAAGAGACCGGGAAGTCACCTCTGCTCTCTCACAGCTCCTCTGTTCATGAGAGCGAGCACGTGCAGACGCGCTTCTGCATGCGCGATCTCTCAGCAACCCGTCAAAATAAGAGTCTTTTTTCATATTGTCCATTTAAAGATGACAGTTCTTTTCAGAAGTCCACACATCAGCATGTATAGAAAGAAAACATAGTTATCATTTCAATATACTTATAACAGTACTCACAAACACCAAATACAATTATTTTGTGTGTAACACACAAACATTTTAAATATTTTACATTAATATTGTAATTTATTTAAGAGTATTGTCTGATTACATAATTTCATAATATTATTTTCACAAAAAAAAAAAAAATTATTCACAGTGCATGCTTCTCCAGTAAAAATAATGTAGGCTATACTTTCATTACATTTGGCATTATCAGGACATACAACAGGGAAATCTGACAGGGAGAGTGTTCTGTAAATGCTATCAGTATAACATGCAAGGAAGGGCAGCAAGTAGATTGTATAAGCAGGCTGCATAATCTGCATATAGGAAGCAACTGGCAAATGGCCCTGCTAGCGGGAAACCATAAGAACTTGTTGGAGGATGTACACAACAAAGCAAGTAGAGAATTGAAGAAATAAGTCAAAAAAAGAGAAAATAAACAAGTATACAAGAAAAGAATAACAAGTGGAAAGAGAAGAGAATAAACAGACAATTTCTCTGTGATCTTCAGTCAACACTATTATGAAATCCCCTGAAGTAACCCTTGCGCTGCATTGAGGCACTGCAACAGGGACAAATTGTGCTACGATTCCTGTATCATTGTTATCATATGATACATCATTATGTTCACAAAACACAATTCCTCTCTGTGGCAAGACTGAGTTCTCTTGTATGCTTCTGATTGTTACCCTAGACCTCAGATTTTCTGCATTGCCTCCAGTCCTAATGCAGTGTTATCTAGTTGTAGCTGTCCTCTGTTCCCTTTGTAAATTCAAGATCCCTCACCCTACCCTTTCTCAGCAATTCACAGCTGCATTGTGGATAAAGCCCTCCTCCGACGAGCATCTCTCACGAGCCTGTGGGCTGCATAATTAGTAGAATACAGTGACGGATTGCTGTTAGCATGCCAGTGGCTATGTGGCTAACCATGAGGGTTTCAGTGAAAACAATGTGAAAATGTTTAAAATCTTACTCACAGGGAGTAAGTGTGTGTAATTTAGTGCAAACTGGCACAGATGATGGTTTTCTTCTATCTATGCTAGATTTGGTTGGAACAAGGTGCTTATACCATGCTGCAAACCTTTCTCTCCAATTTTCCAGAGATGCAACAATATCCAAGGTAGTAGAGGAAGTTGCACCCAAGTGCTCAGTCACTTTTTCAGTTCATAAATATGTAAAGGCACATTAAGCATTATCGACCATAGGGTGGGAATTAGCAGAACACATTATGAATTTGGTGACAGGAGTTCGAAAGCTCTGCTGTTGAGATCTAGCCGAGTTCAAAATGGCATACTACAATACTACCCATACTATTTCTGCCATAGACATAAACTGAAAAAGTAGGAGGAGTAGTATGGGTAGTATCCCATTCTAAATCAGCATCTGTATATGCTTACCAAATTATGAACCACTGCCCCAGTGGCTGAAGCTGAAAGTGCTGTTGATCAGTTTCCAGGTGAAATGTCCATAGGGTGGTGCCAAAAGCTTGTTGTATTGTTATTTGAAAATGCAGTAATATAGTCAACAAGAAAATATATTTCAGTAACCCTACCCCCAACTCAAACCCTGGCCTTTAACCTTTCCATCAGTGGAGTGAAAATGTAATTTTAGAACCAAAATGTATCCTCCAAATTGTTTACATAAACATAAGTTTATCCTGGTTTCCACTGGACCAGAACCTGGTCGCGAGAGATTACGCGCAAATTGCGACACTTGTCTGATAGGAGATGGTGCTTGACAGTAATTCAAGAGATGGTTGATGGCATTTGCATGTTACTGTAATTTGTAAAAAATATATATATATTTTATTATTATTATTATTATTTTGGCAGAATGAGGACAATTTCAGGTTACATTAACATTAAAATGTAGCATGTAATTTTCCTGTTTGATCATGTTTGGAACTATGGAGCAAATTAAGGATACCATGCCAAGAAAGAAAAAACATATTACATTGACAAAACTTTATTGTATATCACTTTATTACAAATTTACACAAGCATGTCATTAAAACTTTTATGTCATAAAAACGATGTCTTTACGATGGCTAATGTGCTTCTCCTTGAAATTGCATCTTGAAAATTACCCATTGAAATGTATTTTTATTTACCCACATGGAAAGTGATGTATAAATACAATACTGCTAAGGACTGATCGTTAATGAAGCTTTAATTCATACAGTTACACTACACAAGTATGTGTTACATTCTCAAGTTTCCACAAGGGGCACTAGAGTGGACATTAGTGTGAACTGTCTGCTTCTGTGGTTTTCTCTTTCAAGTCAACTACTGTCACTGTGGAGCAACAGTTTTAAGAGAACATTTTTGAGCAAGAAAGGTAAAGTCAATATTTTGCAACTTACCTGAATAATAACACATCCAGTTTCATCACACAGACTTTTGAAGGTACCTCTGTCATAACCTTGAGTAGAGAGGTTTGTTAGCAACACAGTAACGCAAGAACACACATTAAGCATGTTCATCCAGGCCCATGTGTTTGCAATGCGTACTTGAGTACCAGTGTAAAGTATGCTTCTGATCTTAGTGGCTGCAGTAATTGTTCTACAAAATCGGTATGGTGCAAACAATATTCCTGTACCGCCATGCAAAAGAAAAATGCAGTAACTACACATTTCGGCAAAACCAAGTTGGAATCAAAATTGGGTGTCTCTTAAGGTGCTTTCACACAAGCTCTTTTCACAGTGTTCGAATTATGTCAAAGTTCAGTTTGTTTGGATGACGTGAACGCATTTTTCACATCTCTTGCCATGCATCCACGGGCTTGTGGCAGACAAACACTAACATTCATCACATTATTGCACTTTCAGTGTATCCGTGGCAGACAAACATAAGTGTCGTTCCGTGCATGTAAATTTCTTCTTGAGTTGTTACCTAGTTACAGTTATAAACAGCTGTCGCTTGTACTCACGTTGATGATGCAATAGAACCATGGTTTGGACCCAAATAATATGATGTGAACAGAGACCAGCGGGGGTAGGGGGACAGGGAGGAAACAATTCTGGTTCGGTCCAAGCAATCAAACCAAGTATAAAGTCACCCTTAGACTATGTTCTGTCCTAAGATTAATGGGTTTGTCTCAACTATGGAGTAAGACTGTTCTATTATCCACATTTGGCTGGACAATCAAAAACTCTGAAGCCATTTTTCTCTGTTTAAGTATTTGCATGTTTGCTTTGTAGGATAGTAATATTTAAGTAATATGTAAGACAGCATTATTCATGATCATTATCTTTCATGTTTTGATGTGGCAGTAGCATAATGATTGAAAATATGGACTTCTATCACAAATATTACAGATTCAAAGTTGAAGGGATTTAGGATCCAGAAAGTTAGTGAGACCTTTGCAAAATCCTTTGATCACCATTGAGCAGTGTCTAGTACATGCAAACTACCATTCCTTTTTCAAAGTCAGATTATGGATAATATTGGAGCATCCAAACATCAAAATGTGTTTGTTAAAGTGCCTTAGTCTAATACTGAGTTCAGGTATCCCATTTATCATAACAAATGTATCAACATATATCTTACACAGTATTATTAGACACCAGGTAACAAATGCCACCACCTCTGACTAAGTCTGGTACAAACAAGAACAACCTGTGCCCGATCACTCATTCTCAATAGCATCATCCAATGAAGTATAATGAAGAGCCAGACAGAAGATGCAAAGGGGATTGGGGAGCAGTCGTGGGGTTGAGTCTGAAGCGTGTATGACCTGATTGATTGTGTTGTTATTGTTAAGGACTCTGTTCTGTCTGCCTGCGGGACTCTCCCACGCCATTCATCCACTCATCTGTTTGCAATGGCTCTCGTAAATTTCATAGGCAGAGCTGAGCTCTACTGGGAGCTTAAACAATTGCCTTATTAATGGATGCCCACGTGTGAGTGGAGAGAGAAGCTTTACACAAGCTGCTCCTTAAGGCACTGTTGATTTCCTAGTTTTCAGGCCACAATATATGGCTGTTTTTTCAAATCAGAGAAAAAAACAGCTAATCGTAATACACTCAGCACTTTATTAAGAACACTACGTGGTCCTCTATGTGGTCTTCTGCTTTTGAAGCCCATCCACCTCAAAATGCGATGTGTTGTGCATTCTGAGATGCTGTTCTGCTCACTACAATTGTACAGAGTTGTCATCTGAGTTACCGTAGCCTTTCTGTCAGCTCGAACCAGTCTGGACATTCTCCTTTGACCTCAATCATAAAAAAGGTGTTTCTGTCCACAGAACTGCTGCTTACAGGATGTTTTTTGCTTCTGGACCCATTCTGAGTAAACTCTATAGACTGTTGTGCATGAAAATCCCATTAAATCAGCAGTTACAGAGATACTCAAACCAGCCTGTCTAGCACCAACAATCATGCCATGGTCGAGATCACTGAGATCACGTTTTTTCACCAATCTGATGGTTGATATGAATATTAACTGAAGCTCCTGACCCATATCTCCATGATTTTATGCATTACGCTGCTGCCACATGATTGGCTGATTAGATAATAGCATGAATAATTAGGTGTACAGGCGTTCCTAATAAAGTGAGTGTATATTGTATTATATTACCGGTATGTTATTATCTATCTATCTATCTATCTATCTATCTATCTATCTATCTATCTATCTATCTATCTATCTATCTATCCAGTATATACTGTATATACTGTATACAGTATACAATTCCATATTGGAAGATGGAATACAAAAATGCATTCTATGTGAATACCCCCACGTTTTCCTCAGAAAGATTGATAAACTCGATTGCAAAACGTATTTCTGAGGACTGTAGGCCAGTTATAATCTTGTATTTAATAATAAGGAAATAACAATAATAAAAAGCAATATATTAAATTCTAAAGGCACTTTTTGTAATATCTATTCAGTGCATACCTTGTCTGCAACAATAAAATGATGTATTTCAAATTTCTTCATTTAGCACTTTGAGTTTAGTTTCAGAAAAGCGCTATATGAATGTAACTTTCATTCATTTATTCATTTATAATTGTTCTCAGCAAATATTGATAAATGTGATTATGATTCGTTATTTTTTTTATTTGATCTGTTCAAAAGTTGTAATTGATACAGCCTTTATAAATATCTGACTCAACCTAAGCATTATTCTTAAAATTGTTTATGTGAATTCATATCTATTTTTTACTTAATTTGTAATTCCAAAGATTATGGATTCTAAGTGATAAAAGGTGAATATTGGGTGGTAATGTAGCATTGATTGTGTGATTATATGTACTAAAGATGTTAAATAAGCAGAGAAAATTATGTGCATGAGTGAATAGATCAAGAGAGTTAAATGCACTGATTGTGAGCATGCATGTGTAAGAGTGTGTCTGAGTGTCTATGTTCATGCCACTTGTCAATAATTGCTTAACAACAATGAAGCAATATCAATATCAAATGCTTCTCTACCGAATGCCTCACCTCAGCAACGCCCTGCTTGTTTACTTTTTGTATTTATTAAAGAACAAATACTGTACGTATAACATGTTTAATTCTTGCATGCATCAGCTCAAGGCACACGATGAGTCAGTGGGGGAGCTAGCGAAATGGAGTGCTGAAATATTTATCAAGCCGTAGCATTTTCAGCCTCAGGCCCTTTGTGAGCACTCCTGTGATCTTCCGCAACACGTTTGCAAATTAAATATTGATGCCGTTTAAATAAATAGGCGAATTGTGCGCCCCGGCTCTAGAGGATGCCACGCTGAAAAAGTGAAGATATCGGTGGTGGCTGGGGCACCTCTTTCTCCTGAGACGCAAGGGTGATGATCCCAACAATGCTTGCAAGGGACATTCTGCTTGCATGGCCTGAATTCTTGACACTCTGTATTTAGTGAGACGAACATCAGCACTCTGGTGTACTAAAGCATTTAACATTAAATGCATGGCAATAAACACTCATTTTCAGGTCTTTAGAGATCTGACACTTAAATCTGTCAAAAATGGATGTACAAAATGTCCAGATAGTGTTAAATTAAATCAAATAAAAATAGAAATTCAAGACAATTAGAAAACAATAAAATTAAATTCTGTATTTTGATACATTTTGATGTTTTATTTTTCATAAATGAAAGATAATACAAAAAAATCAAGAACAGGATTCATTATTTTCACACTGAAATTTTATGATATGCATGTACTGAACACATATTGAACTACACATAACACATGTGTAATGTATGTGTAACTTATGTGTATATTCTCATGCACTTATTGAGTCTAAAAAGAAGCACAGCTTACAATCATCAGCCACTTTATTAGGTACAACTGTACATCTTCATATACATGCGATTATCTAATCATCCAATCGTGTGGCAGCAGTTTAATGTATAAAATCATGCAGACATGGGTCAGGAGCTTCAGTTAATGTTCACTTCAACCATCAGAATGGGGAAAACATTTTATCACAGTGATTTCAACCATGGCATGATTGTTGGTGCCAGATGGGCTGGTCTGATCATTTATGTTACTGCTGATCTCCTGGGATTTTCACACATCTTTTCATTTCAGTCTCTTGAGTGTATAGCGTAATGGTGCAGAAAACAATTACAACCAGTGAGCGGCAGTTCTGTGGACGAAAATTCCATGTTGATGAGAGAGTGTAACGGAGAAAAGCCAGACTGGTTCAAGCTGACAGAATGGCTACGGTAACTCAGATAACCACCCTGTACAGTTGTGGTGAGCAGAATAGCATCTCAGAATACACAACACATAGTATTTTGAGGCGGATGGGCTACAGCAGCAGAAGACCACATTGAGTTCCACTTCTGTCAGCCAAGAACAGAAAACTGAGGCTGCAGTGGGCCTACCATTTGTGTACCTCAGCAGAAATCCAGATTTGTCAGACCAGGCGATGTTTTTCCAATTGTCTACTGTGCCCACTGCAGCCTCAGTTTCCGGTTCTAAGTTGACATTAGTCATGAAGTGGTGGTGGCGTAGTGGGCTATAAAGCACATAACTGTTAATCAGAAGGTCGCTGGTTCGATCCCCACAGCCACCACCATTGTGTCCTTGATCAAGGCACTTAACTCCGGGGGATTGTCCCTGTGATAAGTGCACTGTAAGTCGCTTTGGATAAAAGCATCTGCCAAATGCATAAATGTAAATGTAAAATGTAATGTAAATTAGTGGTAACTGGAGGGGTCTTCTGCTGCTCTAGCCCATCTGCCTCAATGTTCGATGTGTTGTGTGTTTAGAAATGCTTTTCTGTATTGCACTGTTGTAACGTGTGATTATTTGGGTTACTGTCACTTTGCTGTCGGCTTTGAACAGTCTGGCCATTCTACTCTCACCTCTGTCATTAACAAGCCATTTTCACCCACAGAACTGCCACTAGCTGGATGTTTTTTGTTTTTCGCATCATTTTCTTACACTCTTTTTTTCTGTTTACAAAGCCAATGGCTCACAGTTACAAGTATAGTAAGTAAGATTTCTCAGGAGACACATTGTGTCTCAGTGATATTGTCTGGTAGAAGGGACATTGTCATAAACATTGTAATTTTATCTGTGATATTCCAAAAATAAATAAAGAAAATATGCTTACACCAACTTTAAATCCATGTCATTGTAACAATTGCTCTGAAAAATCATATTGACCTAATCAGTTCACTACTATATGTATTATTGTATGTTGCCACAAGGTGTGCACATGCATGGGGTAGAAAAATGACTATTTGTATATGAATTATGGTCATTTAAATGCCATTTGTGTGCCACTTCACAAACTTTAAGATTTTTGTGGTGTATTTTTAAACTATAGTTTAAGTAATCAAAGGAAATAATTGAAACAATGCTTTTTCTTCAGTGTGAATTTGGCCCATGTTGGGCTGTCCATTGGGTCGCGCAGATTTCAGGGTTTGTGCGGCGTGGTTTTATGTCAGTGCTGCACTTGTAGAATTGAGCAGCACAGATTTGTCCTTCTTTTTGGGTCTCGCTTTGCTTACCCGACAGTCCTATACTACATCGGATTGACCATAATGCTAAGTTTGACTGTTCTGAAACCCCTACTTTTCCCTTTGGCACATGATCTGTATTGCTGAGATCTGAATTTGTGAGATTTGTATTTGAAGTATTAACAGATAATTAAACCTCTACAAAAAATCGATTCAAATACTTTAGTCATTATTCTATCTCCATACATGGGATGCTACAGAACTATTAACTCAAATATCACTTGATGCACAAGAGTGATCTACCTGGATGTAGGGGAAGAAATCCATCAAAATTACATTAAATATAAGTTGACACAGAGAATATTATATTCTCTATATCTGCCAGCACAGAGAAATAGAGAGATAATTGCAATTCTATTTACTTTTCTAACATACGCACACATAAAATGAAACATACACATAAACAGTACATACATACACCATTTTATTGGTGCTTCCATATTCCATGTCCTTTTTAAAGGCATAAACAAAAGACATGTCTGTCTACTCTATAATATTATATGTATTGGTTCAGACATTGTTTTGTAGACTCGTACACAAACCTGGGCATCACACTCCCTCTAACCTAGATTGAGAAATAGAAGGAGGAAAACATCAAAAGCTCACTCACTTCCTGTTCTTTTACCTCAGGAAAGAGCTGCACCATGGGAATACAGCATAATTTAAAACACTTCATATTACAAACAGAGCAAGCATTCAATAGTGCTAGTTTGTATTAAGGTCTCGCTTTTCTGGCCTATGTGCATATGATTTGTTGTTGAGCGTATAAATATAGTGATCTTTTAGCTGTCAGATGCAGGCTAGCAGAGGTCACATGGGATATAATCCAGTTTTAAAGATCCCCAAAGGATATGGAGAATCCCTGGAGATATGCTATAAATAAGTGTCAGAAAATACAAGTGGCTATGTAGAAGACAGCACACTTATATCTGACAGTTACCATGTAAAGAAAAAGACACTGGAAAGGGTAAGATATCTATTTAAACAATATTTTTTCCAATATATGAAAAGTCATATAATCCAAGATTAACAAGGGGATATCCTGCTCTCTGTCACTATTTAAAGGGGTCATGACATGGTTTTTTTTATTGTATTATTATGTTCCCTTAGGTGCAATTATAGTATTAATATAATTTTTTTTAAGAAAAACTTTTAAAATCTAGTGATTTATGACCTTTTCCCACCCTGTTTCTCATCCTCTGATTCAAACAGTCTGTTTTGGGGGCGTTTTCCATTTAAGACTTCAGTGTTAACGCCCACTGTTATGATTTGCTAACGTCAGTGCCTATGTATCAATTATTGACGCCTCCAGCCAGAACAATATGCAAGTAAACTAAGTAAAAACACTGTGATTATTCATAATGAATGAAATTGCGCTTTAAAAAGTAGTTTAAAGTTTAAAATAGATTACTTACAGTTTGCGTTGTCGTTGTTCCCAGAATAGTCGGCACGGACTTATCTTTGAGCAACAGTTTTCTGGCAAAGCCAGCATCATATTGAGATTTGTTCTCAAAACAGTCATCCTTAAAATGTACAGAACAAACGCTTAAGTTAACACTGCCGTGACTGGGACGTCCGCAAAAAATAAACTGCATCCATTTTTCCCTAACGTCTGGATCTTTCGGCAGCTTATTCAGAGGTTTTGTTTGACCACAGCCAGGAACAGCACATCTGTGTGGCATCGTAATTTTCCTGTGCACAAGTAGTCTCTGTCAGAGCTCGCTGTCCATCGACTGAACACTTGTGAGGCGACGGCGATACTGAAATGAGCGTAGTTGTCTTGCGCTTAAAGCGTGAGTTATCTTGTGCTGGAGGCGGTCATATGCAAACGCTGTTACGTCACTTCTAACCGACACGTCACTTCTAACCATGAATCCAGAACGAGCTGTATTTTGAGCTTGATTAAATAAATGATTCGTTTAGAATGGGGAGGACGTCTTAAAATATTAAACTTGCAGGACGTTTTAATGATACAAAGACCTCTTATATACCAAAAGATCAAGGCAAATTTGGTTTCTCATGTCATGACCCCTTTAAAAGACTCTAGAAGTTTACAGTTCTGTTGAAAATATTGTATTGGTGCAATCACCACTAATTAAGAATGACTGATTGGCAACACTTTACAATAAGGTTCCATTCATTGGCATTAGTTCATGGATCACCTAATGCTAGTTAATAAAAATATGATTGTTCATTGTTGGTTCAAGATAGTTCATGCATTAAACATTGTTAACATATTCATCTTTTGATTTTAAACATGGATTACTGTTTGTTGAAATTAACATTAACCAAGATTAATAAATGCTTTAAAAGTATTGTTCATTGTTAGTTAATGTTAGCTAATGTTAACAAATGGAACCTTATTGTAAAGTGCTACCAACTGATTAAACTCTTCCTTCACACTCTACAAAATATGTTCTTTATTTTTCAAATGGACTGCTGCAATGGAGTTTAAAAACTGAACGTTCATGTTCAAAGATAGTTATATTTCAAGATGAAGTGGTACGCAATGAGATTGAATGGCTTGTACGGGTTTTTGAGTGAGTGTTGCAAACTCAGTAAAGAGGAAAATTCTTTGATATGCCAAAAGAACCATGCACAAACACAACACAAACTCCGACTCTTCAGAGATAAGATTGCTATTGACAGCTGCTGCACTCCAAAAGAGACACAATGGATTTTGATATTTTCATATCTAAAGGATTCAATAAAGCCATTTGATGTGTTTTTTCTTATTGAGAATGCCTGAGCATAATTTTTTTTCTCAAAGACATCAGGATTAGAACACAATTTCAGTTCACAGTGAGCAAGATAAATCCTTACAATATAAAAAGGTTTTATATTGTTTTATAAAAAACAAATTGTTCACCCAAAAATTATATTTGATAATTATTTACTCACCCTCATGTCATTCCAATCCCGTATGACCTCCTTCCATAGAACACTAAAGGTGATTTTTTTTTAAAGTTCCTGATAATTTTTTTTCTTCCATATAATACAAATTAAATGGGTACTTGGGCTCGCAAGCTCTAAAATGACAAAAACAAAGCATATCATATATGTATCATGTATCATGTGACCAAATTACTTATATGCCAATGGATCTCTTGAGAATTTGTATGATTTCTTATGTGAAGTGTGGTTTGCTTACGTTTGCATAGACACTAAAACGTACGGTAGCACTTTACAATAAGGTTCCATTCGTTGACATTAGTAAATGCCTTAGGTATCGAAACTAACAATGAACAATATATTTTCTACTGTATATGTTGAAATTAACTGTTCCTGGAGAGAAGGTGTTGCCATTCTGGCCGTATTTCTGCTGGCAGGTCTTCCCCGCCTCTCTAGAGCCCTGGAAGAGATGAGGGGAGGGAGATGGAAGAGGGAAAGAGCGAGGGAGAGAGACAGAGAGAGACTCGCTCGGCAGTCCCAGGACACAGCATCGCCTGGTCCTCTGGCGGATGTCAGCCACTCCTCCCCTGGCAGATGGCAGCGAGTCCTCTGACTTCTGGCGGCCAGCAGTGACTCCTCTGCTTCCCGGCAGACGGCAGTGTCGAGGACTCCATGACAGCACATCCCCCTCCTTCCCGGGTTTCAGAACCAATTTGACACGATTCAGGATGGGCAAGTAAGAGGTGGGAACTGGCAGAAGATTCAACATAACTTTCAATCAATCAATCAATCAATCAATCAATCAATCAATCAATCAATCAATCAAATTTTATTTGTAGAGTGCCTTACAACAGCCAAAAGGTGCACAAGGCGCTTTCCAGTAAAAACATCAATAGACAACAGTATATAAAAAACATAAGTGTACATAAAAATAGCAATCGAGTCAAGTCGGAGGCTACGTGTTAAACGTTTGTCTAAATAGATGTGTTTTCAACTGCGATTTAAAAACACTCAAAATGGTGATACTTCGTAAGTGTGGTTAAAGTGCGTTCCACAGTTTTGGGCCCTGGACGGCAAATGACCGACCTCCAAACTTTTTATATTTAGACTTTGGAATCACCAGAGAGGTGTGTTCAGAGGAGCGCAAGGTTCTGGCTGGTTGGTGGACCGTTAGTAATTCTGTGAGATAGGCCGGGGCCAAACCGTTAATGGCCTTGAACATGAACAGCACGACCTTATACTCCACCCTAAACCGCACCGGGAGCCAGTGGAGCGAGCGGAGGATCGGGGTGATATGTGAGCATTTGGTGGCATTGCAGAGGAGACGTGCTGCTGCGTTTTGTACCTGTTGAAGCCTATTGAGAAGTGATTGATTCAATCCAATGTAGAGGGCATTGCAGTAGTCTATCCTCGAACTGATGAAGGCATGAATGGCTTTTCAAGGTCAGCTCTTGACAGAAATGGTTTGACCTTACTCAGGAGCCTTAACTGGTAAAAGCTCGCCTTCACAACTGCACTAATCTGTTTATCGTACTTCATACCTTTGTCAAAAATAACACCCAGGTTACGCACATTGGGTGCAAACTGAGGTGTTAGAGGACCAAAACTGAGAGACCTATTGGATGAGTCTGGATTGAACAGAATGTACTCAGTCTTTCCTTCATTCATATGAAGGAAATTCTGGGAAAGCCACTGTTGATGTCCTGAAGGCAGTTATGCAGAGGATCCAGTGCAGAACGATTGCTCAAAATCACAGGAAGGTAGATCTGGAGGTTGTCAGCATAGAAATGGAAATGTACATTGTGATTGGAAATGAGTTTGCCAAGTGGCAGCATATACAATGAAAATAGAATCGGACCGAGAATGGATCCTTGAGGCACACCAGACGACAGAGGGGCAGCTGAGGAGGAAAAGTCATTAAGCATTACTGAAAAGGTTCTGTTAGTGAGATAATTAGAGAACCAATTGAGCACCGCGCCCTGCAGACCGACAACATGTTGAAGACGGGAGATAAGAATGGCATGATCCACGGTGTCAAATGCAGCGGTCAGATCCAGTAACACCAAAACCACAGAGCTTTTACAGTCCAGTGCTCCAAGAATGTCATTATGGACCCTCAATAGTGCCGATTCGGTGCTATGTCTAGACCTGAAACCGGACTGAAATTTATCACCAATGACGTGCAGTTGGAGATGAGATTGAAGCTGAGAGAAAACCAGCTTTAATGACATAAATCCATTTAAACAAACATAAACACACAGAAACACACACAGCGGCCACGTGTGTCTCTCGCTCATGCTCTCTCTCGAATTGGCACTTCCGGCTCGTCTTTCTCCCTCTACCGGATGAATAGGACAATTCAGCACTGGATGTGTATCCTCACGGCCTGGCCATACCATCATCCTCCTCACATATGTGTTGTGTATTTGTAATTATTTCTTGTTCTCTGTATTTTTAGATTGAAGTTATTACTTGCAGCACAATAAACAATGTGGGTCAATATTGCACAATTACCAAACATTGACAAGATGTCCGTTATTTATCACAACTGCATTGTATAATATGTCAATATAATTGCAACATGATGGGATATGCAATGGTTTAAAAAGTGTGTTATTTCTGCGCCACTAGCTTTACCAACAAACAGATACTCCCACCCAAAACTTGTGCTAATGTTTGAGGCAAAGTTGCTGTATTGGACTGGTTCCACAGAGCAACAGTATTACATTTTTGGGGACAATCAACCTACAAATGACTTACTTCCTCTACATACTGTACCAAGCAGTGAGAGGAGAAAATAATTTTAAAATTACACATTTCACCTTTCATAATGCAACACAAAATGATACCAAAATGATAATTTTGGTCAGCTTTGTGGTTATTTAAATGACTGGATGAGTAAATTATGCTGGGTAAAGTCTTGAATAATGCTTTGACCTTTTGACCTGATGTTGATTAAAATTGAAGGTTTTTATGAATACAGCCACAACGGTGTTTAACCCATGATTTAGTCTGATGGAAGCATGAATAGCATGCATACAGAAATCTTTTGAAATGGCTTTCAACTACTTCATTGGCCAGGCAGCCAATGTCTGACACAGTAATAATTCACACTTTCTCAGAATTTCAGCAAATTATCCTTCAAGAAAAGTTCGAAAAAATTTACTTTTTTTCTTTTTTTTAATTATGGTGTGATTAAAAGATAGAGTCTATTGAGGTAAACTTTTATAAATCTATGAAAATATGAAATGGCTTCATCAAGATGCAAAGATTCTACTTTTATAGTTAATATGATGCTGTAAAAGTATGCTGATTTTTTATTTTTTTTTCGACTTTTCAATTTTGAGGACAACGTAATTTTTTTCCCTTTAAATCTGCATTCTATACTGCATTTATTTTCAGAACGAAAAAGTTTGATCGTGATTAACGAATATGACTAACAGGTAATTCAGAGTTAAAATTGATGATTTAGTTGGATTTCAGAATGTAAAAATTAAAAAAATGGTTAGTAAAACAAAAGAAACATTTATGGATCCATCAATAAATAAAAAACAAACACAATATTTACTGCACAATACTTCTCTGTGGACAAGATTTGGTTTCACAGGAATTTGAATTGACTGAATTTTACATTTTTAAATCATTTTAGCAGTATTCATGAACATTTAGACACAGATCCCAATAGAAAGATAAAAAGGCACAGTATACGGTTTGGGGGGAACATTTAAATAGAGATTACTGGTCATCTGTGTCTCAAGAAAGCCCAAGCAAGACATGCTATACTGAATAGAGAATTCAATGAAAGAAATGCAGTGCTTTTATACTGTAGATATGATATGCCCTTGATTTACTCAAAGACTTCAGGAGAACCAGCTAGATCTTCGTCACCTGCCCAACTTTGAATTTCTCAAACCCCAGCTGGATATCCACCAAATGAGGGATAAAATTCTGTTTGATGCCACTTTCCCCTCTGTATAAGGAGATAAAACGCAAGAACATTTGTCTTTATTACACATAGCCAGTATAAGATTCTGAAGTCTGGATAATGAAATCTGAGGTTGAGGCTGTATTTTATAATAGTGTTTGTTTATACTTTTGGGTTTGTGGCCCAGTTAGGAGGCGGCAACCCAAACTGAAATTGTCTATTGTCTATTAAAGACACTTGTGGATGGACCTTTTGTAATAACCTGAATTTATGTATAAATTTGTATTCAAATTTGTTTTGATCTTCATCTAAGTTACAATAATGAACAAACACAATTTGTTTTAACTAATAACACACAAATTAATGTAATGTTCTTGTACATATTGAATACAGTACATCATTCAAACATTCGCAGTGTAGTTTGGAAAAAGTATGTGAACACCTAGGCTACTGACATCAACAAAAGCTAATTATAGTCATTAGTTGGCAAACCTGGCATACAATTAAGATGGATTAGAGCCACTTTGACTTATAAAAAGTACTCAAACATTTTGAGTTTGCTATTCACAAGAAACATCTATTGACATGGACCATGACCTACGAAGAAGACCTATGATCAAGAATTGCTGCTTTGCATATAGCTGGAAAGGGTTACAAAATTATCTCGATGAGCTTAAATATTCATCTGTCCAAAGTTTGACAAAATGTCTATAAATGGAGACGAATTATTACTGTGCCTACTCTCCCAAGAAGTGGCCATGCAGCCAAGATGACTCAAAAAGCACACCACATAATGCTCAATGATGTCAAAAACAACCCTTGAGTGTCAGCTAAATACTTGGAACTGGTTAACATCTATGTTCATGAGTCTACTATATGGAAAACATTAAACAAGCATGTTGACCATGGCAGGACACCATGAAGGAAGCTGCTGCTTTCCAACAAAAATATTGCTGTGCGCCTGAAGTTTGCCAAAAACCAACTTGAATCTCCACAATGCTACTGGGAAAATGTTTTGTGGACGGAAGAAACTAAGGTTGAATTGTTTGGAAAGAGCACTGTTGCAGGGCGGAGGGTGGGGCCGGGTCGTGATCATACATACCCGGTCCCTTATCAGGCTCATCAAGCCTCCGAGAGGGATAAAGGTCGACTGCGGAGGATTGTGCGGGAGAGAGAGATAGTTTACGGACATGTCCGCCATGTGTGTTTGTGTCTTTTAAGTTATTCATTAAAATATTATTTATATTATCAATCCGGTTCTCGCCTCCTCCTTCCCATTGAACCTCTTTACAAGCACGTAGCACTACATACTGCATTGAGTAACACTGGCACCACATACCAACATGAAAATTATCCTAGTGGTGAAGTACAGTGGAGGTAGCCTCATGATATGGGGCTGCTTTGCTGCTTCAGGGCCTGGACCGCTTGCCATCATCAAGGAAAAAATTATTCCCAAGTTTATCAAAATATCCTACAGGATATTGTCTGGGTGGCAGGGCACTAGCTCAAGCTCAATAGAAGTTGGGAGATGTAGTGGGACAATGACCCTAAACATAAAATCCACTTCAGAATGGCTTCAAGAAAAGAAAATCCACCTTTTGGAGTGGCCCAGTCAGAGCCCAGACCTTAAACCAATAGAGATGCTGTGACCTCAAGAGAGCCATTCACACCAGACATTCAAAATATATGGCTGCGCTGAAGTAGTTCTGTAAGGAACAATGGTCCAAAATTCCTTTTGAAAGTTGTGCAGTTCTAATCCGCAGCTACAGGAAACACTTGGTTTCGGTTATTGCTGCCAAAGCAGTATAGACCAGTTATTAAATTCAAGGGCTCACTTACTTTTTCCACAGCACTGTGAATGTTTAATGAGGTGAGTTCAATAAAGATATTAAAGATTATAATTGTTTGTGTGTTGGTAGCTTAAGCACATTGTGTTTGTCTATACCTGTGACTTTGATGAAAATTAGATCAAATTGTATGACCAATTAATGCAAAAAAACAGCTAATTCCAAAGGGTTCACATACTTTTTCTTGCCATGGTATATTTGTATAAATTTTGCACATATTATATTTAATATTTTCTGTCTCCTATCCTTTTCTTTTTCATTTGATATATTATCATGCCTTAAGAACAGTTCACTCAAAAAAAACGTATGTCATTTCTGTATGCTCTTATTTTTCCTATGGAACACAACAGAAGAATTTCCAAAGCCAGAGAATAGTTTTGAGTGAGAAACAGACCAAAATGTAAATATTATTCACTGTTAATCTTCCTCTCCGCTGAACCTCTAAATTCTCATTTGTGGCCACTTACAGACTCAATAGCCGCTTTTCCTCCATTGAACTTGAGCCATGAGACCAAACTCGATCTGCATTCCCATCATCGGCCAATAGCCCCGCAGCGTTGCCTTAAAACCCACCCTTAAAGAAATAGTCCCGGGAAAGAAGAACTTTATTTGTCAAATGGAGTTGTGTGGATTATTTTGATGCACCTTAAATATGCATTTTGGACTGTAAAAAAATACATTCACTTGCATTGTTTGCAAGGAGGAAATCCTAAAAATCTTAAATTCTTTTTTGATAAAGAAAGAAACTCATTTTGGATGGCCTGAATGTGAGTAAATTATCATCAATTGTTTTATTTTTGGGTGAACTATTCCTTTAATTCGCCACCCTGGTGCCAACGTCACACCCTGTCCATTTTACAAGCAACAGGGAAGCTCAAGATGATATATCAGTCTCTGTAGACTAGCTAGTCCTTGAAATGAACACAGATTTGTACTGCGCCCTCAGTTTATTTTTATTTGTTTCCTGAACTTGTACCATTCTGCATTGGATACACAACTTGGCAAGTTCTGCGACAATATACTTAATCATGTCCTTGATTTGGCAGATGCTGTTGATCTGATGTTGCACGTTTTCATCAGCCTAAATATTCAGAATGCCATGATTTCTTCTAATTAACAGTACTGACGATCCTCCATTCTCCTTTTGTCTGTTGAAGTATGCTGGTTGCTAGATATGAAAAAAATATGGGATATGAGTATCTTGGTGCTGACCCTCTGACCTGACTAAGCTAAACTCTGCCTTTGACATTGACCTTGCTTCAATCCCCAGTTGGCCTTCTTTGGCCCAAGTGTAATCATCAAGCCAAATGCTCTTGGCTTTTTGGCCCCAAGGAGGCACCATGAAGCCCCAGAAGCGACAGAGGGAATGCAACTGGTCCTGGCAAGCACTGGCACACCATAATTTTGCCCGATAGTGGAAACTCAGCTATTAATAGCACAAATGCAATTGCTTCTTGTGTCGTAACCGAACAGGGGGTGCTAGTTCAAATATGCAGAATGAAAAGTTTATAAATATAGTGCACAAATCGCATGTACTTTTTAAAATTCTTTTTAGAGCTTGCATTCGGGTTTGGAATGATATGAGGGTAATAAATGATGACTGAATTTTCATTTTTGGGTGAACCATTCCTTTAATGTTTACATAGCTGCATAAATATCAGATATCCACAAGCTAAATGTCGCAAGTGACATGCTATAATACTGGTCAGTGCAGTCAACCATGTATTTGCACGGAGTGTAGCAGCAGGTCATGTGGTTGTCAGAAGAAGATGTTTTCTTCTCTAGATGAGAAGCTCAGGCTCCAGTGCACATAATTAAATGAAAACCTGTGCCATTTTTTGCCAGACACTTTTCAAAGACCTTTGGCTTTATCGCTCATCAGTGTCTCATCTTTTTCTGATTCTGAGAAACCACACTGTTTTGACTCAGGGTCAAGAAAAAATCTCCATCCCCAGGCCAACATACCATGCCATAAATATAGTCTTCAAATACCACAGTTATGGGCTTTATCGATTGACGCTGCAAAGCATTCAGTTGCCTCTGTGCAGTCATTGGGAGGTATTCCCAATTATCCTAAACATTTTTCTATTCTAAAGTCAGCATGGAAAATACTTGGTTTAATTATTGTTTGTGGTTCAAAGTCAACTGTAAATCAGTGGTTCAGATTGAAAGGAAATTTGATATTTATTGATGGTGTCAAAAGAGAAACCACAGTCCTTTAATAATTGTAATAGAACTGGTTAAGTGAAAGAATTTTCTTTTTGCCCCTTTACAAAAATGCAGGAATAGGCATTTAAACCTCATGCACTGTTCTAATTCATTTAAACTAATTTAGTTTCTTCAATAAAACTGGTTTATTTTATCTGACAGGTACGAGACTTGGTGACTTTTTGTCCATTTGTTATCTGAACACACACAGTTGATTTGATCATTCTAAGTGGTAAAAAACAAAAAGTTACAAATGTACTGTTCCCATTTGACCGTCATAGGAAATTAATGGGAATATGTGACAAAAAAATCACATATTTGTTTTTATTTTATAAAATCTAAAAAACAGCCACAATGCAGAATAAAACACACACAGACATGAAGGTGTGAGACTACCAGACATCAAGAGTGCAAAACACAAACACACACACACACACACACACACACACACACACACACACACACACACACACACACACACACACACACACACACACACAAAACTGAACTGGTCAGACTATAAAACAGATACTTTTTTTATATATATGTCAAAAAACAAACAAACAATAAATCAGCCACATTTACATTTATGCATTTGGCAGACACTTTTATCCAAAGAGACATACAGTGCCCTTATTACAGGGACAATCCCCCCTGGAGCAACCTGGAGTTAAGTGTCTTGCTCAAGGACACAATGGTGGTGGCTGTGGGGATTGAACCGACAACCTTCTGCTTAACAGTTTAGTGCTTTAGCCCACTACGCCACCACCACTCCTTAAATTAACTCCTTAAATTAGCCACAATGCAGAACACACACCAAATGAATTGGTGAGGACAGAACACATCTACAATGCTGAACACACATACACACACACACAAACACACTCATCTTGTTACAACCAGAGATAAATTAGGTTATTACTTGTTATTCTACTAATTTCAGGTATTCAAAATCAGACAAACATAACCTTAAACAAATCAAACAAAATTCTAAACTTTGACAAAAGTAGTCTTTGATAAAGTTTAAATATATATCTTAATGCAGAACTTGTGACACAATTTAGAAATCATTTTCTCTGCAACCAGGAATTAATAAGTAGCTCTCTGCAGCCATCTAGTGTTTATACTTGTAATTTCATCTGTTTTTTTTTTTCTTTTCTTTTTTCTGTTTTTTAATGGACAGTACAGTTGGATTCTTTAGACATTAATAGCTTTCAAACAGTTTATCATTTATGAGGATTGGTTCAGTATTTGAGAAAATATTCATAAGAAAAGCCAAGAAAGTACATTTTCAAGCTCAAGGTAATATAATTAAATAAATTAGTAATAAAATGTAAAAAAAAAAAAAAAAAACACGTTTATTGTTTCAATTGGAACGTGATTTAATGATGAACAGTGCATAAGGGTTAAAAATTATGTCTCAAATGAAAAGGTATATGAAAGTAAAAGTCTCTGTGCCCAACCAGCCGACAAATACCCTAAACCTCTCTAAAACCAACAAACCAGATAGACCTGATCAGTGGAAACTGGTTTGGTGGCCAGCTAAAACCAGTTAACTGCCTTAGTGACGTGGATGTCCTCCACGTGACGCGTGACATTACCAACGAGCTTACATCATCCCTCTCATGAGCGCACGTCACAGAGATGTACGGAGGGAACATTTGTAGTTAAACAGTATGTAAGTATTGTTTTGTTTCTCAAAATAATCAATCGTTTGCGTTCAGAAGAACGTTATTTGTCGACTGGAGTCGTATGGATTATTTTGATGCACCCTAAATATGCATTTTGGACCATCAAAAAATGGAGTACATTCACTTGCATTGTTTAGAGGAGGATGCCTGAAATTAAATCCTAAAAGTCTGAAATTCTGTTTTGATGAAGAAAGTAACTCAGATTCATCTTGGATGGCCTGAGGGTGAGTAAATTATCAGCACATTTTCATTTTTGGGTGAACTATTTTTTTAATGACAAAGGTTGAGGAAGGTTCAGGAAAAGTGACTGTTATAACTGCATTCAGCAGTAGGGCTTGCTGTTTTGTAACTGAGATTTAGATGACCTGGAATGGTGGGGTTGTCTGAAATTCCCTGGTTACCTAGTCTATGTAGATTACATAGAGGCTACTATTACATAATAGAGGAATCCGGAGCTTGTTGTCACACAGAAACAATGCCACAAAGGCAGTATCTTAGTATAAGGTTTTGCGTCAAATGTCCAATACCATAAATGCTTTTCTCTTGCAGTGGTTTTGCATGTTGGTTTCTAATAGTTCAACTCATTATGAATGAATCATTTGATCAATTCTGTCTTCCAATCTAAAAATACAAAATATTTTTGAAACCACAATGGCATACATTCAAGAAAGTATCTATTTACGTGCATAATATGAATTATACCATGGTCTATTCAAATTCTCGATTCTGATTGGCTGGGATGCCTGTGTTAGAACCCTTTAATGCACAGGTAGTTCAAGTCAGTTTTAATCACCATCATTAATGCGCTTACTGCACTTTACTCTTTAATGAGACATAGACGGGAATGACAACGAGGCTGCATGTGAGGGATAGAGATACAGTCTCTTCAAGAGGTTGTACAGTCGTTTAAAGTGTTTTTAGATCTTTCTGCTGACGAAACATAAAAAAATGCATTTCCAAGAAATTTTAGTGGACAAAAAACTCCAGAGACCATGAGTTGTGGAACATTAGATCTGATCAAGGAGCTTTTTGACAGTGCGTGCCATTGAAGAGAATGTAAGTCTAGCCCTCACAGCCTCGTGGTAAGATGTCCTGAAAACCTATGGCTATCTTAGGCTACCTTTTACAATATTGTTAATTGCTAAAATTGTTATTTGTGACAATATTGTTAGTGTTGTGGTTCAGAGCTGTTCTACTGTATGCTATTTAATGGCAGGTTCCCATTGTGACAACTTACCCCAAATAGTGTGTCCCACTATTATATCATACAGTTGTCAAAGAAGGTCAACGTGTGTCCTATGTATGTGTGTCTATCTTTTTCATAGCAAAACAGGCTGAGCTTTCCACGTTTGTATGTAACTAAGACTTTCAGATATGTGCCTAGTAAAAGTAACTTTAAAAATAATGAATTCCTGAGAAATAGTCACCGTAAAAGTGACACACATCTAGCCCCTGTCTGATAATGTGGTGAGAGAATGTTGTAATCATGACCTGCCACTGACAAATCTCAACATAACACAAATAGATAGGCCTATGCTTTATTTAATTCTCCACTTTGACTTGGAGCAAATGGAGTCCTTGCATGTTATTGCGGTTCTAAATTTTGATTGGTCCAGTTTTTAACAATCAATTTCTAATGCACGTACCAGAAAAGACCAAATGGCACTGGGGGAATGGGCAGGCATTAGACAAGTGATGCAAATAATCATGTGACATAATCAAACGACCAAGCGCAGAAGTCTTCCCTTTAATGCACTTTGAATTTGGGGCGTGCTTACAGAGATAGGCTACAATACTCTCAACTGAAGGTGCATCATTGTCCACGCGCATCTTGAGGAACCACAACTGCGCAATTCAGTCATTGCGCGACTGCTGGAGGAGGAGATACGCATCGTATATTTATATATTTAACTAACCGCTGCTGTCCCTGTCCACTCGTCTTCTGGATCTCTCTACTGGTCGTGTTCGTTCACGGGGCACCTGTGTACAGTGGATAAGCACTCTGTGATTCGTGGACTAAATTGTGCGGAGCTTTCGGGAATACGAAGAGCTTCTCCGTAAAGCGAGAAGGAATAAAGCACATTTTGTAACCCGTCTCCAAAAAGTGTTCGATTCGGGTGGCAATGCTTTGGTCCTAAAAGTGATTGAACGATATGGGAAAGATGGTTAACGACCAAATTAAGGGGTTCGAGTTGCTTCGGTTCAGCCTACCACTGAATGTGGAGTAAATACCCACGTCTTTTCTTATTTTGACTCGGAATACAGTGAAGTATCGCATCGGTAAGTTGATTTATTGTAGCTATACTCTAACTATCCAAATATTTATATTATTGAAAGTTTAAGTGATCAGATGCATGTGAAAGCATGCCATTTTTCGCATTCTAAATAATAAATGTTTTTCACCATATGTAAGCAATATCTTATATATCAATATATATAAAAATAAATAAATAAAAAAAAGAATATATGTAGGCTATATATATATATATAGGGGGCGTTCAAGCAGGACGTGTTCTTGTATTCCGTTTGTGCTATTTAGCCGTAATTGTCGCGTCTCGCACGAGAATTGCGTTGCGTTTTTAACACGGCGTGTAAAGAAATGGGTCGTTCACACCGAAGGCATTTTTGTATTCCATCTGCGCTGTTTTTCCTGTTGCTTTCCTATGCAAACGTTACGCCGCGTCGCGCTCAGGAGCGCCGCGTTTTTTAGACGCCGTGTCAAGTAAGAACTTCCACTATTAAAAACTGATCTTGAGACACGCGTTCTGCTCTGTTTGTCTAGCGGCGTCTTTCTTTTTTAGAGCAAAACGCGTTCGGTCTGAACATCCCCATAAACAGTTAAACTTTGAAAAACGTGTCTCGTTTTCTATTCATAATGTTCCATTCGATTGCGCTCCGTCCTGCTGTTTTTGAACGCTAGAACGCCCTTCTAAAGACACCAGACAGCAGCTTATGCGGTTGAAGTAGCGGGGTATGTGTGATTTATTTGGCGGGTTGCACACTGATCTCACTCATCTAGGGCAGGAGTGGATATGGGGCGCACATATCGCTGTTACCGCAGATATAACTTCTTAATTCAACCGACCTGATGCTTATCTCAAGATGTGATTTATAAATAAAGGTGTGAAAAATAAAATGTGGCAGGTGCTGCATATAGCCCATTTCTCCAGCCTCACCATTAGTTCTGAATAGTCACCCATACAAAATGCCATTATAATACATCTCTCACTGTAGGCCTATATAGACGGCAGGCTATATGGAATACCAAGAAAAGTGATGGAAAGATGTGGAGTTATTTAAAAAATGACACAGAAAGTGTGTAGAGTTCCCACGGTCGTGGAAACCTGGAAATATCATAGAATATCAATATTGGGATTTCCAGGCCTAAAAATGTATGTAAATGAGGAAAATCATGGGATTTATATGGTGAATGTTCTTTTTAGTAGTTATACACTGTTCCTTTATATTGCTCTAGATATTGGTCTTTTGTGTAAATAAACATACCTGTATGTCAGCGTTGTATCATATAGCTGATTAGGGTCTTATTGGAGACATTTGAACACTAATAACCTAAATATAATCTTCTAAAAATATTAATTACAAAGATAGATACCTGACATACAAATGGAAATCCTCCTCGGCAATTTATATAAATTAATAAAAAAAATCCAAATCATGAATTACTGGAAACGTCCATGGATATTCATTGGTCAGAAGGTGTAGAACCCTGGAATATAATAAAAAATGTCAATAAGATGTAACAATCAACATATACTGTAATAAGTAGAAATGTCTAAAAATATGAATTGCAAAGATTGATATCTACATACAAATGGAAATCCTCCTTGGCGATCTCTATAAAATGAATAATAATAATAATAAATTAATCCATATTACGATAACTGGGAAAAGACATGGAAAGTCATGGAAATGTATTGGTCAAAATGGAATAGGGTATGGTATGGTAACCCTGGAATAGTCATTAAAAAGGTCAATGAGAGGTAACAACCAACATATTATGATCTGATTTAGGTTGGTTTCTTTTGAAGTAAATCCTCAAACAATTGTTAGCTGGATCAATCAACTATCAGTCCTTAGATCCCCCAACACACCTCAGATGCCTGGTTTATAATCTCACAAAGGTGTGACTAAGCTTTGGGAAGTTTAGTGCCAGTATATATTGCAGGAGTGAGACAGAGAGCGGAAAGAGACAGACAGAGCGAGCAAGCAAGAGAGAGAGAGAAGCATGGGAGGAAATACACATTGGGTTCTATCCACACCACATCTGCTATTCAAATGGGAATGGGATCCTTCTCTAGTGTGTTCATGTTTATTTATGGCTGCATCTGGGATGCATGGCTCATCTCATTTTGTTGCTAACAAGTAAAGCCAAATTAGAGGTGAGAACACTAGGAAAAAACAATGTGCAGAAATCAGTCGAACTGCTCAACAGTCTTGCCTGGCTTCCCCTGGAACTATTTATGCTTCTCATTGTGCTGTATAAAGTTTATTTAAAGAGAGACAAAAATAAATGTTGATGCTGTTGGTGATGAAAGCATTGTTATTTTATATACAGTAATAGGGTGTATATTTAAAAAAAAAATCTCTCTTAATATACATCTCTCTATTTTGTTTTTTACAGCCTGGATTTCAAATTTCTACTTTTCTCTGTATTCTCCTGGGTAAAATGTCTTTCTCTTGAGGTTTAAATGAATAGTTCACCCAAGATTTTACCTTAAAAGAATCTTCACGCAGCTCTTGTCCATACAGCAACAGCTGGCCATGTCTGTCAAGCTCCAAAAAGGACAGAAAAATGGCGCTAATAAACATAACAGCAGTCCTTATGACTCAAGTGCTATATTGCTATGCTAGTCCACAACATTGGCTCAAACGCAATATACACTCACTGAGCACTTTATTAGGAACACTTGTACACCTACTTATTCTCATGCGATTATCTGATCAGCCAATTGAGTGTGATCAGTGTAATGCATAAAATCATGCAGATACAGGTCAGCAGCTTCAGTTAATGTTCACATCAACCATCCGAATGGGGAAAATGTTTTTATCTCAGTGATTTGACCATGGCATGATTGTTGGTGGCAAATGGGCTGGTTTGAGTATTTCTGTAACTGCTGATCTCCTGGGATTTTCACACACAACAGACTTTAAAGTTTACTCAGAATGGTGCCAAAAATAAATAGCATCCAGTGATCGGTGGTTCTGCAGATGGAAATGCCTTGTTGATGTGCAGACAGAAATGCTATGGTAACTCAGATAGCCACTCTGTACAATTGTAGGAAGCAGAATAGCATCTCAGAATGCATAATACGTCGAACCTTAAGGCGGATGCAGAAGACCACGTTGGGAACTTTATTAGGACCATAGTGAGTGTACAATCAACTTCACCACAATGTGTACAATAACAGGGAAAGATGATGTATAGCAGGAGTAAGAAACAAACTCCCAATCCAAACATTTAACATCAGTCCAAGTGTCACCGAGCAGTAATTATGGTCTGAAGGCACACATCATGCTCATAAGCAGCCTGGGAGGAGGTTTAGAGCTTTAGTATAAATTAATATGCATTTAGCTGACAGTTACAGCTGACTATCCAAAGCAACTTACAGTAATACAGGGACACTGGAGGAACCTTGGACTAAAGGAATATTTATCGTAAAATGTCCCTTTTTATTCCATGGGGAAATAAATGCAGGCATATGGGTTTGGAATGACATGAGAGTGAGCAAATATATATATATATAATAATTTTCATTTTTCAGTGAACTATGTCTTGTACAAGGGCACAATGGCGATGATTCAGGGATTGTTCCTTGTGGGAATCGAATTGCAAACCTTTTGGTTTCAGGTCTAGATTTTTTTTAGTTTGTCTAATGGATGACTGGTCTGTTTTCCTGGATCAGCTTCAGTTGTTGGTCCTGGAACTACATCCCTTTCAAAGAAACCTAGTCCTTACCTCTTAGCCTGACCCTATAATACTACTATAACTACTGTACCCTTAAAATCAAAAGGGAAATGATAGGTTGATAAAAAATTTTTCAATCCCCAGCCTAGCCCTAAAACTTACTCTAAAACATGCCAAATCTATCAAAACCACAAAACAGTCATCTGTAGCCTAATCTATTTTTATTTTTCCATCACCAGCCAGAGGGCTGTTGGCATATGATGCTCAATAATCACAAGAACTTCAATGCTGGCTATGTTCGCCAAAGCACCTCATAATGATGATCATCTCTGCTATTCCAACCGTTGTCTGTTAGTAATTATATGTAGATGGTTATGCATGCTGGTGCAGCTCACAGGGAATCTTTAGAAGTCTGAAATCCGTCTGAATTGTTTCCTCCCTCTTTACTTTGCAATTGCACAGGCCCTTTGGGAATAAATTACGCCTTTAACCACCTCTCCTATCAATTATATGCCAAAACAATGCTTGTGCAAACCAAAGAGTCATCTTATTTATCGTGTAAATAGATGCAATGCCTTTCATGCATAGCACTATTGTGTTGGTGATGCTGCACTGCCTTATTATATTTGCCAGTGCAATTGAATGCTCATCACTTTGCTTAATAAAATGGTTAGTGGATGTTGGTGGAAAATGACAACACTCCTCTGTCTTTTTGGAGAGTAAATGAAAGATTGGTTTTGATGGCAATTCAGGAATTTTTCATGCATTGTTGGATGCAAGGGGGTCAGGGTTTGGATGTTTACTATCAGACCCTGCTGGTAGATTCCAAAACTACTCAAATTTGTAGGTAAAAAGCATGTTTTTCCATTAATTACCTTTTACATGTAGCTGTGTATAGAGCAATATTTAAATAGCAAACACATAATTATATTATTTTGCCATACAAATTCAAAGTGGAGTAATAACACCAGAACTGAAACTGAGAAAAATATAGTGAATGTGCTAGCTGAGCAACTTCCATTGAGATTATGAGATTATTAGGAATGATAATGAATAGCTCTAGTCTTTCCAGGTATTTTAGAACTCTTTGGTTGAATATGACATACAGTTTGGAAATCACAGTTTTCCATTCTGTCAACTCATATTTTAATTTCCAAATGAAATTTGTCCTTGGAAACCTTGCTGTGAGGAGTGCTTTATTTTGTTGGCATGCCAATTTGCATGCTCTTTTTGGTTTGGTGACAGGTAGAGTTGGGATACTCGAGTTTGGACTCCAATTTTAATGGACTTGGACTTGTCAAGGACTCTGATGCATTCTTACTCAGACTTGACTCATACTTGATCCTTTGGGACAGAGTCCAGCAGATTCCATTGCATTTGTGATGCAATGAAAATTAAGAAACTAAACAAAAATAACAATTGTGGTCCATGCAGTGTTGTCAGCTTGAAATGATCCATAATAGCTTGAATTAGAGATTAATTAACTGTGTGACTATTTAAGTTGTCACAAAAATGTTTTATTGCTAAAGCAGACAGCAACTCTAAATAGATCAACAGCACCTATTTATTATTTATTAACTATTTTCAAAGCATTGACTGATTACAATTTTTACTGCCAGGTAGCCAGTAATTTACCACTGGGTAACTTATGCACAAATCGTTTATAGTCTATATTTCTTACACTTTTGAAGGACAATTTTGTTAAATGTATGACTCAATATTATTATTCTCCATGTTTTTGCAGTTAAAGAATAGCTCAGTGAAATTTTCTTTGGTTGATATTTAAAGATTTCATAATGATTGTAGAACAACACGGCTGCTGCTCTAACAAATACATTTTTCTTTGCTGTCAGCAACTGCGAGATGCACACGGGCGTATCAGGGTTTTAGGTGCACAAGCTGAGTGCAGAACTACCCCACATTGGGCCATTTTCGGCAAATTAACTAAACAATCATGTCTGTGTGAAATGGTACTAATATTAGCAGTGGGCTTTTCCAATGTTTTTGAATGTAACATTTGCAGTTAAATCTTCAAAACTTCTCAGAGAGTGCTATTTATTACTATGTTGTCTCATTATATGTATTTTACCAAACCAGTCAGCAGATAGAGACTCAAAAAGAAATCTCAGTATAACTATTATTTCTTTATATAGGGATACAATGCGAGCAGGGCGGGGCGGGGCCGAGCGGTGTCTGGGCAGAGCGAGGCTGGGAATATAAGTGGTGAATGAGTTCCACACGTGTGCCACACCGGTCTCGCGTTCCAGTGAGGGGAGGTGGGAGAATTTAAGGAGAGGAGACAGTGGCAGATGTGAAAGAGAGACAAAGCTATGTGTGTGTTAAATGTTCGGTTGAAAAGCCTATTGTGTTTGAGTGTATTTATGTAGATGCTGAAAAGCGTAATGTAGTGTGAAGCAGTGTGTTATGATGTGCGACTGAAAAGAGCAACAATAAATATCTACGTGTTTTTGCCAAGCAGATCCCAGATTCCTCCTTTTCTGAATTGTTATAGGATAATTTTAAACAACCCAAAACTATATTGAAAGGAAATATTGACAAGGAAAGTCCGACTCAGCCCCTTTTGGTCTTGGACTCGACTCGATTGTTTAAAGACTCAGACTTGAGTCGGACTCGAGTAAGGTGGACTCGAACTCAACACTAGTGACAGGAGAGGTTGCATGCAGAAGTCTTAATGGAAAATGACAACAAATGGAATTTTTTTCATTGGTGAGCTCTAACAACCGTACAATTCCTCCTCCCCTTGCCCTGCGCCAAAAGCCGAGCTGTGTAATCCAATCTGACAGACATTCCTGCGGCATAATGTGCCCCCGAAACTTAAAGACACAAAGCAAACCCTCAGAGAGACCCCCTGTCCTTGCAATTACTATAGATGCCCAACAGTTACCCACGCTAGGATATAGCATTAAATAATGGGCTTCTCTGAAGATTATGCAATTATAATGAAACTATAGCAGATTACTCTTCCTCTAAAGGGCCAGTGCAGTTGAAGACAAGTAAGCTCTTCATTTTAGAACTGAGAAAAGAGTGCACAAAAAATGGTCTTAAACCTTAGGGTTGATGTCTTTAAAAACTTTGGGAGTATTCATCATGTGTTCAGTGAATACTATCTAGTTCTGTTGAAAGAATGGGGAAACAAATCATATGGCCTCAGGCTACAGAGCTAAAACTGTGACAGTTATGGATTTTCAAAGGAAAACAAAGCAAGCAAAGGAAAATCTCCAGTGCTCGCAGGAGTGAACTCCACATTAAATGCTTTAAAATCCTGAAGTGAATGCCAGTCTTTTCAAAATATGTTCTATGAGTAAAACAATAAATAAACTTGATCAAGAGAATCCTATAAAAGGACTACATATGTAGCATCACTTTAATGGACAATAATCAAACTCTTGCTAGACACTGTTTATTGAATATGCCAAATAAATGAATTACAGATCTGTTTTATGTGAGGAACTGTGCAAAACATTTCCATAAAATTAATTCTGAAAATGCCAAATTTAGGAAGGCTAATGCTTAAAATAAATATAAAACTCTGTCAATGAGACGAGACAAAATACAAACATATTCATGATACATTATCAGAAAACTTAGGAATCAGGAATAATACACCCAAAATTTCAATTCAATTAATTTACACACCATTTGCAAGCCCTTCATTGCAAACCCGTATGACTTCGTTTCTTCCATGGAAAACAAAGGTCACGTTCACACTAATCATTTTTGTTTGAAAACTCAGGTTTCCATGTCCGAACGTCATCGTTTTCCAAAGTATGCGTGAATGGAGAGAGTTTTCAAAACTCTCTGTTTTCAAAGGAGGAAAACGGGATTCAAGTGTGGACGAGAATCGTAAAATTATTGCATTTTCAAATAAACGAAAAAGTGTGGGTGTGGCCAAAATGTGATATCCTGAAGAATGTACTGATTTGCGTCCTTTTTGAAGCTTGAAAGCTCCAGTCCTCATTCTTTACAATTGCATGGAAAAAAGCAACCATTTTTTCTAAGTACCTTATGTTTGGATATTTTTTTTTACACTTATTACAAATATATACAAATTTTAAACAAGGCAAAAATACTGATTTGGTATGAGATTTTTGCAGGGCAAACCTCATCCATAAAACAGTAAGATTTCTGTTAATCAAAGGGGTGTATTTCTGGCAATCAAAATGAAAGGTCCTCAGAGAAGTCATTTCAAATTATTCTGTCAGAATCAACCCTACGCAGGGCCTCCAAACATGTCATTTAGCGTTTATATGTGGGAGGAATGCTATGTGCTACTGAAAGCAGCACTGGTTTGAAGTTAACGGTATTTAGGTTGGCTTCTAGCTCCTATTAATATTCAAGAGAAAGTAGCTTTTGAGGTCAACAAATTCCAGCCCCCTGATTCCTCCAATGTTGCAGTTATATGTTTGTGTCTTTGGTTTCACGCGTAGTGCATAATTTAGACTGTATTGAACTTCGCAACAAATAAACTGCTTCTCAGAAGTTCTTTTAACAAATCTTTAAAACATGCAATTACTATTATCTATGGAATTCACATTTGAGGGTCTGTCCTGTTCTTTTCCTTCGATAAAAGTGTTTCTCCTGTCTGTCATTCATGCTCAAAACATCTCATTGATTTTTTTTTTGGTACATTTTGACCCCAGTCTCATAGGCTTTGTTCCAGCTGCAGATAAAACCAATTTGTACAATTCGTTTTTCCAAATATGATCTTTGGAACTGACTGTTTGTCTTGAATCTTTCAAATGCATCTTGAGACACCTGCATTCTGTTCGTTTAGTTGCACTGCATTAACATTTTCCTTTTTTTTAGCACAAGAACACTTTCGGTCTGAACTGGACATTTTTCACTCATGTCCAACTTGTGTTAGTCATTACAACCAGGGTTAATATTTTTTTCAAATTTAATTTAGTTTTAATTTCTATGTCATTATCAATTTGTCCTTTTAATTTAGTTTAGGATTATCTACAATTATCCCTATATAAAGAAATAATAGTCTACTCTGAGATTTCATTTTGAGTCTCTATCTCCCGACTGGTTTGGGAAAATACATACAAATGAATCAACATAGTAGTAATTAGCACTTGCTGATAAATTACATCTCACGATTTGACTGCAAATGTTACATCCAAAAACATTGGAAAAGCCCATGGCTAATATCAGTATCATTTAACACAGACATGATTGTCTAGTTAATTTGCAGAAAATGGCCCAATGTGGGGCAATTTTGCGTTCTGCTTGTGCACCTAAAACCCTGATACGCCCATGTGCATCTCAAAGCTGCTGACACAGAAGATAAAAAAAATATTTGTTAGAACAGCAGCCACATTATTCTGCAATCATTATGAAATCTTTAAAAACCATGTCCTTTATACTTGTCCTTAAAAAGTGACAGAGATAGGCTAAAAACAATATGTGCATAAGTAACCCAGTGGTAACTTGCTGATTCCCGGGGGTAAAAATAATAATTATAATAATAATAAAAAAACTTTAAAATAAAAAGTCATACCCAACTAAATTCAATTCATTACATGAAGATTAGCTTCATACACAAACTCTGCCATTGAGTAATACCCTACATTTTATAGTCTATACAGTAATTAAATTATAAACAAAACATTTCTCAGTCCAAAATATCCTAATGTTGTATTGTGCATGGTTGAATGTTGTGAATGGTGGACAAATGCTGTAAAATAACTTATTTTAAGCAGCTTGTCAATGCTTTGAATATAGTAAATAAATAATACATTGGTGCTGTTTATCTGTTTAGAGTTGCTGTCTGCTTTAGCTATAACAATATTTTTGGAACAAAAAAGTTACACAGTTAATTCATCAAGCTATTATGGACCACTTTAAGATGATAACACTGTGTGAACCACAATAGAGTTTACAGAAGCCTACATTTGTAGATAAATTACACCTAAAAATACTTAATAGTCCAATATTAATACAATTTTTATAATTTTTTTATTTCGATATGTTGTTTTTAGTAAACTGTGAGAGACATGATGTGGGTGACTTGACTCAATGAAGTTCCTTATTTGAAGTTCTTTACCATGATGAAACCACGAGGCAAGCACTATCTTGGCTCCACAAATGTCACGTCTGATTTTAACAGTTGTCAGGTCCCGTGCCATGTGAAACTGCCTTGTTTCGTTTTATTACATTGGCTACATACCTTGTCTTTATGTTTTCGTCGTGCCAGTTTCCTTGATAATCGATGTTATACAGTAGTCTCCGTAGTAACTTTCAAGCGTATTGGTTGACTGACGAGTGTGGCTGTGCGTGTGTATGTTTGATTAACACGGTGAAACAACCTCTGGCTACATCTTTGAGATCAGGGGGTTCTAAAGCTGCATGCAGACAGAAATTTGTTAATTTATTTCTGTTTTGTTATTTATTAATTTTTTTTCATTGCGACACAAATGCCATGGACTCGGCTGGACTAGGAAAAAAAATCCCAAAGGATCGAGTCCGAGTCACAGAGTAAAAATGCATCCAAGTCCATGACAAGTCCAAGTACATTCAAATTGGACTTGTGACTCGAACTCGAGTCCGAGTTCGAACTCGAGTGCCTCAACTCTAGAGAGAACATAAGCGACAGTGACATTCATGAATATACAGTGTCCTAAACCAACTAGTTCACTCATTTACTATTCACAACATAAATATCACACAGTTTATATCACAAAACAAAAAAATTACTGTCATGTCCTGAGTGATGAAAAACCGGTCTGAAATCCGATCTGACTGTTCAGACTGACTGCAAAATCATCAAACCTCATATGGATAGAGTTTGGATCTGATTATTAAAAATCTGATTTTTGTTTTACTGTTTTTGCAGACTACAAACAACAAAATGGATTTGATTTGGATAAGCAAAAAAAAAAAAAAAAAACAGATTTTTGCATTCTGTCTGAACAAAGCCTTAGGGTTTTATATTCAGTGCTTTAATATTTCAGTTGCCATCAAGTTGAAAAAGTTTTAGTTGTTAACTTTCTCTTTGATCCAATAATATTTCATTGCATTTGTCCTCACAGTCAAGGTGATCACTTCAACAAAGGTCTAATCTTTCTGATCACTCAATAAAAGTGAGCCGTCTGTCATATTTGGCCCCAAATGTCTCATTTTAATTATTTCTTTAATTACTTCCCCTCACAGATTATACGTCTCCCATTCAAGGGAAAAATCATTCCATTCACCAGCAATTGGATGAGAGTCATACTTGCCCTTGGCAACTAAAGATGACGTTACTATGGAAACCACTTGTGCTGCTATCAATCACTGGCTGCCTAGCAGGTAAATTATTGTACTGCTGATTTTATTCAAACTGAATGTCTTTCTCATTTTGTTTTTTATTTTGGACTGAATGTGTAAATATTATGTGGACTGTCATGTTTACAGTGACTGAATAGAGAACATTGAATTAGGATCTTAAGCCTTGAATTCATTCAAGTCCTCTGAGTGTGTTTATGATAAGTTGATCCAGTTGTCAAGGAGAATATGCTGTTATTTTTGAAGATCACTGAACTTAATGGTCTTATATGCAGAAAACAAATGATATATGAAATTACTCTGACGTCACACCACAGCCAACCATGCTTCCAGGTTCTTTTGAGCAGCAGATTTCAATGGTGGAAATGAACAGCGTTGCAATTTTAAGAATTTTAAAAGCATTATATATTATAATAATGTTTGTTAATGTTAATAAAAGGCATTTTAAAGGGATTTCTATGGTTTATAGTGAATATATATATACATATATATAGGCCTACCTGAGCATTGTTTCTGACCATGTCCATCCCTTTATGGCCACCATGTACCCATCCTCTGATGGCTACTTCCAGCAGGATAATACACCATGTCACAAAGCTTGAATCATTTCAAATTGGTTTCTTGAACATGACAATGAGTTCACTGTACTAAAATGACCCCCACAGTCACCAGATCTCAACCCAATAGAGCATCTTTGGGATGTGGTGGAATGGGAGCTTCGTGCCCTGGATGTGCATCCCACAAATCTCCATCAACTGCAGGATGCTATCCTATCAATATCTAAAGAATGCTTTCAGCACCTTGTTGAATCAATGCCATGTAGAATTAAGGCAGTTCTGAAGGCGAAAGGGGGTCAAACACAGTATTAGTATGGTGTTCCTAATAATCCTTTAGGTGAGTGTGTATATATATATATATATATATAAATATATATATACATTGAGTGATAAATGTGTAATTTGAGGTGGTGGTTAAGGTAAGCATCGCTATTCTTACTTCTCAAACTTTGGGTTAGAGATTGAAAAAAAAAAAAAAAAAACTTACACTAAATATTAATCTTCGGTAAATAACTTATCCCACACAATTTGTTCTAAAGATGATACCTCAAATCTTATAGCTTATTGAGGAGAGGTGTGCTGTTACTTTTCTAAATGATTAGCAGAAAACCATAGAGGCTTGGGCCAGAAAACAACCACCTAACAATCATCCAGAACACCCTAACAACCACCTAGCAACATCTCACATTTATATTGGGGCAAAATGCCACTTGTGTTTTACAAATAAATTTAATAATTAAATATTTGTTGGTCAAAACAATAGCCTGATCCCTATTCTGCCCTATCTAGTCACCTTATTCAGCCCCGCCCCTTTTATGCACTCTGCTCTTCCAAATTTTGTCATCTAACTTCCTGTTTGTATTGAAGCTACTGAGAAGAGTCGATCAAAATGGATTACGTGTGGGAGCACAGAAAGTATTTTTCAACAAGAGTTGATGGTGTGAGCCTACAGCATCCCTTTACGACATGAAAATGCTAGTGAGGTGTTTTTTCCATAGTACAAGTGTTTAATTGTTCTACAGTAGTTCTGCTTAATTTTTAGGTTACAACTTGTTAAATATTTGTGTTCAAATGTGTAGTTTCCAACAGTGACAGCTCATATTATTGCACATGCAAGTTCAACGTAAAAGAAAACTACAATTGTACTTTTTTTAATTAATTTGTCACCCTGCATTTTCTAGAGGCTTAAATGTGATTAAAATAGTTGTAAACATAATATAAAATATAACATACATGTTCACATGTGTATGTGTGTGTCTCCCCATCCCGGTTTAATGCTCAAAAAGTCTGCTCACCAGAACTATAACGTGATGGGAGTATGACACTAGAAGATGGTCAGTGGTGTTGTACAGAGATATTTTTAATGACTTTGTGTTGTCTCTTGAAGTTTCATGAGCACAGAGGCATATCAGTTAGTCCACAGCGTGAAGGTAGGATCTTGTGTATTTATGAACGAAGTATTCTTGTTTTAAAATCTCCCTGCTCTGCTTCCAGTTGTTATGACATTCCCTGAACAATTTAAAATACTCATGATAGCTTTTGACAACTCCATATCTTGTAAATCCACTTCACTAGCTAATTAAACTTTGACATCAACACCATAGATATCTATATAGAGCCATTTAATAATATAGTAAATGTATCGCAATATGAATTACCTCTCACTTATAATTTTGCATCTCTTTATCCAGTCGTCATTTATACATTTACATTTGGGCTGCCCAAAGGTTTCAGTGAGATTGTGGCCCAGTACTTCTGTTTGTCAAAGATTATTATCAGGATCCTTGGGAAAGAGGCATGTCTGTTTCTCACCAGAAGCCAATACCACTCTGCACCAAACAGATTACATTTGAAACTCAGAGGCATCTTTTTTCATCAACATATTTTTGTTTCTTGGTGACAGAGTTCAGTATTTGTAGCAGAAGGTGTGATTAATGAGAGAGCAGATGCTTTTGTTTGGAGAAATATAGACTAAATCGTTTTCTCATCAATTTGAATTCATAAAACTGAAACAAAGAACAATTACAACCAGTACATGCATCAAATCCCTATTATATCACCGACAACTGCAGTTATGGTGTGTAATTTCAGATATAATACGCACAACCATTCTACTGCTGATATTTCAGTAGTGGTATGGTGTTTCATCTTGTTTGCAGAATTTCCTAGCTGTCTTGTAAATATGGCTGCTGGGTGTATCCCTGTAATGTTAATTAATACAGGGAAATTAATGGCTGCAAGTCACTGGCATCTATTTAGATACAGTATATTTCATAATCTTATGACAATTGGGGCAAGATGTCTCCTGAAGCACACTTCTAGAAATATGAAGTGTAAGCAGTTGTGCTATAGTGTGTGAATAATGGTACTTACTGTACTATATTTGGGAATTCAGATTTTTGCTGTGAAAATGAAAAGGGCTCCTGTTTTTGACGGGACAGGAATGCATAATCAACATCACTTTGTTCATTCTTGAAGAAAAATCCTTCGTAAAATTTCCACTGCCATCAGCTCGTAATTAGTGTGTGATGCCTCTTTCATGCCCCGACCAGCTTCAATAAATGTTATTTCCCCCTTGTGGTCTCCCAAAGCTATTACGTCAGACTACATTGAATGGAATGCAACTGGCAGTGAATTGAATGTGCACAAATTATTCTTCTATTTTAAATGTTGCCCCAAAAAAACTTTGATTCCTCAAAAATGTATCGATAAAAGTGTAGATCAATAATCAATATATTGATGTTTTGACATCCCTACAATTTTGATGTCATAAAATAGCTTTGTGTGAGTAACAGAGAAATAAAGGTGTGTATGAACTGATAATCTGCCATTTTACTTATGATTTGTGTGAAATTGAATAAAATTCTTTGTTTGTTGTAGCACCTCTTGTATACTGTATGTTTTACCAGGAAACTGCTGCAATACATAGAACGAGCCATGTATAAGTCATTTTGCAAAAATGTTGGAATAGTAAATTATTCTATGATTCAAGGTTGGTCCAGATTGTAAAGAATTGTATTTACTATTTTTACTACATGGTATTGAAGAATAGTTGGTCTCTTTCTCAGTATCATCAGCTCGAACAGAAGACACAAAGTTTCTTGGTCCAAGTTGGACAACTGAACCTGAAGACCTGATACTGCCCATCCATTCCACCGAACAAGAGGCTGTATTATCCTGTGAGGCATCTGGGATTCCTTCCCCTCAGTACAGGTAGGAACAAGTCTGATCTAGAGCTCTCTGTGAGCAATTTAGGCTCCCATTCATTGCTTCTACAAACCTTTTAAGCATTTGGTTTTGGTAAATCGGCAGCTTTTCCCAGTAAGAATCAACTTGAAAACGAATTATACTGATTGATATTGATTCTTAAAGGTGAGAGGTAATTGATTTGTCCCTCTAGTTTATCGTTGCATGAAATCCAGTAAAGCAGTGTATTGTTAGTCACCTATTCCAGTGGCATCCTACAGTGTCCCATTTTCCATTTGCTTTCCACGGATTCTCATGTATCAACAATTTTAAGTGTGCATCAACTGCTCAGCTAAAGAGTGATTTAAAAAAAAATGACAACTGCAACCTTTTAGCATTTGTACCTTGATAGTTTGTCCCCAAAAATAAAACTATTTTGTCAATTACTCACCCTCGTGTTTTTCTGGACCTGTATGACTTTCTTCTGTGGAGCACAAAAGGAAATGTTAGGCAGAATATTAGCCACCAAGTGGTGAAGTCACCATACTCTTTCAATGTATGAAAAAAGATGCAAGGTCAGTGAATGGTGACTGAGGCTAAAATTCTGCCTAACATCTTTTGTGTTCCACAAAAGAAAATAGGGCTGCAACTAATGATTATTGTGATAAACATTTAATCTTTGATTATTTCTCAGATTAATCGGTTATTTAATGTAATTTATTAAAATAGGATTTTTCTAAAAAACTGATATGATAACGGTAAGGATTTGGTTTGATTTACGTTACTGAATTCATGATTCTATACTCTCACAAAACTTTGAACAAAGCCTGAATTATGAAAAGTTAAGTTTGAATTTATTATTATTAGTACATTTAGGACATATGCGAAACAGTTCCTTTACATGTATAACTGAACAAAACGTGCTCATCATTAAAGAGTAAAATGATCCATAGGACATGGAGTGGACAAAAAAAAAAAATCATCCCAGCAGAGGGCAATAATGACAAGAGAACAGAATTATATATTTTTTTCTCCCTAATCTGGAATGCCCATTTCCCAATGCGCTCTAAATTATCGTGGTGGCATAGTGACTCGCCTCAATCCGGGTGGCGGAGGACGAATCTCAGTTGCCTCCGCGTCAATCCGCGCATCTTATCACTTGGCTTGTTGAGCACGCAGCCGCAGAGACATAGCGCGTGTGTAATTGCTGTAATTGCTCCACATTAAACTGTATGCTTATTATTATCTTCTTTAAAGTGTTTATAAAGTGCGAGTGTTTTTCAAATGAGTTTCATAATGCAACGCATTTTCACTTAGCTGTGAAGTGATGTCACTGACGGGGCTTCTGCATGCTTACTGAAAATATCCAAATTAATTGATAATGAAATTCGTTGTCGATGATTTCCATTATCGATTTTTAGCGATTAGCTGTTTCAGCCCTAAAAGAAAGTAAGTCATACCAGTTTGGGTTTGGTGAGGGTGAGTAAATTCTTCAGCATTTACATTTAGAACTATCCCTATGAGGAGATTTGATTCATTACTTCTATGGTGTGTACACATCTCAGCAAGAGCTTTAGGAATTAGCAGGCCAAATGTATCTTTTTGAGAGGGTAATAATGTACACTGCTGTAAAGTAGGAAATTGGTTTTGAAAATGGGAGGGGTCGAAATGACTTAATTTGTGCTTGAGATTCTAAGATACTGTCCTGCTTATTCCCTAGTGAGGGTTCTGCTCTGAAAATAGCAGCATGCTCCAGCTCTGTGGTATATTGTGTTTCGTAGCTTGGGTCAGCATCATGTAAATGCTCAAGCAAGCACAAGGGAGGGAAGCAATAACCTTGTGAGTGACATTCTATTAAAATGCTTACATTTCCCTTTAGTGTTTCTTTGTCGAAACACAGAACTAGTTTTACAGCAGGGGAGTGTCACTGTTTAAGAAAAAAGGTGAAATGGTTATTCAAGTGGTGATACTATCTTTACTTTTGCACAAACAAAAGTGATAGTCTTCAAGGTTGAATAAGTTCAGCCATGCTTTTGATTTATTTATGCAGACTGTAAGTATAGTCTGGTGGAGGAGAGCAAAGATGCTTATGCATATATTTAGCAACATGTAAAATGGCCATTTTCAGCTTTGTCACATCGAGATACACTGCAGTCTCTTAATTCTCTTATTGCTTTCTCATAGATATTGGGTAAGCCTATATTTGGTTTTGGATTGTCATATTCCTTAGTCAGCTGGCTTTGATTGCTTTTAAAGCAATAGTTCACTAAATTATGCCATTTACTCTACTTCACATCATTCCAAATAACCCTGTATACTGTTATTTTCTCATGAAAAATGTTTCAAGAATTTTTATGCAGCTCTTGCCAAATTATAACAATTCTTAGTGGCCATGGCTGTCAACAATTTCTTTAACCATTTTCTTTTTTGGAGTGTGAAAAGAGTGTAAAACAGGGACCAAATGTGTATTGACTTGCTTTGAAGATCACCTTGATTTGATCTGCTTTTGAGGATTCTGGGGGCATTTTCTCTTTATGTGTTTGACAAGACCTTAAGTCATCATTCAATGCACTTTACAACAATACATCCAGACACTTTGATAAGATCACAGTGACAGCTTGTCCTTGTCTTGTATCTGAACTTTTCAAGAGGCGTCTACCCCACTGTAAAAATCACTTTAAGATAAAAATGTTAAATAAAAAGGCCACACAATGAATTAAAATTTAAAACAGATAAAGATCACAACCACTCCAGAAGTCACGAGTTCGAATCCAGGGCATGCTCAGTGACTCTAGCCAGGTCTCCTAAGCAACCAAATTGGCCCAGTTGCTAGGGAGGGTAGAGTCACATGGGGTAACCTCCTCGTGGTCGCTATAATGTGTGGTTCTTGCTCTCGGTGGGGCGCATGGTGAGTTATGCGTGGATGCCATGGAGAATACTGTGGGCAATAAACGTGAACTTAACAACATGAAATGTTGCATGAATCTCTCTAATATACACCTATCAGCTGCAATATTAAAACCACCTGCCTAATATTGTGTAGGTCCCCCTCGTCCCACCAAAATATTCTGAGATTATATTCTTCTCACCACAATTGTACAGAGTGGTTATCTGAGTTACTGTAGACTTTGTCAGCTCAAACCAGTCTGGCAATTCTACATTGACCTCTCTCATCAACAAGGCAATTCTGTTCACAGAACTGCCACACACTGGATGTTTTTTGTTTTTGGCACCATGAGTTACTGTAGTTACTACTTTTGTTTTTGGCACCATTCTGAATAAATTCTAGAGACTTCTGTGCTTGAAAATCCCAGTAGATCAGCAGTTACAGAAATAGTTAAACCAGCCCATCTGACACCAACAATCATGCCACAGTCCAAATCAGTGAGATCACATTTGTTCCCCATTCTGATGGTTGATGTGAACATTAACTGAAGCTCCTGACCCGTATCTGAATGATTTTATGCACTGTACTATTGCCACACAATTGGCTGATTTGAAAATTGCATGGATGAATGTTAGTTTTTTAGCGTAATATGAGGTAAAGTAAACAATTTATGATACCAGTGTTGTCAGATTTTACTGCTGATTTGAAATATGTCCTATGACCGTAATCTTGACCAACCGTTTTGGTGATTTCAGTCTTTCCCCATTCAAGTAGATAGGAGCTGCACTGTCATGACTGGATATAGCCTCCTGAGAGCTTTCCAAACATGGCCGATGGTGGACTTACTTGCTAGAATGACTTTGGTTTCACTCACACACTCGTGCGGATCCAGCGAACAGCTATCTGTTGACAGTTTAAACAGCCTGGATCGCCTGCTTGAATTGTGACCACTGACCATCATGATTTGTGAATCAGAGGAACTTTTGATCCTGATCCTGAAGTTTTGATTCTGACTGATAGAATACACCCTTCAGAGGAAGATATTAGATGAGCACTCGATGGGAAGAAAATGCTAGATTTATTTGAGGTTTGTGAATTACATCTGTTTAAACGAGTTATCTGCCTATTTGCAAATGGTATATAATAGAAGTTTTATTTATATTTGCCTTTTTATCATTAGACAAGTTAGTTAAAAATTACAGGGAACTGTTGAGGAGAGAGATGCAGAATGGACAGCATTTTAACATTATAAGCTCAGCGTCTGCTGCAGCTCTGATATGTGGACTGTTTAAATGACACTGTGTTGCACAGGCCTATTCTTGTAGTAACACGATGGCATGAAACAACAAAACGAACCATGACTGGTTGTTTACATGTCTCAGTCTCTTCACATGCAAGCTGGCTATGGAAATTGGAAAAATGTATCGACCGATGGAGATAATTAAAAAATTCTGAATATAGACTGATTTATCGGCCTCAATGATATATCGGTCAACCACTTGTTCACATGCCAACACAGTATATCTTGGATGTACTAGCAGTAGCAATTCTTTGTACTTGCTCTGTAGCTGTAACAGTGTGGCAGTGTTCTAGTCTGCCAAGACCAAATCCTATCATCATGACAGACCCAAGTTCACATCTAAATCATTCAGAGGGTTGTAATGACTGAACTAACCGTTAACAGGGCTCCCTCGGTCATGGAAACCTGGAAATATTAGGGAACTTAAAATATTGTTTTCTATGCCTGGAAAAGTCATTGAAATTATTTAATTATTTAAAGTCAGGGAAAAGTTCAAATCTATATATTATTTAAAGTCATGGAGTAATAATTTTTCTTTGAAATGTTACATTGCCTCACTATTGCTCTTGGTAAGAGCTTGTGTAGAGTAGAACTTGCTTGCAAGTCATGGTGATGTCCGATTTGTGAGTTTTTTTTTTATTCTTAGAGTGTGCAGTGTTGGCAACAATTAGAGAACAAAGAACAATCGAGGCAGTTGCTGTTGACTGAAGGGTGGCCAATTCAACTGCAAAACAGTAAGAGGAGGAAGAGTCTCCAAAGAACATTCAGTTACTTTCTTTGTAAAGGGAGATTGTCAGTGTTCCAACAGAGTCTGGTGGTATTTCAGTGTCTGGAGGGGCTGGTGTGAACTTGGAGAACTTAACTTGCCAGGCTATTTTGCATCTCAGTTTCAGAAAACATCTCACAGTCAGAGCGCTTGGCTAGCTTATGCTTTTCTCTGTAAGGTTTTTTTAAGAAATATGGTATTTCTGTATTGTTTTACTATAATATGGTCAGGTTGTAAAAAAAAGGTCTAATACGGTTTTATGAGCCTTTAGTGGGTGAATCTCACAAAGACATGTTCAGATCATATTTCACCCCAGAATTTAAATTTTGTCCAATGAAAATTAGTCCTACTGTATATTAGGACCATTAAGACTTTTGCATTGTTACATTATTTTTATGAAAATTTAGCACAATTTCCCAACATTGCTGCAATGACCAATGGTGTCGATGCTCTGAAATGTCATTCACGATCACGCTCAGATAAAAAATAAACACTGAATGTGGTCTGAATAGTGCTGTCACACTATTGGCTAATTAGATAATTGTATGAATAAGTAGGTGTAAATCTCATGAATAAGTAGTTGTAAATTGCATGAATAAGTAGGTGTACAGGTGTTCCTATTATAATGCTCAGTGAGTGTATCTGTCAGCTTTGAGATTATCTATATGCAAGTAACACCTACAAGTACAGTTTTAAAAATGTACAGTACTTATCTTCTGGGAAAACAGACCAAAAATGTCAGCTCATCTTTCACCCAGGGGTGTATCCAAACTTTTGTCCAACAAAACACTGTCTAGAATGAGAATTAAAATAGCAAAAATATCAACACAGGATAAAAAACTGCACTTGTGGGGTCTTTTAAATCTTTGAACGAACCAAAATCATGAAATAGGAGCTCTTCAGATTTAGTTTTCCCAGCATACATGTTATCTGACTGGATATTCAACATGAGAATGTGATGATTTGAACCCTATCAGAGGCAAACGTAAGAGAGAGCTTGTTAAAATGCAGAGATTACACGGAGATAGTCAGAGGTGTGCTTGTGTCGGCTCTCATTATCTCTGCGCCGGTGTGATCTTTGTGAACGCAGGTTGCTTTCTCAGTACAGAGAATCTTTTTACAAACCACTGCAGAGCATTCTTTTGGAATGATAATTGGAGCTGACTGTTTTGTACGTCACACTTTTTCTTTTTGTCCAGTTTTCGCGTTACCAATGAGCGGGTGTAGGTTGTGACTGTGGTGATTATGATAATGTAGCCTGATGATATAACTGATATATATTATAATGTTAATGATAGTAAAGATGATGGCATTGATGATAATTATGATGATGCCGACATTGACAGTTATAATGGATCAAAACGATGATGAAAATAGTTTGGCTCGGGCAGTTTGCTGTGAGGAGGCAGCTTATTTGTCCATATAACATAAAACTCAAAGACCCTTAGGCCATAGATAGAAAACTACTGTATGCCCTAGGCCTTCTTATTATTATCTGGAAATACTGCAGCTCCCTGTCACTTCTAAGCATTTTTGATCCCTGTAAAGGAGTTCCTTGGAGACTGCATTGTTTGTAATTCTTCACTTCCCTTTGTAAATGATCATTCACACACCAATTACTAACCTACCACTGTGACGGTGACCAAGGCTGTGATGAAATGTGTAAGTGACGATGAAAGTGTGTGTTGGGGTATTTTGAATCTTTTAAAATTAATTAATTTATAATATATTAATTTATATTAATTAAATTAATAGGCTGAGACTAGGCTTTTTCGGTCCACTCTGCAGCTTATTTTGCCAAGAACTGCCTATTTAGACCAATTTTTCAGTTTTCCCTGTCCACATTACAACATGAAGGAACCTTGGAAGAGCCTTTTCGAAAAGCTCTTTTTTACTCGTTTTCAAATAAAAATATCTAAACATCCTTAAAGGTGCTATATGGAATATTTTTACTCTCCTAAATCATAAAATTACCATAATATGTCATTAGAGAATTAGGAAACATGCTAAGTTGAAATGCTGGCTTCTATGATAACAGTGCTACAGACAGTATATTCTACTTTGAAGTTTCCATTCCGGGCCAGAATTTCTGTTTATGTTTTGGCCTGTGTGAGCTCGCCCACTCACCAATAGTATTTCGAAACAACTTTGCAGGCAAACAACATTGCATGCTACAGCCATGGAAGCCAGCAAACAAACTGGATCAGAGATTACAGATTCCACCCAACCTAAAAAGCCTCGCCATCCGTCTAAAACCACCATGACCAGAGGCGTAGTAAAACAAGGATAAGTATTGGAGATGCCTTTTGAAGAAAGGGCATTGAAAAGGGCATCAAATAATTTATTTATATATATATTTGCATTGAAAAGTTTTCCCAGACTTCATTAAGTTCTCTGAACAAGCAATCTCTGAACAAGTCTTAATATCTTAAACAATTTTGCATCTCATGTATAGAAGTTTTTACTGGAAAGCAAGAAAAATTGACTAAAATTACCTAAAAAAGTATCTAGAAGATTTCATCCCACGTACACAATAAATATTTTATTCAACTAACATGACAAATCCAGTGATGAATTGTTCCTCAAAAGAACTTAATGTCTCAACCTTGAACCTTGTAAACACAACTTTATTTCAAAGCGGACTGGTGTACCCTGACTCCCAGAAGTTGCTTAAAGCCAGCCAATCAGATTAGAACTGGTGATTTCAGCCAGGTTTTACCATTATTGCAATATGACGGTCAGTAAATGGACCTGGTTCGTGGACCTGCCGTCTCAGGCTGAGACTAGAGTACCCTTGACCAACAAAGATGTACCAGCCATGCTATCAATTTGTCCTCTCGCACACATCAAGAGAAATGAAAATGTCAGTCAGATATTGGTTTACGTTATTATGTGTAGCCTATCTGTACCAACACTGATGACATTTGGTCCTTTCTAAATAATGTCCAGACTATTTCATTCATTGTTACATAAATGGGTCCCAGCTGTAGGATCCAAGAGTGACATTGATTTATAACATTCTTGAAAGTGTATTATACTAACTAGATTAGTTTGAAATTATAATATATTATGCTACTATTTTGTGAGAACACAAATATTGTCTGTATTTACAACAAACAGTCTCGCAGTAATCAAATGTGTAAGGTCGGGGGCCAGATGCCACAGTAAATGATATCAAATACAGTGGCTATGATATTAGACTCACAAATGATGACTAAAGAAGTCACATTAACTCTGCCACACTGAGATCAATTAATAATGCAACAGAAATGGGCTTTGGAGAGCTGCAGTAGATCTAGGCTTTGTTGTCTGTCAGAGCTGGGGATAGACTGGAATCTATAGTCACTTTTTTAAAGAGCGCTGTCAGCCCACCTCATTAGTTTTTCACATTAGCGGAATAATGTAGATTGTGCCAACACGTTTGTCCTATTGTTGCTTTCATTTCATTCAGGTTTTCTGCTAAGATTTTACAATTGATGCTTTTTGACCGGTTACATAACTTAGTTTGTATGTATACATTTTATGATTTCACTTTAAAGCATAGATTGCCCAAAAATGAAAATTCTGTCATTATTTTCTTCCATGGAAAAACAAATGGAGATGTTGCAGAAAAATAGCCTCAGGCATCATTCACTTTTATCAAATGGGAAAAAAAAAGATGCAATGAAAGTGAAACTCTGTGCATACTGCCTAACTGGAGACTTTTAAAGATCCTTTAGCAATCCTTTTGGGTTATTAGACATTGTTGAATAAATCTTCAGAAATCACATTGTTTTTGTTAATCAACCCAATTCCCTGCTGAAAAGACCAGCATTGCTGGTCACCTGCTTTATGTTGTGTTTTGTGTGCTGGCCAACCCCATGGGATGCTGGTGCACGTTGGGGGCAGTGGTGGCTCAGTGGTTGAGGCTCAGGGTTACTGACCAGAAGGTCAGGGGTTCAAGCCCCAGCACCACCAAGGTGCCACTGTTGGGCCCTTGAGCAAGGCCCTTAACTCCAGGTTGTTCCGGAGGGATTGTCCCTGTAATAAGTGCACTGTAAGTTGCTTTGGATAAAAGCGTCTGCCAAATGCATAAATGTAAATGGTGCACTGGTGTCTGTGCCAAGCTTAAAAACCATGTTTACTAGCTTAATCAGAAAGACCATGCTTGTCAGCCAGCTTCACCAGCTAGGTTTGGCTGTGAAAATATGGCAATGCTGGTCCTCCAGCTAGAGCAGCACCAAACCAGCACTAAAAACCAGTCGTGAGAATTGCATGCTGGTTAAGCTGGACTTTTTAGCAGGGTTTCTGTGACCCGTTTGCTTCAGTTTGCTTTTTTTCATTAGAATCAAGAAAATTCTAATTTTATGAATGTAAGTAAAGCCAGCCGACTCTTTAAACCAGTGGTTCTCAACCTTTTTTTGATGAAAGTCCCCCTAATTCATTCCCTTAATATCTGTGTTATTTGCTTAATTTTCTCAATGCAACTTCGATGTATTGCATAGTTTTAACGTTTTATTAATTAATTAAGCAGGCTTACTGCTGTGAATGTAAGACCAAACCTTGCGTTTCTTGAATTCAAGCAGATGGAGGGCTATATCTGGGGCCTATAAAATGAAAATGCAAAGACATAAACTAAAAATAAAAGTGATATTGTTAATATATTTTACCTTTGCCTTTTTTTAAATGTTTATTTATTCGTTAATTATATATTTTTATAGTTTTAACAATGATATTTGTAACAAGACCATAGTAAAAACATGGAAGCATGGATCTTCTTCACTACCATGGTAAGATGTACCATGATTTCTATAAAACAAACTATGGAATTTTTGAAATTATAAACAGTAGACCTACTTTAAACACACGTAAACACAATAAATACAAAATATAAATATTTATAAGTTGTAACAAAAATTTAATGTAGCCTATGACAAATTTAATAGAGCTGAAGTAGTGATATGATCATATTTATTATCAATCTATTTCAATCTAGTACAGTTATTGTTACAATAGTAAATTCAAAGGCGATGATGTGGAATTCTGTGCCATCCCATATAATTGAGAACCACTCCAAGTCTAGATAAACATTTTAATGCAAAGAGGAACTTGACAATAGATTTGATTATTTTGACTGATAAACACCCCCATTTGTAACCTAATGCCCCCCACTCTACTAATTTGCCCTCAGCGCCCCCTGGCATCCTTTGAATGCCCCTGTTGAGAACCCTTGCTTTAAACAATCAGATATGAACACTTTTGCTTCTTGCATCAGTTATTAGTCAAACTGTACTGCTGAAGGACAAAGAATGAAAACAAATGTGAGCAACAAGCTTCGTTTTGTTACTGAATCTGGCTGTATAATGAAGCTGGCTGAATCTGATCGATGCATGTGATGAATGTTGGTGAGTTAGCTTCTCTGGAGACCACAGTCCTGATTGTGTTTGTGTCTCTCCAGATGGTCTCTAAACGGAACGCTCATTGATCTTCGTGGTGACGAGAGGCGTCGCCTGTCTGGAGGTAACCTGATCATTACCGACCTGGATCGGGACCAAGACAGTGGTGTCTACCAGTGTACAGCCTCCAACACCCGGGGAACCATCCTCAGCCAAAGAGCCACGCTACAATTTGCTTGTAAGTTGAAAAGTGCTTGTAAATTTTTTGGAAGATAAAGCTAAAGTGGGTAATATCTGCACCACTCACACAAGCAAACGGAATTGCAAAAATAATAATAATGGTTTTTAAACAAATTTTCTCCTTCTGTCTTTGATTGGTCAGTCAAACAGATTGTCCCACACAAAACTTACACCATTGGTTTAGTCAACGTTTTTTATTAGTAGCTCAGCACCACAGTGTTACAATTTTTGGGGGAATCAGCCAGTAATTGGCTGACTTTGCAGATATCTCTGTATAATAAACTGGGAGGGGGAAAATATTTTAACATGGGAAAAATGACACACTTCAGATTTAAATATTTTTTTCCGTTACCAGCTTAACTTTAAATAAGCCATTTGTATGTTGACTTCTCGGAAGAGTGTGAACACAGTGACTCTTTCAAAACATTGTTCTTGTTTGTTTAAGCAACTCAACATTACATTAGCTCAAACAATGTTGTGATTTGGGGGTGACACCATTTCTTCTTTGGCAAATTGGCAAATGGAGGAAGTATTTGTGAAAGCTGTTTGGGAACAACTAATATATTTGCAATTCCATTTTTGCCATTTTTTTACACATTTAAAATGTGTTATTTCTGTGCCACTAGCTTCACTAAATGGAATTGCAAAAAAATAGTGCTTGTCTTTAAACAGTTTTTCTGATCACTCCCCTCATCTGCCATTTGACAATCAAATATTCTGATAGCACCATAGAGCCACATTGTTCACAATTTTCAGAGAAATAAACCTACAACTAGTTTTGACTGAATGTTAAAGGGGTCATGACATACTCTTTTTTTTATCTTTTTATTATATTCCCTGAGGTCTTACTAAATTTTAGTATAGTTTATTTTTTAATTATTTTTTCACCAAAACAGTTATAATTTTCCACCCTGTCTCTGGCCCTTTGTCTGAAACACTCGGTTTTAAGCTGTCTGGCCATTTAAGACATCAATGTAAACGCCCACTGTTCTGATTGGCTAACATCGTGCAGCCCTTCTAATACAGCTATATTTGAAATGCAATCCGAAGAAAATGAACAAACTCCACACAACATTTCAGGGTTAACACATAACATACATCCAAAAAATTTCATCTGAATATATTAAACTGTTCACTCAAGCAGCACCATAAAATATTAAAGTTATTACCATAAATAAAATTGTTTACTTACGGATTTGCAGTCCAATAGTTTCTTTGCAAAGCTTGAATCTTATTGTGACTGTTATACAATCCATGATGTTGGGTGCTTCAACTTTATTCCTGAGAATATAGAAGCCCAATATATGGTGACTTTTCTTGACAAACTCTTTCTGAGTCTGTGCGACATAATAGGCCATAAGCTGAAGATCCACTGAGGGAGAGAGGTCCCCATCAATTCTGGACAGATTTATGAGATCATCCGATAAAGATCGGAAAGGCTTTCTTAGAAGAACCACGGCATTTTTTTGTTCCCAGAATTTGAGAATTCAACAAGAGAGAAACATGATCGATTGAATGTAATGCAAGGAACTCTTACATTAATGTTCCGCCTAGTGGCTGGAGTTTGTTTTGTGAAATAACACTTCTTCGGGAGAGGATGTGGATGAATCTGCACGTTCTTTGTGCTTATGCCTCCTATTGGATGGAGTTTGTTTTTTGGAATATTTTTTGCTAATCATTAGATTGATTGGGGCATGTGTTACACTCATGTCATTTCATGTGTGTGTGTGTGTGTGTGTGTGTGTGTGTTTTTTTTTTTGTATTTTCTGTTTTGTCTATTTGATTTACTACATGGAATCAATAAAATAAAAAAGTAATAAAAAATTGCACAAAGATGGATGCAAATGGTCCAGGATGCCTTCAAAACAGCACAACAGCATGACAACGCAGCTGAATGAAACACAATGGGGATCTCCAATTAAAAGTTATAACTTGACATTGCGTCTTTTAAAAGGGGCACAAGATGTATGATAACGGTCAAAGCCATTCGTCTAGTGCACGATTATGTGGAAAAACATTTAAATTCAGACAGGCATATGAAGGTGTCCTGTGTAAGTCCTACAGGCCCATCTCTCTCCCCTTCACCTGTGTGACTGACTGAGCATCAGTGGGTGTGGCCAAGGGTGTAATGACGGAAAAAAAGACATTGCATATGCAGATGTATTTAATCCATGTGACGTCACAAGTTCCATTAATTCCAAACGAGCCATTTTTGCAGCTTGGTTTAAATAAATGCTCTTTTTCTATAAAGAAGGAAGTTTTATTTTCTGAAACTTCTAGTTTGTTTTTAGAGTAAGATGACTTCTTTTATGTCAATAGAAAAAAGTATTAAAAAAACACACACTTTTAGTGTATATGTACATACATAAGTGCTATTGTAAAATAGCATTGATATTCAAATAGCATAGCCAAAGAAAGAGCAATCAAATAGGCTGTCATATGCAACAATTTCACAGGGTGAAGCACCATCCCAGTGACTTCAAACTCCATCAGTCATTCTCATTAGTCACCAGGCTGATGGCTTCAACAGTGTCTTTGTACGCCGAGTACAGACTCGCCATATTAATACCCATACTGTCTGTTTTACAAAGTAAACTGTCAAGTATGAAAAAAGCCATCTAGCTACCAGGCCACTGCACAGGTGATTTGAGATGTTGTCCTTGTACCTATGAAAAGAAATCATATGCTTAAATAATCTCAATAGGCTTGCTTGAGATGAAAACATGCCTGGCCATGGACTGCTTTTGTTTGACAGCAAAGACTCTCCATTCTCGTGCTGTCGAACTATTGATTCATCCACTGGAATACACAGTGCATCCCATGTTCCCCTTAGGAGACAGATTGCCACTATTTTTATGGGTGGGATATTTAATCTCACTTCAGGGGATTGGTTAACTAGGCCTGCTTGACATTTATTTCCTTATTGATCATTGGTTAGTCAATGGGGGAATTATGGTTCTCTTACGAGAGGTTCTCTCGTATTGCGTAAGCTAGCTTACGCTACGGGAAAGATTAATCTTTTCTGAGATATTGAAGCCAAAAAATTATCCTTAATTTTGTATCATTTGTCAACGCAGTGCAGCAACTGCAGACCTTGAGCGGGCTAGCTAGCGAGCTCATTGGTTGCTCTGCGGCAACTGCTGCAGCCTATAGACGAACTTGGGCGAACTCGCGTCCAATGAGAGGCATCCGCGCGCTTACTGCATCAAAGCTCGCCAAAATGGCCGTGGCTAGAGTGCATATAAGCGTAGTTCGTAGGCTGGAACCCTGATTTTCATCTCTTCAGCGAAGCTCTTCGCATCTCTGAACTGGAAGCCGCGTCGCTGTTCTAGGGGCATCTAGCAAGCTTGGACAGCGCTCGAAGAAGCCGGCCGTCTCCGCCATCTTCAGCCATCCTGCGAGCTACGCCATCCGGCGACGTATCCTTTTTTAGAGCAAGCTAGTTCTTAACGAACTTCACAAAAGAGTAACAAGCATCTTTTTTAAGATGCCTCGCACCACTTGTGCTTCATGCCGCGCCCCTCTCAGTGCCGGAGACCACCACATCATCTGCGCTCTCTGCCTGGGACTGGGGCATGCAGAGCTCGCCCTCGCTGAAGGCGGATGCGACCTCTGCGAGGAGCTTCTGATGTCGACCCTGCGGGCTCGACTCGGCGCTCAGAACCGGCGCCAGCGGCCTTCTGTTCCACCGCGCAGGAAAAAGCGCCGCTCCCAAAGGCTGCCAGAACCGGTGATAGAAGCGACTGCCTCGCCGGAGCCTCTCCCTCGAGCATCGCTCTCACCCTCCCTGCCCCCCCGGGACGCGCAGTTGCCGCCCGGCGGCCGCACTGCGGCCATCTCGGAGGACGAGGCGGAGGATAAGGGCTGTTCCATCATGGCTTCGGACAGCGAGGAGTGTTCAGGCTCCCACGCCTCCTCCTCGGCCCAGGAATCCAGCAGGACCCGCGCCGGAGTCGAAGGGGAACTATCACGCCTCCTCACACAGGCCGTCGACCACCTCGGGCTTGAGTGGTCACCGCCCCCTGAGCAGGCTCCCAACAGACTCGATGGCTGCTTTCTTCAGAGCCGTCGCCGCGCAACACCCGCGGCCCGGGCCGCTCCCTTCCTGCCGGAACGCCACACTGAGCTTGCAAAGTCGTGGAACGTGCCTTTCTCGGCCAGGATACGTTCCCACGTCTCCACCCCTCTCGCTTCGGTGGACGGCGCCACCGAGAAGGGCTACTCCTCCATCCCCCCGGTCAAGGATTCGGTAGCAGCACACCTTTGCCCGCCCTCCGCGAGATGGCGGTCTAAGCCAATGCTCCCGTCTAAGGCCTGCAGAGCGACTTCCGCCTATGTTGGCCGCGCCTATTCTGCTGCCGGCCAAGCCGCATCTGCTCTGCACTCCATGGCCGTCTTACAGATCCTCCAAGCGGACCTTCTTCGGGAGTGGGATGAGAAAGGCAGGCACCCAGAGGCTGTTACAGATCTAAGAAGCGCGACGGACCCCTTCGCGCCACCAAAGCTGCAGCCCAAGCTCTAGGGAAGTGCATGGCCTCGCTGACTGTGACCGAGACACCTGTGGCTAACGCTAGCCGACATGGGAGAAGCAGAGCGCTCCACGTTCCTCAACGCACCGCTCTCTCCGACCGGTCTCTTCGGCTCCGCGGTGACTGCCATTTTTGACCGCTTTTCAGAAGTCCAGAAAGCCACCCAAGCCATGAACCTCTTCCTGCCGCGTCGCGCTAGCTCCTCTGCAGGCCGCCCACGTGACCAGCCTCCTGCACGAGACTCTTCACAGCGCCCAGCTCAACAAAGTCAGACTTCTCAGCGTCGACAGGGCGGCTGCCCTCGATCGCGCTCAGACAGCCGCCGCAGACCGCCGCCCCCCCGCGGGCCTCGGTCTAAGGTTGCGCTGAAACCTGAGCAACCGAAGTCCTCCTAGCCTTGTTGAAAAAACGACTGCTCAGTCCTGCCGCGGCCTGACCACCGTCAAAGCTTCGCCCCCTGTCAGTCCCCCTCTCTCAGGCTACTACAGTGGTGGATTCAGCAGCCAACAAGCCGGTGATACTACCCGCTTGCCTGCACTCAAACGCCGTTTTCACGGCCACCCAAAGTAATCTTGTAAAGAGCAAACATGCCTTATGTGTAGAAAATGTGCCCACAATCCAGTGTTCACCCCTACACACAAGCATTACACTTCCCGTGTTCCTATCAGAGCCCACTTACATAAAGCGGTCACAGCCCACTCGAGTGTTAGTGTCAATAAACGCGCCCTCGAATCCGTGCGCGCGCCCCTTCTCTGGCCGCTCTGTCACACGACCAGCCTTATGTGTAGAAAATGTGCCCACAATCCAGTGTTCACCTCTACACACAAGCATTACACTTCCCGTGTCCCGATCAGAGCCCACTCACATAAAGCGGACACAGCGCGCTCGAGTGTTAGAGTCAATAAACGCGCTCACGAATACGTCGCGCGCCCATTCTCTGCCCGCTCTGTCACACGGCCAGCAAACACTTCTCTGTATGTAAGTCCCATGCCCGTGACTATGCTCGCGCATCACTTAACAGATGTGACTCTTTCCCCATTCACCTCAATCGGAAGTCACTCACAGAACAGCCTGTCCCTGCTGTCTGCGAGCAGTCATGCATCAGCACAGTAAGCCGCTCACACATTCTGTTCAGCGCTGTGTGCAGCAATCAGGGCGATTTGGCCATTCACCCTCTAGCGTTACGCTTCAAAGCGTGGGAAGCTATCCCAGGGATATCCAAATGGGTGTTAAGCACAATAAAACAGGGCTATTTGCTACAGTTCGATCGCCGCCCTCCCCGCTTCAGAGCTCGGCTCGAAACTATTGTGAACACGGAAGCAGCCTGCATGCTTCGTTCAGAAATAACAAACCTTCTGTGTAAAAGGGCCATAGAGAAATTGCCACCTTCGCTAAGCGAGTCGGGGTTTTACAGCCGTTATTTTCTTGTTCCCAAGAAAGACGGCGGCCTCAGACCAATATCAGATCTCTAGGGTTTGAACAAGGTGCTTGCAAAAAGACCGTTCAAAATGCTTACAATCAGGAAACTCCTCGCGCATACGCGCCAGAGGGACTGGTTTATCTCTCTCGATCTGAAAGATGCCTACTTTCAGATTCAGATAAATCCCTGTCACAGGCCATTCTTGAGATTCGCCTTCAACGGCCAGGTTTATCAATACACCGTCCTTCCGTTCGGCCTGTCTTTAGCACCCCGTACTTTCACGAAGTGCATGGATGCGGCGCTCGCACCCCTGCGGAGTCAGGGCTTGCGAATTCTGAACTATTTGGACGACTGGCTGATTATGGCACAGTCACATACAGAGCTTCTGTCTCACAGAACAGTTCTCCTCAGCCATCTGAACAGTTTGGGTCTTGCAGTCAATTGGACCAAGAGCTCACTACAGCCCAGTCAGGCAATTTCCTTCCTTGGAATAGAACTAGACTCCGTGGCAATGACGGCTCGCTTATCTACACAGCGCGCGTTGAACAGATGAACAGCCTCACGCCTCTGAAAAAATTTCAGAGAGTGCTAGGTTACATGGCCTTAGCCTCAGCAGTACTTCAGCTGGGTTTACTGCGCATGCGCCCGCTTCAGCATTGGCTAAACACCCGCGTGTCTCGCCGGGCTTGGGCCACAGGCTGCCAGCCGATCAAGGTGACTCAGACCTGTATTTCAGCTCTGCAGCCCTGGACAGTGGCCGAATGGTATCAGCGGGGAGTGATGATGGGAGCTGTATCTCGCCGAAAAGTCATCTCGACAGACGCGTCCAACACGGGTTCTCCTCTCGCATCCAACATCTCCTCTCTCAAGCTCGCGGCACGATCTGGCATCCCCACCCAGAGCGCTGGGCGCTGCACGCGTGGGTGATCAACGACTACCCATCGCTCTGCCAGAAGGGGTAATAAACACCATCATACACGCTAGAGCCCCTTCCCCCTCCACCTTTGTTAGATTTTACAATCTGGAAGTGCCCGCCCTGCAGGCAAAACTACTAGCGGTTTAATATGCTACAGCTCCCCTGGTGAGCTGCACTGATGGGACTCATTCCACACAGACCGGCACCGCCGCTCTGTCGTTCCCTTCCCACTATGTGCTTATGTATTACACACACACTGGCCCGCACTCTTGCCGGCCAAATATTATTTCCCCACTCACAAGGGCTCCCCGGGTCCCTCCACCCCGGGCTCATGCAGTGGATGCTTGGCGCGCGCGCGTTGACAATGGGTTCCCGTAGCGTAAGCTAGCTTACGCATATCTGAGAGAACCTCTCGTAAGAGAACGAATCGGTTACCTAACGTAACCTCGGTTCTCTCTAGATGAGGAGCAGTATTGCGTAGCCGGCGTGCTTCGCGCCACGGCGACTTACGCTTCATTCAATGAAAACCAGGGTTCCAGCCTACGAACTACGCTTATATGCACTCTAGCCACGCCCATTTTGGCGGGCTTTGATGCAGTAAGCGGCGGATGCCTCTCATTGGACGCGAGTTCGCCCAAGTTCGTCTATAGGCTGCAGCAGTTGCCGCAGAGCAACCAATGAGCTCGCTAGCTAGCCCGCACAAGGTCTGCAGTTGCTGCACTGCGTTGACAAATGATACAAAATTAAGGATAATTTTTTGGCTTCAATATCTCAGAAAAGATGAATCTTTCCCGTAGCGTAAGCTAGCTTAGGCAATACTCGTTCCCTCATCTAGAGAGAACCGAGGTTACGTTAGGTAACCGATTCGTTTTATAGGTTTTAAATGATGGTTTCCAACCCTGTTTAATTTTCTTTCTTCTAGGAAACACATAATACAAATTTTCAAGCTTCAGTTTGCCATATAAGTGGATGATGAATAAGATTGCCAAGCTCAAAAAAGCACCCCCCCCCAACAAAAAAAGTAGTCCATATGACTCATGCACTATATTCCAAATTTTCTGAATTCGATAAGGTGTGAGAACAAAATTTTACCTATTTTTCAGGAAAATATTTCCCTCCGTCAGAGCATTCAAACCCCATTTTGAACTGTGTTCAATTTAAAAAAAATGGCACCTTTAAAAGCATTCTGCCGAACACAGAACATCATTGATTTTTGCTTGTCACATGACCAATTAAAACACAACAATTTTTAATATATGCAACCACAAATGAGATTTGAGAGCTCTGGCAGATGGGATGATTTCTAGTGAATAATAACTTAAATTTTGGTCAGTAGACATAAAATATAGAGCACAAGTCATATGGACTACATATATTATGCTTTTTTGTCCTTTTTGACACTTTTTCTTGAATGGAAAAGAACAGCTCGGACATTCTGCCTAATCTCCTTTCATGTTTCACAGAAAAAATAAAATTATACAGGGTTGGTATGACATGAGGGTGACTAAATGATTACAGAATTGTAATTTTTTTGGAAAATTATTCCTTTAAAATGATGATAATACTGTAATAGCTTTGATATGTCATTACAGTAGTAGTTTTTTCCACCACCATAATTATGGTATGCATTATTTTTAAACTCACAACTGATTTGACAGTAAACTGTATAGTTGTCATTGCAATCCACTATGAAATTAATGCCTAAAATGTATCATTGGGGGATTTATTCCATGGTGGCTTTCTATTGGTTGTACACTAGGGTAATCCCCACCTGGAGTGACTTTGGAATGACCTTTCTCAAGGGTGCAACAGCAGCAGAGTAGATTTGTGACCTTACAACCCCCTAATTCCTGTTTTACAGGAGCACCCAGGAATTCAAAGACTAGTGGCTAGATTATTTAACCCTAGGCTGTTGGTCTCATTTGTGTCATTGTATATCATCACCACCCCTTCACAGTACTCCCAAATGGGTCTTTAATTGGTTATTATGGTTGTCTTAAATTAAAGAGCTGGGTCCTGTTCTTCGAATGTTCCTTGGTTAGCTTGATTTGTTTTGAAATTAACATGGGATTCTCCACTCTTAAAAGTATGCTTAACGTTTACCTACTTATGTAATCAGAGCAACACAGACTTCTCAAACCTGTTTGCTGGTTAGATTTATTAAAGGCAAACATCACTATTATTATTTCTCATATTTAGAGTTAGGAATTGAAACAAACCTCTAACCCTAAGTGTTAAACTTTGATGTATAATTTATCCCACTGCATTTGTGATATGGACATGAATTATACCTCAAATTATGCAATTTAATGAGGTTGAGGTAGAAGATTTTTTGTCAGGTAGATCAAATCCAGCAGGCTAAAAAAGTTCATATACTGACATTGAAGGAGGTACTCAAGCGATATCTAGAGAAAAAAATATTATAGAGACTTGGGGGTGGGCTCTTTTGAACTATAACGTTAACAAACCACCAATCAACAACCCAGAACACCCTATAGCAACCACCTTGCCATGCTCTTAGTAACCACCCAGAACACACTATAGCAACCATCTTGCCATGCCTTAGTAACCACATAGAACAGCTTAGCAACTGCATAGCATTACCCTGGCAACCACCCACCCTATCATCGTAGCAGCAAGTTTTTCATGGGCAAGCACTACTCACATTTTCTTCAGAATAAATAATCATAAACGAGCATAAATGATCCTGAGCTTAGGAAGTAACCAAGTTTGTTCAAGGAACAGGACCCTGGAGTTCAACCTACCACCATCTCATAACATTGGATAAATGAGTTATGGAAATTAAACCATAAAGTATCTCCTCTACGACACTCAACTCTCCGACCTTCACACATAGACTGATATTATTGCTATTCATTTATAAAACAATGCTATTTCCTGTGAATATGTCTGCCCAACCCTACACTGTACATCCGTCACATGAGTTGAGCCTTATAGATTTTAACACAAGAGGCCATTAATCAGTGGCCGTGGCTCTGCCTCTCTATCTCTAAGCCATTCATCCTGTTACAGGGATCCAAGTGAGTTGCACTCACTCAACTTCCACCATGGCTGTGTGAGACTTCTTTTCGGTCAGTTGGGATTCTCTCATTAATCTTTCCCACAGTTCACCTCCACCTCTTCCTAATCCTGATGTTTCCTTCTACCTTTGTTTTTCTATTTTTTCTCTGCTATGTGATTTGTCTTATCGGTCACATTGACTCACTATTGTTTGTGTTGAGCAGCCTGAACCTTGGCTGTTTGCTTGAGGGTGTGAAATTGGCGCAGCAGGCCACTGTTACATCACGAAACAAGGGGAAGGTTTTTATCATGCCAGGTATATGAGCTGGCTGCCAACTTCCTCTCCTGCTGTTAATTTGTGGGGATGAATGGTGTCGGCGTGTATTAACAGAGAGGCTAATGCCTTAGAGGGTGAGATTAGAATATCACTGATAATGATATGGCTTACTGCGCCTGCCTGAAGGTGATGTTTGCATCCCTTTCTCATACGGTACAGCCTCATACGGGGTCTCATTCACTACAAATAGCATATTTATGTGCGCAGAAATGGTTCTTGAACAAAATTCTTGCCCTTCTAACGCCCAACCCATCTCCATATAACAGCTTTCCACATAACCTCTGCTGAACAGCCAGTTGTCACTCTCTGAAAACATATAATTTTACTCTTGCCTGAGATTTTTTAAATAAAGTCAAGCGCTCTATTTTCAGAACCACTCAGAAACCCAATAAACTAGGGGTGTACAATATTTTAGTGGCCAATATATTAACTGGCAATATCTGGGAAAATTCAAATATTAATATCGCGCTGATAGTGGATTTATTGCCGATAGTTTCACTGATTATTCATTAAGGTGTATTTGCTTATGGCAGAGAATCTCTGACTGCTTGAGCCTTCTATAAAGTATTATATGACACCTATTTTGTTTAAAGTGAGGAATTTTTAATTAGTTAGCTAGCAGCTCCAGTTTAAAGGGTGAAAATGTCTGCGTCGAATTAGAGCAGTGCTGATATAGGGCCATATCACACTCTTGCTCGAGTGATATTACATAAATATATTGCTGTTGATTTTATGCATTGCACTGCTGCCACACAATTGGCTGATTAGATAATCGCATGAATAAATAGGTGTACAGGTGTTCCTAATAAAGTGCATAGTGAGAATATGTATATATACACACTGCCGTTCAAAATTTTGGGGTCACTTGACTGAAATGTTTCTCATGATTTAAATACCTTTTGATCTGAAGACATATGCTTAACTGTTTGAAATTAGTTTTGTAGGCAAAAATATAATTGTTCCAACATTTTATATTATTTCATTACAAAACTGAAATTGTATTTAAAATAAAAGAAATGGATGACTTGGATGGCAGTGTATGTATGTACAATGTATGTATATATATATATATATTAGTCTTTGATTTTTATGTATGTCTACTTTGAGTTAGTTTTAAATTATATCTTCAATTTAGAATAAATGTAAATGCAAACTTCTTGAGGACACCCACTGTCTCCCTCTGACTAGATTGCATAGTTAGAGACCCATCATATACTTCTGACTATTCTCAATTACTGATTTAGTTTCCTTCTGTTTTGCTTTTTTAAATATTGAGTGACTCAGTGATACTAAATGATTACAGTTGGCATTGCATCTTGGTCCTTGTACCTTCAGATAATTAGTTTTCTCATTTTTGTGTTCAAAACCGTATAACCAATAAACCGTTAAATTTTCATACTTCTGTTTTCTCTCGTGAGCACATTAAAACAATTTAAGTTTTATCCGTTTGTTTTTCAATTTAAAAAGAAATAGCCAAAAACAAGAAATCACATTTCATGCATATAAATTGAGTTTTTATCTTGAACATTTGATTTGAACATGTGGGTGGGCCTGACACTCCTATTTCCACTAATTGGTCAACAGGCAAAGTTGTTCTTCCTCAACCCTGAAAATTAGAATAGGAGTTCACCAGAGTTACTTTGCTGATTGTTTTTGCAGATATATTAAAAAGCATTAAATAGCATGATTATGAATTGGGATAATGTGCATAAACCTAACTGTAACTAAATAGAATTTGTTATCTGGTCATTAATGTTGCTGTTATTATAATTAATTTCAGATAATTCAATCAAGCCAATAATTGCAGGGGAAACATACAACACTGAATGGTGACTAAGATTGGATGGACCAAGTTTCTTGTTTTTATTGTAGTGATAATTAAATGTTCACTGAATGGGAATAAGCCTTGCAGGACATCATCATGGTGTTGAGGAGTATAGACTTTAGAGTATACAAGAGCTTAGGACATCTGGAATACTTTGAGGTTTGGGGCTCAGCCCTCGTTAGGATAAGAGTATGCTTACACTGCTCGTGGATTTCTCTTTATTTAATTCTCTCTGTTGTTGTTTTATTTTTTTACATTTGTTCATAGCTACACCTTTTGCTTTCTAGACTTTATTAATTTTCAACTTACCTGGCCTCGTTTCCTAATAACAATTGATCTTAGTTGATCTTAGAGCATTTTCAATTAGCGATTTTACGAAAGTTCATTATTTTTTCCCATACGTTTACAAAACATGCACTTAAAATGAAAGGTTTGCTGCTTTTAATCAATATCGATTAATTAATTAGCTTTAAGATAATTCTAAACATTGACAAAATTAGTTTTCAGAAGATATAAGCATTTAAAATCTGTAGTCTCTCTCTACACTCACACTTATGCCGTCCCAGAGGTGTTTAACTTTCTTTCTTCTGCTAAACACAAACAAAGATTTTGAGAAGAATATTTCAGCTCTGTAGGTCCATATAATGCAAGTGAATGGTTACCAACATTTTGAAGCTCCATAAGCACACAAAGTCATCATAAAAATAATCCTTAAGACTCCAGTGGTTAAATATATATCTTCAGAAGTGATATGAAAGGTGTGGGTGAGAAAAAGGTCCTTTTTTGCTATCAATCTCCACTTTTACACTTACTCTCACATTCTTTTTTTGTTTTTGGCAATTTGCTGAATATAACCTCCTACTGGGCAGGGAGGAGATTTGATAGAAAAGGACACAGAAAGACAATATTGTTATTTCATGATATTATCATAAAAATGTTATAGTAATAGCATGCTACTGATAATGATAGCGATCCCCTTCCCCACCCCAAATGAAATTGGTTGGTCTTCAAGTTCAACCAATGCACGGTGCAACCTGATATAAGTCTAGTTTCTGAAACTAATATACCTACAGAAATGAAGCCGAAATCGCACTTTCAAAAGAGACAAGAGTGGAGAAAGAGCAAGAGATTGCAGAATATTTATGAGTTTCTTTCCGAACAAAATCAGCAATACATGCCAACGTTGCATATATTTGTTAGATATTCATGTAAACAGGGTCCAAAATGAACACTAAACATGCTCCTTTTTTATTTACTCATCAAAAAATTTGCCTTTGGTGAGTAAATAAAAAAAAAATATTCACTAGTTTGCAGGTCACTTTCAAAGTAATTGCATAAATTATATTTAACAGTGAGAACAATATTCTAACCCTTGCTAAATAAAGTGAAGTTCATGAAATTAATGCATTCTAGATAAAGCTTCATCGTTGTAGATGGGACACGTCAAGTGTCAAATTCATTGTTGCAGGTATCGAGCTGCACTCAGCTCTTCACTTAGCGCTTTTCTGAGGCCCACTTGCCATTCCAATGAATTAATGATATGAAATGCAACCAAACACGCCCTGTTCCTGATTTACATTTGCTGACATGCAGTTGCATTTTGCTTGGTTTATTTAAAAAAAAAATAACAAATTATTAGACCTATCTGGATTTGAACCTGAACCCAGCCTCCCACATTCAAAGCGTGAATCCCCCCTAGTGTAATTAATTTATTGATCATCCATGTAATTGTTCATCTGTTTTATTCAAGTTGTTTTCCATCAAATAGGTAAAGTTACATGGCAACTACACCAAAAGAGATCCAACTGGGTCTCAGAGAATCATGTTGCTGGTTTCAAATCAAGCCAAAAATTCAAGGCTCAGTGTTGGGTATAATAATAAAAAGCCCAGCTATTATAATGGGCCTATTAGGCTATATTAAAATCCACTATAAAACTGTGGCTAGAAGAGCCTTAATCAGGTATAGTTCTGTCTTTCCTATAGGGCACCAAATGAGCCAAGAACACCACAAACCAAGACTATTTTACTTTATTTCCATTCAATTTTAAACACATTTCACTGTCCATAAAAATCCTATTTTATTGTGTATTGGTTAAACGTTGTTCATATTTATTGAAAATATGTAACATCTTGTCTGTGTAAAACTCTTTTTGCCCAGATGTTAAAGAGAGAGACAACTTAATCATTTGCAAGGGTGCTATTTGTAGCCATTATAGGCTAGCTCTGGCTATCAAATATAATTATAATACCTAAGGACTTGGTTAACACAAATGTGTTCCCCCATATTTAGCTTTAAAGAAATTGTGCAGATGTACATGTCTGGCGAAATCAAGATCTTTCTGATTATAGCCATGGCAACGCGTCCACCTGAAACCACAACACGAGCACCATTGCCCATTTCTTTGTAGAGGAAAAACTAGTAAACATTCAGTTTATTGGTTATTCTGTTTTAGAGACAAAAATTAGAAACAATTATCTGAAGGTAGGCTACAGTACTCAGACCACGGATACGTCTCCAGTAGTTGTACTTTGCAAGCTAACTAAGTTACAAAAAGTACAAAATTTAATTTATTCCATTTTTGTGTTCATCTGTTACAGTTCTGGAAAACTTCAAATTGCAGACAAGAAGTGCTGTCAATGTGAGGGAAGGTCAAGGTGTAGTTTTGCTGTGTGGCACACCGTCTCACTCTGGCGGTAAGTCTGTATTTTGTTTTTGTCTTTTTTTGTAAAGGTGCCTGTGTGTTCTGTTTAGAAGAATTCTATTTTTGTGAATGAGAGGTTTGAAGAGTAAAACCTTTGATGCATTTATAGTTTAAAATATATTAAATAAGAACATTTGTAGCCTATAAGTTCTGCAAAGTGGACCAGACCTTATGCCCATGTCTAAAGTTTTGTTCTGTGAGACTATGCGAACCCAAACTCCAGTCCTGGCTTCTTGAACCAGAAGTGACAGCAATACATCTTTGCATTGCATGTTAATTGACCTTCTCTTAAGGTCATTAGAAATTCTATCACACATGAGATTCCAGCCTATCCTTAGACAACTGATTGAGCTCAAACAGTGGTTGTAATTCAACTAGATGTAATTGGACTGAAGTCATTAGACCTCAAGTGCAAACAGGAGTGAGGCAGTCAAAGACATCAATATCAATTAGAGGTCGCAACAATTACAGCGACAAATGAGATGTCAGAAATTAGAAGATGTGAATTTGTTTTATAGCCTGGCAATTATGGTTTGCTGAGATAAATCTGTAATTAAGCATTTGTTTGATTAGAGAACTCAGAAGAGGAGCATTTCAAACAAGAATAATGTAATGTTTGGCTTTTGTCACCAGCAATTGAAAACTGACTACAATAGGCTAATAATTACTAAAAAAGCAATACATAAATAATTCAGAAGTGCTTGAAAAGACATAAATTTAATCAACACACTTTGTTATAAAGCAGACACGTTTCTGAATCACTGATGGTCATATTACTCCGTGTGGGCATGATAGTTAGCTTTAGACCTTCAAAAGAAACTTGTTTGCTATGGATCACAGATTCTGGCGTCGTTGGTTTGGCTTCAATTTGGTTTTTTTCATTTGGATCACTTTCTTTTCAATCAGACTTGAATCTGGAGGCAAATGGAAATAAACACCTGAAATTGGAGTCTCAACGCAATTAGCGGGAAATATGTTTTTTTAGGAGAATGCATTTTCTGCTCAGAGTAGGTAATCAATTTTATCACCACCAAACGTAGAAGATAATACCAAGCTTTGCACATTTTTAACTAATTCCACTGCAAAAGTTTTTAAAACTGAGTAATGAGAAGTTTTAGAAATAGAGCACATGCAGCACCTTACTCAAATTATCACAGGGTAGTTTATCTTAATCTATTTAAATTGAGATTTAGATTGCCAGACTCAAAAGACAAATTGGTTATTATTACCAACCTGTTTTATCTTAGCGGAGGAAACTGTATTATTTTACACTGGTAATATTTGAAATCGAAGCTAACTTTTTCTCCTAGGGCAATGATGAATATACTCTTTTGTATAAAATAGTTGATGATTAAATCTTTCGAAGAGCAGGTTTCTCTGCTACACATGTACAAATGTCTGCCAGATCAAAATGCTGTGATATCAAACTACCCATGACCTAACTATCTGTCCCAAATATCTATGACTCTATTTGTCCATTTTTTTTTTGGTTTCTCATGACCATATTATATATATATATATATATATATATATATATATATATATATATATGTGTGCATAAATTTCCCAAATACAGTATGTTGCCTTTTTCTTCTTAAGAATGAATGGTACTACATTGAAATGCATGTTTTAATAACTTTGACCTTGTCTGTCATTATTTTCAAGCTGTAGGCCATTCTTCCAGCTTTTTTATTATGCGTCACTTCCTTAAAATGTCACAATTGTGCATAGACAGTAAGCTGTGTATTGTCACTATGCAGAGGACATGTCATTCACACTGTTATGTTGAAAGAATTATAGCGCCATTGTTCTGGGTGGTGAGCTCAAATGTCAGACTACTTGTATGTATAAATGTCTAAATTTATGTCTCCTGCACAGTTATGAATGAGTTTTTAGTTGTTGTTGTTGTTTTGTTTTTCAGTCATGGTAATTAAAGCTGTAGCAATTTATCCCTTTTTTTAGGAAACAGTGTACAATATAATAACAACAGTTAATGTAGTTGCTATCATGCTCTAACAATATATATATATATACAGTGTATATATATATATATACAATGTACCAATCCTTGCAAGGTATTGATGTACACAGTTAGTTATGTCTGAAAAGAACATAACCAATGGGACAAAATATTAAATCTGTATCAGATCAAATAACTTGTAAATTTATATTGCTTGTAATCTGTTTATTTGTTACTGACAGTTCACTTTAATGATTACTTGTGAACGTGAAACAATGTTTATGTAATAAATAAATAAGTTATCATTCCTTTTTGCTGTGGTATTAAAATTGGTATTGAGAATCTGGAAATTTCACTGGTATTTGTACCGACTACAGACATTTTGGTATTGTGACAAACCTAATGTTGATGTTAAAAAAATATTAGTGTATGTAGAAATTCAAATGTTTCAAGAATTATAAATGCTGTAAAAATATTGTTCATTGTTAGTTTATGTTGTTAGTTATAACTGGGAGAGCAGCTAGGAACACCAAGGTCATGGGTTCGATTCCCAGGGAACTCACTAAGAGACTAAATGTATAACTTGAATGTAGAATGTTGAGAGTTGCTTTGGATAAATGGGTAAATGTTATCTAAGTTTAAAGGAATAGTTCATAAGTTCATCTTCCTGTCATTTCAAACTTGTATGACATTCTTTAGTGGAACACAAAAGGAGATTTTTTTAAAGGGATAGTTCACTCTAAATATTTAAATTCTCTCATAATTTACTCACCCTCATGCCAGTCAAGATGTGTATGACTTTGTTTCTTCTGCTGAACACAAACAAATATTTTTAGAATAATATCTCAGCTCTGATGCTCCATATAATGAAAGTGAATGGGTACTAAAATTCTGCACCTTCAAAAAGCACATAAAGGCAGCATAAATGTAATAAACAAAACTCCAGTGGCTAAGTCTTTGTTTTCATAACCAAAATGATATGTGGGTGACAAACAGATCAGTATTTATGTCCTTTTTCATTATAAATTGTCCTCCCTGCCAAGTAGGTGGCGAAGAATGCCAGTAACCAGTAACAAAAAAAGTAAAAGTGGAGATTGATAAGAATATTAAAGAACTTAAATATTTAACATGAATTTAACTATGGAATATGTTTATGCTGCCTCTATGTGCTTTGGAGCTTCAACATTTTAGTAACCATTCACTTGCATTTTGAAATATTCTTCTGAAAATCTTTGTGTTCAGCAGAAGAAAATTTTGCATCCATTTTGAGCTTCAAAGTGAGTCACTATCAACTCTCATTGTATTGAAAAGACAGACTTTTTAAAGGTTTTCCTTTTGTGTTCAGTATAAAGCCTAGTCTTTGAGGTTTAAAATGGCATGATTTTACATATACAGCCTTATTGTAAATTGTTACACTTTTCGATTCCTTTATGCTCATTGTCCTCATCACTTTCTTACTTTTGACATTCAACAAAAGCTATTGCTTCTTATTTAGCTAACAAACCCCTGAATCAGGGATTCCTAGCCAACCCTTTTTAGGAATTGTGAGTCAATCATAAAGGATTGCTTTCAACCTCAAGACAGCTGGCCTACCTGCATGTTTCCACTGCTTACAATAGAAAGAACTGTCTCTGGGGACACTTTCAGAGTGACAGGCATCCTGTAAACCTTGTATATCCCAACAGTTGCATCATGTGCATGGACTTGCTGTTCATTTCTCTCTGTTTCTTCTCCTCTCCCATCCCTTCCCCCAACCCTGTCTCCTTTAGTTGACATGCTAATGCACTGTGGCAGGGCCTTTGGTCCACTCTGGTTCAGCCCTTTGCAGCAAGGGGCAACTAGGCATGAATGACGCCAGCAGAGATGCCCTTGTCCCCCAGTCGTGGTAAACCCAGACAGGGCATGTGTCATAAGAGTGCCAGTTAGGCGCTTTTATCTAGTTTGTTTCGCTCCCTTTCACGCCGCCTCACAAAGAGCTTGCTCTGTTTACAGAGCCATACCTGCCCTAAGGAGGTCAGCCTGAGGCTAAGAGAGCGCTGTAATACAGACATGTACGAGCTTTTAAGCCCAGATTATAGTTTACTGAACAAAGTGCTCAACACCTTTCTGAAGCATAACTGTTTTTGTCAGAAGTTGGAGCTTTATTTGTGACTTCTTTTTCAGAGCTTACCTTCACCTGGCTCTTCAAGGAGTACCCTCACTTCGTCCAGCAAGACAGTCGGCGCTTTGTATCCCAGGAGACGGGAAATCTCTATATAGCGAAAGTGGAACCGTCTGATGTAGGGAATTATACCTGTGTAGTTAATAACAGTATTACCAAGGAAAGGGTCTTCAGTTCACCCACACCTTTAGTGCTGAGAAATGATGGTAAGACGGGTTTTTGCTTGTATAAAATCACACAGCATAACCTTATAGCCATAACCTAAGGTGAAGTGTTTAATGTTTTAAATTTATGTAATTTTTGCAATTTATTCTGAAAGTCATGAAAATTCCTCGACATCTCAGATTCTCCAATGTGTTTAATGGAATTACATGGTGGAAGAAATTACATTTTAAAACTTAATGCAAAAAGGATGCAAAAGCACTATAAAAGTATCATAAATGCATCATGAAAATATTCAACATGACTTGCATGCTGTATATTTCAAGGAGTCTGAAGCCCCTGGAAAAGTGTAACACTGTGTCTCTGAAGTGCTATAAAAACATTGCTCTGTTTATTTGAGCATCCCGACCAGCCGAAAACAGCATAATTGGCTTGCAGTTCAGTTTGGTGATGCTAGTGGCTCATATATTACACACTTCACCTTTAAGGTAAAGCCCCATATAGGTCAAAGGAAAAAGTGGCATTTTAAAGTCTTAATTCGTAAATGTCAGAGATGTTTTTAATGTCACTCTCTTGAAAGCTAAACTGCAACTTTTAAGAACAGTAACCAATACACTTCACTGTTCCTCAAAGCAGGCCACATTTCCATTTGAGATGGATTCTGTTTTTATTATGTGTGTTCCATAAATCTTTGATAATGTGCTGCTGTATTTTTGGCACAATCTTCTCAGCTCCCATGCTCATTGACAGGTCTTTGTGTTTTGCCATTTGTTATTGTTTTGCATGTAATTTGGTGTACAAGGCATACATGTCATAAATCATGAATGACGAAGCTGTATGCATCTGTGTTGTGTTGTCTGCCCATGGCAGGGGTGATGGGAGAGTACGAGCCCAAAATAGAGCTTCATTTCCCAGACACCATCCCAGCTGCGAAAGGATCCACGCTGAAGCTGGAATGCTTCGCCTTGGGAAAGTAAGTATCAATATTTTTGCACCTGGGTCTGTCTGTGTCCTCTGCAAAGCATGCCTGAGCTCACACTTACTTGGTTATTAAATAAATAATTCACACAAAAATGAAACCTCTGTCATTATTTATTCACTTTAATGTCACTCCAAACCCATATGATATTCTTTCATTCATGGAACACAAAATGACAAAAATTGCACAGCTTTCTGCTGTAAATTAAAGTGAATAGTGACTCCAGATGGTCAAGCTCCAAACAGGACAAAAAAATTAAAGTAATTGATGTGACTTATTTACTATATTCCCGAATTAAATATGGTGACTCATGCGCAGGTTTAACATCATAGCATTTGACGTTATCGATGTCCACCTGCATCGTTGTAGCCATATTTGATTTGGGTTTAACATAATCAGCTCATCAATGGTTAGATTTGAGTTACTCTGTAAATCTATTGCATACAATCAATAAATGTAATTAAGTGTCAACTTAAATTTGAGTCATAATACAAAGTGATCTTATGGCTTTAGAAGACTTGGAATGTAATAAACAAGTCGTTTTGACTACTTTTACTCTTTTTATATATGTTATTTTATTATTGTACTTTTTGGAGCTTGACAGTCTCAAGTCACTATCACTTACATTAAAATAATTTTTAATTTTAAAATGTTTTTTCACAGAAGAAAGTAAGTAATAAAGATTTGGAACACATGAGGTTGACTAAATAATGGCAGAATTTAAGTGTTCATATTGGTTAGTGATGTTAGTGATTAAATATTCATGTTTGTTATGACGCAATGTTATTTATTTTTGGTCCCTCTTTATAAAATACAAGGAATTCGTGATCAGCACTTCAGGTTCCCTATTAATGCGATTTGCAATCTGTCATGGAAGCTTTTTTCGAGAAGGCTTCTCACTATAATGGCCTGCATTGCAGAGAGCAATGACCCAGAAGATTTACTCCTTAAATAGTGTGGAAATAGAGCTGGAAAATTCTTTTCAAAAGAAGAGCAGAAGGGTTGTCGTTTAGAGAGAGGGAAAATGCAGGTTTTCAAAGAGCAGGAGATGATAGCTTTTCAGACTTTACAAGGAGCACATCACCCCTGATCCAAATGAGAATCGGATCCATTCACACTCAGATTTCCTAAATAGGGTGCAACTTTAAAGAAATGAGGGGCAAAATGTATTACCTCCCAGCAAAGATTAAACTGTAATTCTGGTATTTTACCTAAAAATGTACCTCAATTGTAATTCAGGGAACTACAAATACGTACTGTTGCTCAAACTTGGAACATACACAACTTCAAGGGAACTGCGTGATGGGGACAATACTTGAATGGTCGTTCCAAACAAAAGTAGACAATTGAATCCCTACCTGAAGGGCCTTTCTACAAGACTGTTAGCGGTGTGTACATACAATGGTCTCTTCAAGGATGTAATTTTGCCATTTATTTATAACATGATGTTGAATTTTGCAAAAATCTGTCAAAATGTTGAAATGTAAATGTGGCAGGGCGGAGGGCGGGTCCGGGTCGTGATCCTACGCACCCGGTCCCGTATTAGGCTAATCAAGCCTCCGAGGTATAAAGGTCGACTGCAGGGTGTCGTGCGGGAGAGAGAGATCATTAGCCTAATACGGGACTGGGTGCGTAGCATCACGACCCGGCCCCGCCCTCCGCCCTGCCACATTAATGTATAAACAGAGTCAATAATAATTTAAGTACTAACAGTATCTTCGTTGTGGTTTCGCAGTCCAGTTCCAAGGATCAGCTGGAGAAGAACCAGTGACGTTCCTTTTCCGAGCAAGGTCAAACTAAATAATTCTAATGCTATTCTGGAGATTCCAAGTTTCCAACAGGAGGACACAGGGACATACGAGTGCATAGCAGAAAACAGTCGGGGGAAGAATGCTGCAAAGGGCCGTGTGTCTTTTCATGGTGAGTTATTTACCCATGATTTTTAGTTTATTAATTTTTTGTTTATGAGTTTGTCATTTAATACTTTCAATAAACACCATTTAAAGCCATTATAAATATGGATATGTCAAACAGGTATAACTGTTCTGAATTTGTATTAAAAAATAATAATAATCCTTTTCAAGTTTGTATAGTTTTAACTCTGATGTTTTTCTTTCGTTTTTGTTCCCCTTCTGTCACTCACTCGACGTTGTGTCGAATGAAGTGACACAAGGGGTCTTCCTGGGATGCCAAACGTACCTATGAACCTGAGAAAAAGCCAATGTCAAGTTGGCAGACAGAATTTGCATGCCCCGCCCCGGACATATGGGTATAAAGGGAAGCGGGGCAATGAGTGCCAGTCAGAATTTTTCTTCGGAGCCGAACGGTTGTGCCCGGAGACTGAACCCTCCCCGGCCAAGCCTATCCCCCTCCTGGGATCTCTCAGTGGTCCTCTCGGGGCCCCTTCGAGCAGCTTGATTCAGTTGAGCTCAAGGCCCTCTGCCTGAAGACGGCCCTCATGATTGCGTTAGCCTCTATCAAGACCTCTGTCAGTGACACCTGCTTGGATTTTGGTGCGGCATATTCCCCCCCTCAGGGGTGCGGGAAACCTAAGGTCTGTATGTGACAACTCTTTGAGGGCGTTGGGGAGGGCTACGTGTAGCCGACACAGGTGCCTCTAGCACACAGTAGCCTGCTTGCACCTGTCTCGACAGTTCACTTAACACGGTCAGTGCGTGCTGTTTTTATATGGGACCCTTTGTGTCACTTCATTCTCCAAGACCGACAGCCACAGACGCTGCCTCGTTTGCCTGGGCAGCGATCACACTGAGGCGGTTTTCGTGGATGGCTCATGTACACATTGCGAGAACATGACCATGGCAGCATTGCGGTCGCGGCTCACCTTCCTCAAGGTGAATGCCACTTAGGCTGCCCCCGCTTCACTCCTCCTTCCCACGGGATTGAGGACGACCCGGCTGGCGATGAAGGTTGTGCAACAGCAAGCTGAAGTTCACCACTGTTTCACTCACCTCTGTCAGCGAGAAGCATTGTTGTTGGATATACGGCGCGTTTCCAGCTGGCATTCTCTCTCTCTGCACGCTGTGCTGTCTACACCACTGGGGGCTTCGACAGCGCTTTTCACTGTTAAAAGAGTGTTCTCCTCCTTAAAGAGTTTGATTTCTCTAAAAGAGTTAGAGTTTTCCACTCACAAAAGAGCAATTCATAGTGGCGTTGAACGTCCTTTTCAGGACTTTATCAAGATACCTTTCCACCCTTGTGTTGTTCCTTGATGCGGTCGATTTCTCCAAGACCGACGGTCACAGACGCTGCCTCGTTTGCCTGGCCAGCGATCACACTGAGGCAGTGTTCATGGATGGCTCATGTACTCATTGCGAGAACATGACCATGGCAGTGTTAGTGTCGCGGCTGTCCTTCCTCAAGGTGAATGCAACTTCGGCCGACCCCCGCTTCACTCCTTCTTCCCACGGGATTGAGGACGACCCGGCTGGCGATGAAGGCGATATGGGGATAATGATGGCCTCGGTTTCGCCGGGTAAATCTCCAGGAACCACCCGCCCCCCGACACGCTCGCTTGCTTCCTTCCGAGCTCGGGATAAGTGCTGCTCACCTCACAGCCAGCCGGCATTCTCCCTTGAGCCCCTGGACTTGTATGATGACATCGCCGCTGCATTGGAAAGCATCCAGGCATCTGACGCGGAAGACTCGACTGGGCTGCCGCCTTCGGGCCAGCCTGCCCAGTCAGAGACGGACACGCAGATGGCCGACATGCTTGCCCGGGCAGCCGTGAGCGTGGGCTTGGACTGGAACCCTCCGTCCTCCCCACAGCCTTCGCGGATTGACGACTGGTACCTCGGCTCTGGCGCCGCTCACAGCCACTTTTAGTTTTTAGTATTTTAGAGTTTTAAAGTGCTGTTAAATGCTTTACTTTACATTTTTTATATATATTTAATGCCGTTAAATTTCTCAGAGCTGTCAGTGTTGTCGTTATTTAGTTTTGAAGGCCAGTTGTAAAGGCTAACACTTTATGATACAGTTCTAAAGTATTTATTATCATTAGTTAATGCAGTAGGTGCTGTATCATTAACTACTAATGAACGGTATTATTTTTTACAGCATTTATTTATCATAGTTAATGTTAATTTACAAATATAATTCTGTTCATTGGTAGTTCATGCTATTTCATAATGCATTAAAGGAATAGTTCACCCAAAAATGAAAATTTTCTCATGGCATACCCTCATGCCAAAACAGATGTGTATGACTTTCATTCTTCTGCTGAACAACAAACAAAGATTTTTAAAAGAATATTTCAGCTCTGTAGGTCCTCACAAAATTTTGAAGCTCCAAAAAGCACTTAAAGGCAGCATAAAATTCATCCACAAGACTCCAGTGGTCTTCAGAAACAATGTCTTTTTTTTTTTTACTATAAATTCTCCTCCCTGCCCAGTAGATGACAATATGCACAAAGAATGTGAATTGTCAAAAACTAAAGAAGAAGAATGTGAACGTGGAGATTGATAGTAAAATACATAAATTAATATTGAGTTACTTCTCACCCACACTTATCATTTCGCTTCTGAAGGTATACCGTAATTTCCGGACTATTGAGCGCACCTGAATATAAGCCGCACCCACTGATTTTTAAATAAAATATTATTTTGAACATAAATAAGCCGCACCTGTCTATAAGCCGCAGGTGCCTACCGGTACATTGAAACAAATGAACTTTACTCAGGCTTTAACGAAACACGGCCTGTAACAAAAATAAATAGGCTTTAACGAAACACGGTGTGGCAGCGGGGGCATGGTCAAGCGCCCGTCCGGGAGAGAAAAGCGGTAAGGGCGCTTACACCTGAGCTAAATTATGTCTAACACCGGTGTCTAATTTCAGTAAGCATGGGGAGAGCGGCATAAAAAGGCAGCAGCCACAGAGCTGAGAGAGTGACACACGTCAGTCTAGTGTTGGCGCATAGAAGAATTGAGAAACTTTATAAAATTGATTGTAAACATTGCTGTGGCCATTAAAAGCCTTACCTGGAACGTCAAGTGCCCTGCCCGTGTGGCAGTTTTCCCAAGAAGGACACGTGAAGCAGGGCACTTGAAATTAGACACCGGTGTTAGACATAATTTAGCGCAGGTGTAATGCGCAGGCGTAGTGGCTAAAGCACAGGGCTGTTAATCAGAAGGTCACAGGTTCTAACCCCATGGCCACCACCATTGTGTCCTTGAGCAAGGCACTTAACTCTAGGTTGCTCCAGGGGGATTGTCCCTGTAATAAGTGCACTGTAAGTCGCTTTGGATAAAAGCGTCTGCCAAATGCATAAATGTAAATGTAAATGTAAGCCGCGAGGTTCAAAGCGTGGGAAAAAAGTTGCGGCTTATAGTCCGGAAATTACGGTAGATTTAACCACTGGAGTCATGTGTTATGTGCTTTTGGATCTTCGAAATTGTGGGACCAATTCACTTGCATTGTGAGTAACTACAGAGTTCTGAGCTGAGATATTCTTATAAAAATCTTTGTTTGTGTTCAGCAGAAGAAAGTAAGTCATAGACATCTGGGATGGCATGAGGGTGAGTAAATGATGAGAGAATATTAATTTTTGGGTGAACTATCTTACATTTTTCATAAAAAAAAAAATATAGTATTTTTCGAAATTAACATTTACCAGTATTAGTAAATGCTTCTGCAAGAGTATATCTTTTCAGTTTGTTCATATCAGTTTTGGATTTATGAGTAAAATTGTCTTTGGTATATATTACTTTAAGATACTTGGGCATTTTTCATACCCCAAATGTGAATTTTGAAGCTGCCATTTTTTTTTGTAAAAGTATGTTGCTAACAGGTTGCTAGATAAGAAATATATCGTCAGGCACGTTCACTCACATGCTTGTGGCTTATCTAGCAGTTAAGGAAAATGTTTGTATTTAGTTTTCATTTTAGTTTTTTTTTTTTCATTATAATGACACTGGTGAAAATGTAGTTTTTATATTCAAAACTGATTAATACTGTATGTTTAATGTAAAGTTGAAAAGTTCTTAGCTAATGAATGGAATGGCATACTTGGAATTGACATGTTTCTATTGCCATTATGGAATGTAAATGTACACATACAGTTTTGTTAACCTCACTATGCCATCTGTGTCATAACTCAAAGTGAGAACTTGTCATAACAAGTGTGTCATTGGTCTGCCTGGTCCTTGAGAGGCATGACATTTTATGGTTCACGTTACTGCATGTTAACCGCACCTCCCTGTAGAAGGTCACGGTGACATTCCATAAAAAGTCATGGTTAACTTTATGCGTACGGCTACAGAAACACCCAGCACTGTAATATTAATCATTTCATACCCTTTTAACCCTTTTATAAAATAGAAAAATTGCCCAAGAAGTATTTGGACACTAAAGCCTTACGTCAATGTATGAATGTCATTGAATTATATAACAAAATATCAAACCGAATGCCATTTATTAATAATAATAAAACAAAAAGATGTCACAAGCACACTTTTCAAGCAAATTATTTCACAAAAACAAGTTTTTAAATTATAAAACGATGGATATGCTGTTTTAAATTAAAATGTTGGGACCAGTTGGTAAAAAATAATAATAATAATAATAATAATTATGGTATAGAAAAGTGCAGTTCATAATGAAGAAATGTCTAGCATAATTTGTTTGCAAATGCAACTTGTTTTGATATTTTGTTACCCAGTGCAATGACTTTCTGACTTGCAGTGAAATATTTGTATGCTAGTATGTTATGAAACTGAAATACAATTTTGCAGAATATTTGCAAAAAAGAGTTTGCCATGTCAAAGTAGATTTTCTGTTTGACTTCTCACAAAAAGAAAGCAATATGGCAATCACTGGATTGGTGTCGCTCTTAACGGATTCAGAGGTTTTATACATGGGCCTTTTAAAATTGAATTTTTTGGGGGGGAAATGCAATAATATGAATTTGTTAATTGAACTCAAGACTTGGTAGCTACTCAGGCACTGCAGTGTCTGCCAGCCGAAAGGATAATACGTTTCCAGAAGGAGGTCAAAGGATTTGTAGTGCGGAATAGAGCATGTGCCCATACTGTGATAGAATTGAGGAGTGTTTCACTGCAATATTTAGATTTCATATTACATATTCATATGGCTCTTTTCAAATCTATTGTTTGTTTTCCTTTGAGTGCCAAGCATGACCTCCATATTATACAGACCAGTAAGTGGGTGTATGCCAAACAATTTGGAGGTGGAAGGATTCTAGTGAAGTGCTGCTGTAGGGGCGGCTTGTGTGGCTCTCACATTTCAACCTTTTCTGATAATGATTATTAATAATCCAAGGGTAAATCTGAGTGAATTGAAGAATTGGAGAAAGGATGCTTCGGATTTTGCCATAAAAGTCTGCAACCAAGAATTGTGGTTCACACAAAAATGTTAAAAAACTATATAATTCACCCTCATGTTGTTACAAACCCATACAGTATAATTTACACTTATACTCTTCTGTGGAACACAAAAGGCGAAATATTTCACTGAATGCTCTGGCTGCTGATTTCATTCTATGAAAGCAAATAGAAACTGAGGTTGTCGTCAGAGACTGTATATAACGAGATGGGTCACTGGAATGCTTATGAATGGGAGAAATCATAATGCTAAAGATATGGAAGTCCTGCATTACAGTTAAAAGAGCCAATCAACTTTTGGATAGAGTACCTTGTCTGTCGTTTTTATTCTTTGAGAATGTGGATGTGCGTTAGCTAGACCAGCCTGACAAAAAAGTTCCTTTTAGAGTGATCAGAGTTTAAGAAGCACAATTTATGATGCAATTGATGTAAGATTTTGGTACTGATTTGCTCATATTATTGCTTGTAAAATGTTTGTGAGATTTTGGTCTTTCCTCATTTAAGTAAATAGGAGCTGTACTTGTATAGAAAATAGTGTTCCACAGGCTGCAGGAAGTGTGACAAACATGGCCACCAAGTGACCTGACTTGCCCCTAAATGGACTGTGGTTGTCATGGACATTCAAATATGGCGCCATGAGAAGGTTTGATGTCTATGACATCAAATGTCCTTGTTTTGTGTGTCTTTGTCATTGAAACCAAACCTGCCGCAATGCTGCTCAAGGCACCATTTTTGAATAAGATTTTAAATATTCAGAAGACTTGGAATATGTCACATGAGTCAAATGGACTACTTTTATGGCGCTTTTTTTTTTTTTTGGAGCACGACAGCCTCTGTCCCCATTCAATTTCACTGTATCGAAAAAAGACATTCTGTCTTTTGTGGAAATTCTGCCATTCTGTAATTATTGCCTTTTAATTAATTTGCCTTGGATAATGTAGGTGGTTTTAATATGCAAGTGTAACATTTCATTTATATGTGTTCTTAAAATCTGTCCATCATCTGTCCCTCTGTTCATTGTTTAATGTGTTTGTTGTGAAATGCTACTGTGTCTCCTTCATTAGCAACACCTCAATGGCTGCAGACGATTACGGATACAGCCTTGTCCATAGAGGAGAGTCTGTTTTGGGAGTGTAAAGCCAACGGCAAACCAAAGCCATCCTACAGCTGGTTGAAGAATGGAGAAACTCTAATATCTGAGGTACCTTGGGTCTCCTGAAAGATGATAATGTGACCAAATCTTTATCTGCTCTTTTTTCAAGGTCAACGTAAACAGACGGCCACAGATTGACAAATTGTCATGCCTCAGATAAGCAGATCCCACAAGAAAACTAGCTTAAATATAATGAGACAAAAATGTGTTTTATCAGCCTTGAATGAAGGGGTTGGAATCAGCAACAATCTGGTGATATATTGATTATATTGATACATATCTGGATCGAACTATGATAATATAAAAATGTGTATGTTTAGTGTATTGTGAATCAAAAAGTTTTTAATATATTGCGATCTTTTAAATTTGTATTCATTTTCATTGGACTTCAAAGCTTTGTTCAACAAGTGCTAAACTTCCTGCTTCATCGTAGACTCATAAAAATCATACCAAACCCTCACCAACTTCTTCCACTGGCTCCTTTTGTAGTGACTTAAAATCACTATATGACAACAGGTGGAAAAATACCAGTATAAATTAGATCATAAATACAATTGTAAATATAAACATGATAATAGTAACTGAAAAAACAAGCCATGATCTTTAGATAGTTTAAAACAATCTATTTATTTCTATTTTCTTAAAATGGCTATGGGAGTGCTCAAGGACATTTTTACGAGTTTGGGCATGAACTTTATTATCACCTGCTTCTGGAATCTCCATACTGCAAATGCAGGAACTGAATTTAGATTTTTCGCTGAGATAAGACATGGTATTGAAAGATCTTAGCGCAATAACATATTTCACAGGAAAATAGCAAATTGTGCTTTGTGGCATTTCATTTACATACAATACACCAACAGTTTGCGCACATACACCCACAGTAGCGCAAACACTCCCACCCATGCCCACTTGCGCTTTGCGCTGACACAAAAATTTAATTATACCATGAACAAAGGGCATTTCATTGTTCATTGTGAAGAAACTAATGCTAACAATACAATCAAAGTAATTTAACAATTTAAATTTGCAAATGTCATCTATCATTATATTTTGACAATAAAGTAAAAATTACAAGAAGAAAGTCAAAGCATTATGAGATTAAAGTCATAATATTTTGAGAATAAACCGAAAGGAAAGTTACTTCAAAGTGATATGGTGGACAACCACGAAGTGGAGTGTCTGGGTCTATACAACACCACTAACCAGGGAGATAACTTGGCTATGCAACGAGCTGAATGTGTGAGAAGTTTTTGCGAGCTCTCTGTTCATGAATGAGTTGTGCATTAGTACAGGAGTTTTCAACATGTGGGCGCCTGCAAAGGGAGGCGTGAGATATAGGCTCACACTCAAGTGACGCGAAAAATAATTGGAAAAATAATTGGAACTGCTGTGAATTATTAAGTCCACTTCAAGATGTGATAATATCCCCTCAGTTACAATTGTTTAGAGAGGAAAACCCAATGCAGATTGGGACTGCTCGAAACTGTCTGATTCTTTCTCCTGAATAAATAAAATGTACATATCTGCTGCAGAGTCCAGATACTAATAACTCTGTGTTGATGAGCCAAAATACCAAGGATTTATTTATTGCTAAACCTATCCTAATGTATGATTTAACTACATCCTCCACATCTATCTCTTGCATTAACGAAGCTGCTGGCTCGGTGTCCATTCTATCGTTGTTATAATGACACTCCTATTAGCCTAATATTGAGATTTTTTTTCTCTAATCTCTAATATTTCTCTAATATTTCTACTTTATTCATACAATATAGGCTACTACTCTGTCTCAATGCTTTGACTTTATTCTAATATACTTTATGCTCAAAATATTATGACAATAATCTCAAAATTCTACGACTTTATTCTCAAACTATTACAACTTTACAACTTTATTTGCAAAATATTATGACTTTATTAACGAAATAAATGTTTTTTGCATTTTATTTAACGTGGCTATAAAACGGCATCATGGGATCACAGAGTAAAGTTAAAAATAACTTTAATTTATACCGCATATCGAAACACCTGCATTGGGTTTCATGATTTCAGGTTGTTTTTAACGCTTGATAAATGCTAATAGAGTGTTTTTTTCCACCCTTTTCCTCTGGTGTGCAGACTTAAGTACAATAATTAGACAAGTTAAATGTCATTTGATTTTAAACCATTTAAAAATCAAGGCACCACTAAACTCCATGCACATGATGTGAAAATGTGAACCAGCACGGGCAGAGCGCATGTACAGGCAGTGACAGTTTGATCATTTTTGTTTGACTCTTTGTGAGATTTATCATTTTAGACTATTTACACATATGTGCTGTGCTGCTATTTTGAGTTGCGTTTGAGGAAATTCCATTGCAAAAAATATTCTTTATTCCTGCGTCTTGACTACTTTAATTTACATTTGAAACCATAATTGAAGCCTGCCTTGTTGCTTTTGTACCCTGATCTAATGAACATTAAGCCTTTCTACTATTTTTATTTCCATCACAAAAAAGCATTCGTCACTCTTAACAAAAGATCCGGGGCTCCAGCCCTATCAGCCGGGATCTAGATACGCCACTGCCAGGAACAGCAGCTGATTTTGTGCAAGAGACTCCCACAGCCAAACATCAGCAGACTTATAAGGCAATAGAGCGACTCCAATAGATGTGACCTGCATTCAAGTTGAGAGTGGCCCATACACCCCCCCCACACACACACACACCACCTTTCCATCACACATCACATCAATCTCTACTTGTGACTCTTTGTGCTGAGTTCAGCCCTTAAGAACAGCCTATAGGCTTAAATGTTTGCCATGCCATTAGCAGAACCATCAGCTCAACACTTCCCCACCTGTCTCACACACTTTTCTGACTGGATGCCCATGCCAAATGAATTGGCCATTAGTATTTCACTGCTATTTTCAACATTTCTGTTCAGTGAAGCGAGGGGTCAGCATTTTTTCCCCTCCCTTATAACCTCCACCATCTTGCAATAACTTTCTTAGACGTTCAGTCAACATATGTTGAATGTTAGAGTGATATTCCAAATAACAAAAACGTACGATTCTTCCAAGAAACAGCAAATAATTGTGTGGAAGATAATGTGATTGTTTTGTCTTGTCAAGTTGATGTCTTGTTTGTGTATTGAACTGCCTTGAGAAGCTAACTTTAACGGTGTTATATAAAAAAGAATGATGCTTTGCTAAGGCAAGCTTCACTATTACAGTTGCTCATACTTGGGGTTTGGGATTTGAACAATCCCCTAACCTTAAGTATTAAACTTTGGCATGTTGCTCATACCACACTGGTTGTAATACAGACATGAATGATACCTCAAATTGAGCGACTTGTTGAGGAGAGGTTTGTTATTATTTTTCTTAGCGAATGGAATATGAAGTTTGCTTGTCGGATGATGAAATGAGTGAAAGAATGCTGTATACTTGCATTGATGGAGAGACCTGACCCATTTTACAGAACTAGAATATCATCGCTCTTAAGGCTCGGGCCAATTAGCAACCAAAATAAGAAAAAGAACACCCTAGCAACCGCATAGCAACATGTTAAAGCCAATCAGAACACCTTAGCAACCACATAGCAATTCTCTCACAAACACCCTAGCATCATGGCTTACAGTTTTGCATGGGCAAGCACCCACATTTTCTCCTTAAAATGTAAAATCGAGTTATTATTTATTATTTTTAACATTTGTTTGTTTGTATTTACAGGGCCGAGTGCAAATAGAGAACGGTGCTCTCTCTATATCCTTGTTAAACATTTCAGATGGTGGGATGTATCAGTGTGTGGCGGAGAACAAGCACGGCATCATTTATTCCAGTGCCGAATTGATGGTGCTCGGTACGACCACATGCCTCCTTTTCCTCTGCCTGCTCTCCATTCTTCATATGAATGATAAAAGTTTATTGTCTAGTCAGAGCTCAAGTCCAAATTACACAGCCACATCATTCAAAAGGTCACTCGAGGCAGCACTGTAAACGTCCGTTTGATTGAATGCTTCATTCCAAACTAATTTCCCCCCCAATATTGATTTGGATACTTTGCGATGCCTGTGCATCCTGAAGTTTACTTATTGTAATCATAACACTTCGGTTGATATTGTGCATATGGGGCCAGAGTCTAATAAATGGCGTCTTTGGAGGGTATCGTTTGGAATATTGTAAAATGTAAGTTATGTTGAAGACAAATGACCTAGAAGAAGCCCACAGAAGCGGATGGCTCTATTTGTTAGGTCCTTAAAATGCTTTCCTTCTCTTTTGCCAAAGGCTGTTTAAATGTCAATTGCTGTTCATCACAGATTCCATTGAGGCTTTAAGACCAAGTCTGAGGACCAAATCTCTCTCTGTTTCTGCAGCCTCTCCTCCCAGTTTCTCACAGAATCCTTTGAGCCGGTTACTTAAGGCTCGCTCGGGCAGTGACGTTACCCTAGATTGTAGGCCACGTGCCTCGCCCAGGGCCATTAGCCTTTGGAAGAGGGGGAGTGAGATATTGCAGAGAAATGAAAGGTATTTTGCTCAATTTTGTCACAATTAATTGTATGGTATTGTCCTGCATGTGCTTCTTTTGTGGCATTTAACAATTATCTATTGTCCTCAAGGATTTCTCTCTTACCCAATGGGACTCTAAAGATTGCCAACGTTACTAAGCGAGATGGGGGTAGTTACACGTGCATCGCTAAAAACCAGTTTGGGACTGCAAGCACGACAGGCAAACTGTTAATTACCGGTAAGTTTTTTATTTTGTTACGATACATTTAATATTTTTGGTGACTCTTTATTTTACAGTGTCCGTGTTACACAAATTACTTGTTATTATTAATTACTATAGAAAAAAAAAAATGTAAATACAAGCATCTCTACAAAATAATTACACAGCAAACACATGTAGTTCATTTGTATTACTCAGTAATAACTTGTCATAATATTTTGCAAATAAAGTTAAAATTACGAAAATAAAGTTGTAGCATTAAGTTGTAAATACTCAGTAACATGAATATTGATGCGCGAGGGCAACAAAGGCTATCCTGTCTGGTCTGAAGCCACAGAAGGTCTACTGTGGCACAAGTCTTTTAATGATGGTTACGGGAGGAATGTGTCACAACACACAGTGCATCGCACCCTGCTGTGTATGCAGTTGCGTAGCTGCAGACAGGTCAGAGAGCCCACGATGACCCCTGTCCACCATCGAAAGCACCTACAATGTGTACGTGAGCGTCGGAAATAGACCTTGGAGATTTTTGACATATGCCACCTACCTAAATATTGTTGCAGACCAGGTACACCCCTTCATGGCAATGGTATTAACTGATGGCATTGGCCTCTTTCAGCAGGATACCCTGCCACTATGCACAAATTGTTTGGGAATAGTTTGAGGAGCATGTTGAAGAGTTCAAGTTGTTGCCCTGGCCTCCAAATTCCCCAGATCTCAATGTGATTGAGAATCTGTTGGATGTGTTGGACCAACAAGTCTGATCCACGGCAGCTCCACCTCTCAACTTACAGGACTTGAAAGATCTGCTGCTAATGTCTTGGTGCCAGAAATAACAGGACACCTTCAGGGGTCTTGTAGAGTCCATGCCTCGGTGGGTTGGCACTGTTTTGGAGGAATGCGGAGGACCAACAGCATATTAGGCATGTGGTCATAATGTTTTGGCTCAACAGTGTAGAGTAATCTTGATGGCTCGGCTATGATTAGCTTTGAAATAAATGCCACATCTGGCACATATCATGAATCATCGCTTCAGATGTTGCGTGAAATTTATTATTCGTTGACAACTCAATTTTGCCAAGTTTCTGTTGTCATCACTGTCAACCTTTGAAGTCGAAAAATCACAGCATAAGATTTGTTTTATATAATCGAGCTACAAAAAGACGTCTTATACAATGCTTCTGTACGTTTTTCGAGATAAATTGTTTTGCTTGTCAAGTCTCTGCATCAGAAAGTTTTTAAAAGATTTCTTCAAACTTCTATGAAGAGAGCCATCTGTATAGCTTTCTCTTCTCTGTTGGTGTTTTATTTTCTCTAGTATCTATTTCTGTTTTGTTAAATCAGCCACTTGTTTCAATCTTGTTCATACGCCAGTCTAAATTTCACAGGTTAGTCATTGTTAAAGGGATAGTTCACCGACAAATGAATCATGATTCACTCACCCTCATAAATTCTGCCTAACTTCTCCTATTGGGTTTCACAGAAGAAAGTCATACTGGTTTGGAACGACATGAGAATGAGTAAATTATTTTCATTGAGAATTTTCATTTTTTAGCAAACTGTCCCTTTAAGAGAGCCATCTGTATTGACTGTTGAGATATAACCTTTTCTGCTGACCTTTTTTACAATTTACTTTTCTCTAGTTAACTCTTTAGTTCATGTGCCCCCTTATTTTAATCTTGCCCATACCCCAGTCCATGTTTCGCTAATTACTCATTGTTAAGGTCATCCTTAATTGGTGTGTCCATTATGCAAGTGGATTATTATCTTCTCACTATGCCTTAGCATGGATGTTATTCCTCCATTTTGTTCTTCATTATATAGGTTAGGGGTTTAACCAGCTGTATTTTTATTGTAAATCGCAAGAAACTTGTTAGCTACGGTATGTACCATTAAGAGCTTGCCTCTATGTTAGTCCATATGTCTTATGTAGGGTTTTTCTTTCCCTACCATGTCATGTACAAGCAGTTGACCCCTTAATGTAATTTAATTAGAATGCCCTTTTTCTCAAATAGTGCCTTCACCCAACTGTATTCTGTTCACAGTTGACAATGTGTCCCATTAATTTTGGTTTTATTAATCCACATTTATATTCTCAGATTAACAGTCCCCATATAGAAAGATAGCAGCAACCAATTGAGGCTGTGTGTATCAGTGATTTTACTATGTATAATGGGTGTTGAATAGCACAATGCAAAGGGGACAGCCTTAAAATCCCCTTAACCATGGTAAAATAAGTGTAATTCATGATTTCAAATGACTTGTTGCTTTTTTACAATGGCGAAAATAGCCATATGATAAAAGATAATAGAATGTCCAATAAATAATTACTGATAATAATTATTAGTGATAATAATCACAATAAATTATTGTTCCACCAATATTTGTAGTTTATTAGCTAAACTGTAAGATATTTACTGTTGGTAAGCCATGTTGCGATTTTCTACATTAATATTTAATATTTTTTAACAGCTGTGCCTTTATCAGCATTTTTACAATGGATTTGAACGAAGTTCATCCAATCAGAATTTAATCGAATTTAGAGTTGTAGAGTTGAAACTATCCTTTTTTTAATGGCTATTTCAGAGCAGCTTTGAATGTGGCACATCCAGTCAGTAATGTCTGTCAGACTGTTCTGTACCTATTTCGGTGACTTTTGTTCTGTTCTGTTGGTGAAATCGGTCTGTACATGACGAAATTGGAACCACTGCCCCCAGTGGCCAAAGCTGAAAGTGTTTTGTTAAACGTATTGGCATGTGTAAGCCCAAGTTTCTAGGTAAAATGTCCACAAAGCGGCCACAAAAGTGAGCTGTATTATTAGTTGTAAACTATGTAGTACATTCCACAGGAATGCATATTTTCTTATCTAATCCAAACCCCAAACCTAAACCTAACCCTCAGTGGAGTTAAAATGTAATCTTAGAGGGATAATTAAACCTCCAAATTGCATATAAATTAGTTATACAGTTATACAGTGGTGGCCAAAACATATTGGCACCCTTGTTAAATATTTCCTAATCATTTGCACCCTTTTTATTCAATACTTTGTGCAACCTCCCTTTGCATAGATAACAGCTCTGAGTCTTCTCTTATAATGCCTAATGAGGTTGGAGAACACATGGTAAGGGATCTGAGACCATTCCTCCATACAGAATCCCTCCAGATCTTTCAAATTCCGAGGTTCACGCTGGTAGACTCTCCTATTCAGTTCACCCCACAGGTTTTCTATGGGGTTCAGGCCAGGAGACTGGGATGGCCATGGCAGAACCATGATTTTGTGGTCAGTCAACCATTTTTGTGTTGATTTTGATGTTTGTTTGGATCATTGTCCTACTGGAAGTTCCAGTACAGCTCATTTTAAGCTTTCTGGCAGAGGCAATCAGGTTTTGATTTTTTATCAGTTGGTGTTTGATAGAGTCCATGATGCCATGTATACAAACAAGATGTCCAGGAGCTCTGGCATAAAAACAGCACACAACATTAAATATCCACCACCATATTTAACTGTGTGCATGAGGTATTTTCCATATCTACCTCTCTGTGTGCGCCAAACCCATCTCGGATGTTTACAGCCAAAAAGCTCTATTTTTGTTTTATCTGACTACAATTCCAGTAATGTCTGGTAAACTGAAGATGCTAGAGCTTGTTGTTGGATGAGAGCAGAGGTTTTTTCTTGAAACCCTTTCAAACAACTTGTTGTGATGTAGGTGACGTCTAATGGTAGTTTTGGAGAATTTCTGACCCCAAGACCCAACTTATTCCTGCAATTCTCCAGCTATGATCCTTGGAGAATTGTTGGCCACTCGAACCATCCTCCTCACCTTGCGTGGAAGCTTAACAACCTTTTGCTGCATATAATAACTTAATTCTTTGGTCTTTTGATCCCATTATGATGGATGACTGGAAGAGAATATTGCCTGTGTGTTACCTCATATTTTGACCAGGGCTGCTGATTTAACAATTAAAAAAAAATAAAATAATTATGCAATTAATCACAATGCTTCCGGACCAAAATAAGGAAGCTTCCTGAGAAATGCAAGCTTGTAGTACCACCTGTTTACTTCAGAGGGCAGTAAGTAAAACTTCAGCTGTATGGGCAACGCGTAGTTTATACAGTGAACAAACAAAAACATTCAGCATGCAGCACAACACAGACATGCGTTACATTCTTGCATTCAAAACACTTAATGGAGTGAAAAAATAAGGGATCTGAAGATGCGTTCTAAGTATTAAACTATATTTAACTGACACATCTAAAAATGTTATGTTTATGACGCAACGCACCCAAGATGCTACACAAGCATGTCTGACGCGCATGTAAATTGACGGGTGCTTAAACAAGCCCTCATAATAAATCTCGAACTGATTGATATATTCACTTGTGAAATGGATTGCTGTGAACTGTATGTCAATGATTGGCTTATGTTCAATAATATGGTAGTAAACAATACATTGTATTCTAAAGCCGCTTTTTGTATGGCCTTATCAATGATTAACTCTTCTGCCACAAGAATGTAATGCATTATAATTATCTGAATATTTTTATATATAATTATTTCATCATTATATATTGAATTATTGTTATATGAGGGGCTTTCTCAGCAAATATTTGTATATGCGATTAATTGTGATTAATTAATCAGGACACCATGTAATTAATTCGATAAAAAAATTGTATCGATTGACAGTCCTAATTTAGGACTGTCATGGCTGAACAATTTTATGTTCCTTGTCACCCAGGTGTACTAAAAAAATCTAAATATGAATGGGAATATACTTCAGATACATTTTACTCATTAGAATTTCTAAGGGTGTCAATAATTGTGGCAATAATTGTTTTGGAGAAAAATATATATATTTTTTTTCTAACTTTCAATTACTTAAATTAAACGTTAGATTTTTGTGAATATTATGAATGAAAGTTCAAGAGGATAAACAAATAAGACATTTTCACAGCCTTCTTTGCTCATATTTACTGAAGGTGCCAATATTTTGGCCACCACTGTATATGAGTCAGTTATATATGCCAATAAATGCTCATTAAGTCAAGCAGAAGCCTTTTGTTATAATTTAATGATTTATTAATATTTATTAATTTTAAACATTTGGAAGATTGTTGTGGTTGTCTAATAATTTGTTTTTGTATTATTATTATTTTATTTATTTTTTATCTGCACAGAATATCCTCTGTCACTTTAGTTGTCTCAGACTAATTAATCTAATAGACTGTGTTGTAACTTTAACAGAACCCACAAGGATCAGCCAGGGCCCCAGCAGCACAGAGATCACAGTCGGGGAGAGTGTTGTGCTGCCCTGCCAGGTGACTGCTGATTCAGCCTTGGACGTGGCCTTCTCCTGGGCCTTCAACGGTCAGCCCATTGATTTCCATCAAGATGGGGACCACTTTGAGAGAGTGGGAGGGGTGAGTATTGGCTTGTGTTTTCTGGAAGGTTTTGCAAACTCAGCACTCGTATATATATAGAGCAGGTGGGATAAGAGTGCTCAGTTTTTAATGTACTCTGTAGAAATACAATGTACTATGCAGCATAACATACAATGTACTATGCAGCAAAAATCAGTTATACAGAAATTATTATGGTTATGATATCACAACCATGAGCTCATTAACAGATGACCACCCAGGTTTAATATCAATGGCTATATCAACACCCTGATGTGTAAACTATGTTGGTATATGAAGTTTAGTAACAATTGAGATCATTTACATATACAAGTATTACAGGTTATAGTAGAAAAAAAACAGGCTGTTTAATTCTAACAGTATGAAGGAGGTTATAAAATGGTTGTATACAATTATATTATGACTGTTGTTTGTGCAAGAAACCTTCACTAACATTATAAGTGGACTTCAGGGAAACATTTCAAAGCTACAGAAGTGTAGAATATGTAAAAAATAACAAATACAAAAGAGAAATCTGTACAACAAATGATGTGTTGTCATATGCAAATTCAAAGCAATATCATTTCAAGGTTCGAAAAATGTGTATGAAAAATATTTGCTGCTCATCAGTTGCAGCAAACCAGAGTCTGGCATGTTAATATCGAATATGTCTCAAACTCAAACACTAAAAGTACTCTAACAAGGTTTTTTATAAAATCATTGTGCCGGACAAGAAGCGGTTTAAACTTTGAATGCTCTTTTTCAAAGAGATTTACCTGCCATTATGACTGTAACAATTTTATTATTTTTTATTTGATTCAACATGTATCCCAAGCAGCTGGTCTTAACCATGTGAATCAAGGAAACAGGCCACATCAATTAAAATGGTTGTTCCCTTTTTACACTTACAGTTTTTAAATCTGAACAGAATTAATTCCTTATTGCTGCAAGACTCAATTGAACTGAAATCCAGCCCTGAAAAAGGATTTGTGTTTTGTCAAACATGCATTCCATTTGGACTCTTTTGGATGAACATGGCATAAAGAGCTTTTAATAAGTTCAGCATTAATTTAAGAACCACTATGGCAGTGTTAGACCAGTATCAGATATAGGTCCAAAGCATAGATAAACAACCACATAACAAAAAGGGATTTGAGCAGATAATCGGGCACTCTGAGATCTGAAATCTTACCACAGGTTGAGATTGTTTAAAAATTACAGACATTTAAAAATTAAAAACACATGACATAACAGTTTAAGTCTGAAGTTTACATACAACTTAGCCAAAAACATTAAACTCAGTTTTTCACAAGTCCTGACATTTAACCGAAGAAAACATTTACCTGTCTTAGATCAGTTAGGATCACTACTTTATTTAAGAATGTGAAATGTCAGGATAAAAGTAGAGATAGTTATTTATTTCAGCTTTTATTTCTTTCATCAAATTCCCAGTGTGTAAGATGTATACATACACTTTGTTAGTATTTGGTAGTATTGCCTTTAAATTGTTTAACTTGGGTCAAACATTTTGGGGAGCCTTCCACAAGCTTCTCACAATAAGTTGCTGGAATTTTGGTCCATTCCTCCAGACAGAACTGGTGTATCTGAGTCCGATTTGTAGGCCTCCTTGCTCGCACACACTTCACGGCTGGGATGGTGTTCTTCGGCTTGCAAGCCTCACCCTTTTTCCTCCAAGCATAACGATGGTCATCATGGCCAAAGGTTCAGTATTTGTTTCATCAGACCAGATTAAATAAAAATAAAAAAGTACGATCTTTTTCCCTATGTGTACAAATGCAAACTGTAGTCTGGCTTTCTTATGGCAGTTTTGGAGCAATGTTTAGAGTTATGAAGGCTGAGTGGTCCCATGTAGTTTATACTTGCGTACTATTATTTGTACAGATGAACGTGGTACCTTCAGGCATTTGTAAATTGCTCCCAAGGTTGAACCAGTCTTGTGAGGCTGATTTCTTTTGATTTTCTCATGATGTCAAGTAAAGAGGCAATGAGTTTGAAGCTAGGCCTTAAAATACATCCACGGGTACACCTCCAATAGACTCCAATTAGTCAGTTTGCCTTTCAGAAGCTAATTGGATAAATGCCTAAAGGCTTGACAACATTTTCTGGAATTTTCCAAGCTGCTTAAATGCACAGTTAACTTAGTGAATGTAAACTTCTGAACCCACTGGAATTGTGATATAGTCAATTAAAAGGGAAACAATCTGTCTGTAAACAATTGTTGGAAAAATGGCTTGTGTCATGCACAAAGTAGAGGTGCTAAACGACTTGCCTAAACTATAGTTTGCTAATTTGAAATCTGTGGAGTGGTTAAAAAATAAGTTTTAATGACCTTCTGACTTCAACTGTATATCCTGTTCTTGTCATGTGATGGTGGCCATGTAAGTTTCACATGAAGGGCTGATCTCTCAAAGGCAATTTCAAATGACATGACATATGCAGACATGGCTTATAATGAGATATGGTTTTCACAGATTCACACTTCCTCTGCTCCAAATAATTAAGAGCCTCAACAGTCTCAACAGCCTCTGATGGCTACATTACCATAGTTAATCCTAACCCACTATAAAGTCTTCCTGTCTAATCCATGAATTTGGGATTCCAACCACTGAATGTGCTCTCTTATGTAATCGATTGGTTTTGACTTAAACTTGGTTGATGGGTAAGCCACCACTGTCAAACATAAGTGCTGGTACATGTTTTACTTACAGTGTATATATATATATATATAGAGAGAGAGAGAGAGAGAGAGAGAGAGAGAGAGAGAGAGAGAGAGAGATTTTCATGTACAGTAAGAGTAGTGGTCTGTGGTTTGAGGCTGTTAGACTACTACATAGACCAATGTGGTTTGTTAGCAGGGTTCAGCTTGAATGTACAACATTTACTTAATAAACCATTTTATATTAAAGTTTTAATTAAAGTAAATCTGGTGTGTAATTTTTCCAGATGTTAAAAGTCTTTCTTGTATCCCAGTTTAATATCCAGAGTTTAGCTTGATTTCACCTGAACGTGTTTGTATGAGTGGCCCATCAAGCCAGACACAGCAACATTAACTCAAACAATGGTGTGAGTATGGACAGGACTATCTTTTTCTACAACCAATGGCGTTTTCTGGAATCTGATTGAAAACGGTGATTATTTTTTAAATTCCACTTAGTGCCTCTAGTGATACAGAGATTATACACTTCAGCTTCTAATTTTTATTTTATTTTAACTTTATTTAATGTAATTTAATTTAAATGTAATTCTATTTAATTTTATTGTATGTAAAAAAAATACTTTTTTGTTGTTTGTTTGCATGCATTTATGTATATATTAATCTTCGAGACTGATGGATGGAGTAGTGCTTGTATGTGCACACATTATGCATATGTCTTTTATTTATGCATTGTTATGTCATTTGATTCTTCACTGTAACTGGAAAAGGCTTGTAACATTGGACATAGCATGTAAAACATTCAAATGAAATCAGACTGTCAATTCCAATTAATTAGAACCAAAGGAACATTGAGTCAATTTATTTTGATTCACAAACACACTGTATTATGCTTTACTTGGTTTTGCCATTAGCACATTTTTCAAATTTTAAACAAGCTATTTTGTAGTCTGTACCAAAATTCGGTATTCTCCATGGATTTAATGTGCTGGGGTTTTATTTAGAACTAGTGTATATTAACTCCCACTCTACATGCTTTGCTCTCTTACCTGGTCCTGGCTTATGTAATGTGGAATAATTAGTACTGTCTTGCCAATTAGCCAGAGTGTGTGTGTTTAACTGTGCTCCTGTGTGGTTGAGAGTGCTGGATCTGAATGAATCCAGGAGGCTAGACACTGAGACTGTTTATTTAGCTCTCTCGGAACGCAGTAGCCATTTTAAAAGGAAGAAAGTACATCTGAGTATGCAGAAATCTATAGCTAGAAAGACAATATGTCAGCCTCAGCTTTATTTTTGTGGTCAGTATACAGAAGAAATTGTAAACACTCAAATGCTAAATTTGTGCTACTCTGGTTCGAGTCATCTGTTTGAAGTGCCTCGTGCAAGAAGAAAAAAAATAGTTTGCTTAACTTCATGCGACACCAAGGACATATGCGTGTACATTATATTTTGACTTTGCTAACACAACACATAATTTGTATTAATTTTAATGAACTGAATACTGTTTACAACACTTTAGACTGTCATTTAAGGGTTAAAATTCTGATGCACCAGTCAAGTGACACAACAGCATGGAGTGAATTTTTGTGAAGCGCTTCTACGGGTGCACAGTTACCCAAAGTGCCCCTGATCAGAAATGTCTTAAGTTTTTTCATTGAAACCTGTTTGGGTATGAAGAGTAGCATCTATTTTTTAATTTGATTTAGCGCTTTAAAACGTAATAGATTTTTCATGTATCAGAGTGATGATAAACATGATGTACACATACATGTATTGTGGGAAATTATTCCCACAAAAAAACAAAAAACAGGTTTGTTATTTTTAATAACTTTCCACAGTAACAAATCTGTGGGTTATTTCTCTTCATTTTAATGTAAATGTTGTTATATTTAATTTGATATAACTGTATAATACGGTTAAATTTATTAACATTATTAATGCATTCCCATATTCACTATGCATTTACAATTGAGAATCAATCCAAACATTTTTGCTTTCAGAGGCTTCATATGGAGTTTGGATAAAAATAAGGTGCATTTTGTCTTGTTCTGAGACCAGTGCAGAGAGACAGCACACTGGAGGTTAAGTCATTCACTAAATAGGGGGCAAGGGGAGATCCTATAGCTTTCTCTGCTGTTAAGATCATTCACTCCTAAAATCCAACCAAAAGTTTAGTTTCAGGCTACAGATGATGTTTAGACCACTCAACATGTTTGATAGACGTGGGACAGTGCTAATCGGTACATAGATTCAGATTTTTAATGCTCAGTCTTATTTTAAAATGGTTGGCAGTGATTGGATTTTATTTATTGTGAAATAAGTTGAAGTCAAAATGAAACTGCATTTGCAAATCAATGCAGTGATATTCAACAACAAAAAAAAGTGTAGTGCAAGATTCGATTATCCATTAGAAATTGATCATGAAAAGTGGTCTATAAGACAAGAGGTTGGAGGGAAGGTGTTGAAAAATAGGAGTGCTTGGGTGACATCAGCCATCGAGATGGAGCAAGTTGGAAAGTACTCAATAATACCAGGAACGTGTAGTAAGAATGTAAAAAATGAGAACGTAAAGTTTAAAAACTAGATGATGGCAGGGTGCCATGATTGACCAATCAGAATAGAATTTTCCAAAGAGACTATTAGAGTTATATTGAAAAAAATACATTAATGATGTGCAATAATCTTTGTATGTTTTGTCCCCTGTTGCAACAGAGCTTTTCCGGTGACCTTATGATTAGAAACATCCAACTAAATCATGGTGGGAAATACGTTTGCCTCATCGATACAGATGTCGAGAGCCTGTCGACTAATGCAATATTGGTTGTTAAAGGTGGGAACCAATTGTTTTTTCAATTTATATGTCCACATTCACAATATTTGCCTTACACTGGAGAGCTTCCTGCTAGGTGTGTATTTTAACGAAAAGGGCACTACTAATGCAAGAGTTCAGTGAGTGCTAAATGTGTCACTTGGGATGTTTTATTGGGGCTCATCTTCTTGGTGGTGAGTCACGTTGGTATTCCCAGGTGCGTGGAGAGAAGCTGTTTATCAAAGAGGATGTCTTTAATTGACTCATTTACACATCAGCTAAGCAACATGATGGGCCCCAGAATGCAGTGCAAATGGAGAGAAATGATTGAAATGGCAAAGAGTTATTTGGAGCAGAATTGTGATTCATCTAGTTGTGTATGTACAAGCACACACACCTTGCTAATACTCGTGCAAGCATGCACAAGCGCAAATCTTTGCACCTTAGAACACATTTCTTATTCAGAATAAGACAAGTTCCCTATCATTTTATAAATGTGCATCTATTACAAAATAACAGATTGTAATATTTGAGCAGGTGCATAGTCTAATCAGACACTCTTAATACAAATTAATTCAGTTCCATATGGGCCGTGTGATTGTGTCAGGTCCCCCCAGTCCTCCAGATTTAGTGGTTGTGGAAGAGGTCACAGACAGCACGGCCCAGCTGTCATGGAGCCCAGGCCAGGACAATGGAAGCCCCATCACTGGGTACGTCATCCAGGGCCGGACTCCCTTTACCATTGGCTGGCAAGCAGTCGACACAGGTACATTACCAATCTCAAATATGATCTGGATTTCACTTCTTAATCTTTTTAAGAAAAACAAAATCACCATCATTAACTAAAAAATGAAAGTTTGGCTGTGGTATTCCTGTTGCAGATTAAAATCAGCCAAACATTGCAGCAGTTATAATGTCAAATTTTAAGGTGGTCATATAAAAGAATGGAATCTTCCTTTATCTTTTGAGAAAAAAGCTTGAATTATGAGAACATCACCCTTCCTCCAACCACTGTCCAAAAAGACCCCTTATTGAAACAAAGTTGCAAAAATGACTGATTCTGAACTAAACATTGACAACATTAGCTGATAAAAAATGTACAGTATATGACCCCTTTAGGTAAATGACTCTGTATACCAATCTTCCTCAGTTCCTGAGGTGATCAGTGGGAACACTCTGACTGCAACAGTAGTGGGTTTGAATGCCTGGGTCGAATATGAGTTCAGAGTTCTGGCCAGTAACAGTGTCGGGATGGGAGAGCCCAGTCCACCATCCACCAAAATCAGAACAGAGGATGCTAGTGAGTATTTTGCAACTCCTTCCCTGGATCATTTAGTTTTATTTTAGACAGGTACTCAATGTGGAAGCAGTGAAGCAGACTACACTTCCTCAGTTCTGCAGTCAGCTGTCACTTCCATCACTTTTAGTCCACATCCAACACTCAAGCATTTCTGTGCACATTTTAAAGGGTAAATAACCAAAGAAGTAACCAAATATTAAAGATTGGAGGGGATGAAATATAAATGTTAATTGGTAATTAAGAAACACATTGAAAACATTTTAATCTGTATATTGGTATCCCCCTCAATGTCTACAGTGGTTACAGCACTGGAAATAACCTCCTAAAGAGTGATATTTAAAGGGATATTAGGAAGTATGTTAGTCTCTTTTATTGCATCTTTTTTCCATACAATGAAAGTGAATGGAGACTGAGGCTGTCAGTCAACATCTACATGAGAGTAAATGATGACAGAATTTTGAATGATGTGAATATCCCTTGAAGAGCCTCTGTAACAAGGTCAATAAAACAATGATACCCTTACTAGCAATTAAATATAATGCACCAATCAGAGTGGTCAAAGGCAAGCCTTTAGTTGAACTGTGCAGGCAACATTTTAATATCTTTTCTGGGTTTTCTCCCACAGTGCCTGACATGGCTCCCACTGATGTCGGAGGTGGAGGAGGAACCAAGTCGGAATTAGTGATAACGTGGGAGGTAAGTCATTTGTCAGATTTTACTGTTCTGGCTGGGCTGAAATGCCGCTGCTTAATTGTGTAGAATGATATGTAGACATTTTATGATCAGCCCCATCCATGGGCCCTCCCTCCCAGATTCCAGACTCCAGGCTTTTATTTTCCTCCCCTCCAAATGGGAGTCAAATCACGGCCAATTGTTTATTTCACCTGCAAATAGACTTCAGTTTGCTGAAAGGGTCCAGAAAAAGAGTATCCTTGCATTATTTTGCCATTTAGCATAAGAAAGGCTGTGTATTTATGCTTACCTAAATACTGACACATCTTGTTGGCCATTTATTGTTATATTCTATAGCCCTTTGTCTTTTTAGACGGTCTATAAATATTTGCATTTGGGGTTCTTGACAATTGTATATGGATATGGTCTTTTTTCCCTTATCATTATGATTTTAGGTAAAATTTATATGCATAAACATTATAAAGTTACATTTTTTCTGGTAGCTCAACTGATAAAGCATGGCACTAACAACACCATGTGGCTGGAAAATGTTTGTGTGAAAAGGAATGACAATTACTTAATTTAAGAACTTTCTTAAGATGCAGGTTTTTGTGCTGAAAAGTGGTGCAACTGTTTAGTGAATTCACCCCTTTAAGTCAATGACATAATTTTCATTTTTGGGTGAACTATTCCTTTAAACTCCTGAGACCTCGCATCCACATGCATGGACATTATGTTTTAGCTTCACTATAATCTATGCATAATTTCATTTGATTTAAACCCACTGATCTCAGTTCAGGAGACTCAAGTCATTACATTTACATTTACATCTATGCATTTGGCTGATTAAAGGGATAAACATTCAATGCACCGAGTCATGTGACAAAACAACATGGCGCAGATCTCAACTGAGTTTGTCTTTGGGAGAAACAACAACAAAACTACATTTGGTAAAAAAAACTAATTAAGTTTTTACATTAAAACCTGTTTGAGTCTCTAGGGTGGTGGCATAGTGGGCTAAAGCACTGTACTGGTAAGCAGAAGGATGCTGGTTCAATCCCCACAGCCACCACCATTGTGCTTCGGCGGGGATTGTCCCTGTAATAAGTGCTTAGTCGTTTTGGATAAAAGTTTCTACGAGTGGTGGTGGTGTAGTGGTCTAAGCACATAACTGGTAATCTGGTAATCAGAATTACACTGGTTCGAGCCCCACAGCCACCACCATTGTGTCCTTGAGCAAGGCACTTAACTCCGAGTGGTGGTGGTGTAGTGGTCTAAGCACATAACTGGTAATCTGGTAATCAGAATTACACTGGTTCGAGCCCCACAGCCACCACCATTGTGTCCTTGAGCAAGGCACTTAACTCCAGGTTGCTCCGGGGGATTGTCTCACATAGAGTGAACATATGAGCAATTAATCTGGAAAATAACCAAAATATCTGCAAATATCTCTGCTCTCTAAGATGTATGTGTTTATTCTTTACATTTTGTTTACAAATATATATTTTGAGGTGTTGTGTTTATAGCCCCTATTTAAAATATGTAATTTTATTTATGCATAACACTGTTACCCAGTAATTATTATACTTGCAGTATCAATTTTCATGAATTCGCCTAGGGCCCCACAAACCCACGGGCTGACCCTGGACAATGGTAATTAGTACATAGATTCAGAATATTTTAATGCAAATTTTTATTTTAACATGATTGGCTGTGATTGGATGTTGCTGCACTTTGAATCGTTTATGCTAGTTTCTGATATAATGTCTGTAACATCTCAAAAACATGAATAACACTCCAGGAAAAATAATAAAACATTTGATGAATAAAATCTTACTTTCAATAGCTTGGCATTATTTAAAATTTCACAACTCAGTCCCACTGTCCATATACTGTATGCAGACATACATTTTTTTAGGAAACATATTTGCTCTAGAATTAATATAATTATTTTATTTATTTCCTTATTTAGTTACAATCAAAAAGGGGAATGGAATATGCACACAGCAGTCACGCTTGGGTCTCATGAGGTTAAAATAGTTTTAGATAGAGCAGTCACACTGAGGAGCTCTGCAGTCACTTGCTATGTCAAGTGAATTGCCATTTGTTGAATATTTATTTTGTATGGCTACAAATAATTTAAACTGATGCATGATGAGTGCTAATAAAGCCCTTTTGTCAGTGTGGGTCAAATGGTGTGTTGGCCTCAATTTGTTTTAATATCACTATAGTTGTGTGTTCCACTCTCAGCCTGTTCCAGAGGAGTTGCAGAACGGGGAGGGCTTCGGTTACATCATCGCTTTCCGCCCTGTGGGCACAGTCACTTGGACCCGTGCAGTGATCTCAGCACCCAGTGTCACCCGCTATGTTTTCCGCAATGACACCATCCCGCCGTTCTCACCTTTCAATGTCAAAGTGGGAGCGTTCAACAACCGTGGAGAAGGACCATTCAGCTCTATTGCAACCGTGTTTTCAGCAGAGGAAGGTAGAGATGGATTTTTGTATATCAACACACACAATCCCTTAAAGGAATGTTCCAGATTTAATACATAGTTAAGCTCAGTTGACCGCATTTGTGGCATAATGCTGATTGCCACAGAAAATATTTTCAACTCAAAAAATTGCGGGTACTGTAAGGAACATACAATGTAAGTGAATGGTTCAGACCATAAACATTAAAATAGATATTGTTTCAAAAGTAAGGCCAAAATGCGTAAACATTATGTGGGTTAACATGACTCTAGTGTGATAAAATCGCATATAGGGAGTACCACTGTTGTGTCGTCATAGAAGCAAATTTATATTGTAATACTGGATATAACTTTACACTGATAAGGTTAGTAATTGATTTTATCAAAGATTATGTTAACATGTATAATGTTTACATTTTGTGGCTATACTTTTAAAATAGTGTGTATTTTAATGTTCACTTCCATTGTAAGCACTTTACTGTAACCATTTAAACTTGGAACATTCCTTTAAAACACAATACATTAAGTTTAATACATAACCACAATTAGTTAGGGATGCACTGATATAGACATTTTGGCCGATATTGATAACTGATAAGGGTGTTCTGGGTGGGTAGGGCATTGCTAGGTGGTTGATTAAGGCCCCAACATACGTCTGGATGAAAGTTATTCTTCATTCTTCGTTCAGGGTTAAAAAAAAAGTTCGAAACGGATACTGTTTGCGAACATTAAGTCACTCACCACTTCGCTGTGGGTGGTGTTTAGAAGTACATTTAAATATGATGACACTCAGTATAACCTTAACTAATGTGATATTAATATGTGTTATCAATTTCATTATGCCTCATTCTATGAGTAGAATTTACACTAGATCAGTAAAATTTGTTTTGATTTTAATACATTATAAAAAGGTAATATATATATATGTATGCAGTTGAAAATGCGCAATTTGTCTCATTTACATTCTGAATTCATGACGCTAATGCGCTAACACACTATACACGGCTATAATATGTGCCGATTACACTCTGTTATTGTAATTTATGATGACACTGATACAACTGCAAATATTGGTGTATACACGAGTGTTAATGAAAAGGAAGAGGTGTGTGAATAGCTTTCACTGCAGAAGGCACATGAGTGAAGCAGCATAAAACAAAAGACTGATTTTACAGTTAAGAATATTTGAGTAGATTTGATTCATTTTGTAAACTAAACAAAAAAAAAAATGCATGACGTGTTCTTAACTGATTGAACACCATGAATGGGAATTAGCTGTTGGCCTCAAGGAAGGAGGAGCTCCAGATCACACCTACCAATGATGTGGACCAATGCCAGTAAAGTGTTTAGCAGTCGGTTAGAAGTTTTCCTAAAAGTTCCCCAGAGGAGCTATTACAAATCACCAAAACAAACTAAAAAATATATTGTTGGCCAGATTTTGTTCTTAATGATGTAACACCTGTTCATTTTTCGATTTCACATGAAGTAGATGGGTCCTTTAGTCAAATGTTAAAATGTGGTTGCTTAAGTATTCCACCAGGTGAAAATTGTAAATATGATTTAAAGTGTTTGAGGTATAATTCATATCCGTGGCACAAATAATGCAGGATGATTTACGCACCGAAACATACCTAAGGTTATATATAACGATAACCCTGTTATCCCTGGTATAAGTATGAGCAATGATATTGGTGATGCTTGACTTAGCAATGACCAATAATAACCCCTGTTAGACCTACTTCTAAGACCAACGCTGACAATACATTGTGCATCCCTAATATTTTTGCTCTACATGCGCACACAAACACACTGAAACTCAGCAGTAGTCCCAGCACATTCTCAAACACTCTCAGTTTTCATATACAGGTGTGACCTTGAATGAGAATGATGATAGAAGTTGATTGAGAGAGCTTTTTTCACCCATCCTCCCTCGTTCAAGCTGCAAACGACAACCTGATATTAGTTATTGCAGCTATAGGTTACTGCAAATCCTGCAAGACACATCCTGCTAGGGCATATTCATGTTCTTGAGTGTTAATTGAATTTTCCCAACATACTGTCTCCTACTATGTCAGTCACAGTTCCAATTAAAATAAAGTAGGGCGTCTCTCAGGTGAGAACAGGGCTTCATTCTCTGCTTTAATCCAATTCTGACTCATTGGCTTTGTAAGCCTTTGAATAAGACCTTATGATCTCTCCATTCCTCTGCAGTGCCTAGTGTAGGACCAGAGAAATTGTCGGCAAGAAGTCTGTCCGCGGCCGACATTGAAGTTACCTGGGAGTCGATTCTGTCAACCCCTGAAAGAGTGCTCGGATATGAGGTTTGATTAGTTTTGTTTTTGCATTTGCATGTGTAAGATATCAATCCTGTTCCAAAACCTACCAGAGCCATAACTACCATAGACTTTACAGATTTGAATGAGACTGATTTCCCCCATAATACTAATCAAATCCTAATTTACTCCATTTATATCACCCTCATGTTGTTCAGACCTGCATGACTTTCTGCCTTCCAAGGAACACAAAATTAGATGTTATAAAGAATATTAGCCTCAGTCACCATTCACTTTCATTGTGTAACAACGTTCTGTGTATATTACCAAGGAGGAAGCGGAGGATGGAAACTTCAACTCAAACGATAGGTTTTATTTTAACACTCAGTAGATAAATTCTGCTTTCAAGCAAAGTCTTCCAAACACATTAACATGCAGACACACACAGAACATGCGGGCCAGTCTCTCTCTCTGCCTCAGATATTTGTCTCTCTGCCTTTATAGCTCTTACCGCTCTCTCTCCGGATGACCCCCCGCCGATGACCCAAGTGGAACCCCAGATACCTTACCTCCACCCGTACAATTGTGCCTTCAGATGCTGCATGTGCTGCTGTCAATAGATGCTGTATATAATGATGTCATCCAGGCAGTGGTGTAAGCAGAGTGTGGTCTGAGGACTCTGTCCATAAGGTGCTGAAAAGTATCCAGGGTGCCGAACAAACCAAATTGAAGTGTCACAAATTGGTGTAGGCTAAACATGTGGAGAAGGCCATTTTTCACAGGACATTGGCGTTAAGGGGATCTGCCAATAACCATTTGTCAAATCCAGTGTCAATTAAAAGCAAGCTGTGCCTAACTGATGAGGTATTGGGTATGCATAAAATGTAGACACTGTGGAATTCTTCTATTACTCCAATATGAAGTATTTCATCTAATTCTTCACAAACTGCTTTTTTCTTGTGCTCTGGATGTCGGTGGGGATGACTACGTACCACTATCCTGGTCTCAATATGGTGCTGTATGAGGTTTGTACGACCAGGCAGGTCGCAGAACACGTCTGCAAATTATTTTTGCAACTTGGCAACCTCTGTGATTTGAGACGCTGAGATCTGGTCCCCACAATTGACCAGGGTGACATGACTGGCATTTAAGTTCACCTCCGGCCCGAGCTCCGCCCTCTCCGGAACCACCATTGCCAGCGTCACAGGGACCACTTCCCTCCATAAGGAGGTTGAGATGGTATATTTGTGTCACCCCTTTTTGTTCATTTTACCTCATAATCAAGATCTCCTACTCATCCTGTGACCTTAAAGGGTCCTTGCCACTTGACGAGTAATTTAGAGCTTGATGTTGGGAGTAATACAAGCACTTTCTCTCCCGGTGCAAATTCCCATAGCCGAGTGCCCCTATCATACAGTTGGCTTTGACATTCTTGAGTTTGGAGCAAATTTTCCTGTGTTAGTTGACCCCAAAATGTGGAGTTTTGCTCTAAGATCAAAAACATACTTAATTTCGCTTTTACTGTTTGAAGGTCCCTCCTCCCAAACTTCCCACATCACGTCGAGCATGCCACGTGGCCGCACCTATATAGCAGCTCGAATGGGGAAAACCCTGTGGAGGCTTGGGAGACCTCTCGAACTGCGAAAAACAGGGGTTCAAGCCATTTATCGCAATTGCTATCCTCCTCCTGCACAAACTTACGAATCATATTTTTCAGGGTTTTATTAAATTGTTCCACCATCTCATCTGTTTGTGGGTGATAAAAACGGCTGCAAATTTTATACCCATTATTTAGTACAGTTTGCGTAGTGTACGTAACATAAATGTAGTGCCTTGATCAGTGAGGATTTCTTTAGGAAATCCCACTCAGGAGATTATTCTAAAGGGTGCCTCCACAACACTATGTGCTGAGATGTTGCACAGAGGCACTGCTTCAAAGCGATGCCCATATGCTGTCTGTTATAATAGCCTGACGAGGTCCATGCCAATTCTTTCAAAAGGGTCTTCAATTAGCGTTAGAGGGCGCAATGGTGCTTTTGGTGTGGCCGATGGATTCACCAGCTGACATTCACGGCATGCCGCACACCACTTGCGCACATCCCTGCGAATGCCTGTCCAATAGAAACGGGCAAATATATGGTTCATTGTTTTTCCCTGTCCCAAGTGTCCTGCCATCAGATTATAATGAGCCACCTGGAATAACATTTCCCGACAGCTCTTTGGCACTAACAGCTCGGTTGTATTTTCCCTTGTCTGAGTGCCTTCTCCTTAATGATTGCAAAATATGGATATGCGAGTGCAATGTCTGGCTGGAAGTGTTTACCATCGATCACTTACACCTGATCAAAGTTATGCCTAAGGTTCTCATCTCGCATCTGCTCCAGAGGGAAATCCCCTGCTGGGAATACTCTAAGGGCTGGGGAAGCCGGCACTTCCCCCTCCCTTACATCATCCTGATGTAGATGTGCCAGTGAATCGCAAACACACATGAGACGCTTTGTTACAGGCCCATCCACACAAATTTCCCTCAATAAAGCAGTAAATACCATCCAAATTGTACCCAAGAATATTGGATGGGTGAGGCAGGAATTAACCGCTGCCTCAACTCTATGCTTTTTACACTGGAATTGAATGATGAGGGTAACCAAAGGATAATCATGAGCATCCCCATGCACAGACCTTACCTCCCCCCTCCTATTTATACCCAATGCCTCGTTTGAGTCAAACGTTGGTGAATTGTGGTTTGATTACAACCAGAATCAACCAATGCTTGATATGTACTCCCCTTAATACTCACAGGTATTTTGTACACTCCGGCTTGATCGGGGGCAGCCTGTGGCGAGACAGGATCCCGGACCAACATTTCCAGTTCCATTACTGGACATTGGTCCCAGAACTTCCAAGGGTTTCTGCGTCTCCGGCAGGCCGGCCCACACCTGCACTCGCGGTGGCGAGTTCCACAACCTTGGGGGGAGAGCATCGAGAGAGAGGTGTTTGTGGCAGTTGGCTACACCCCCGGAGCCAGGCCACCAGCGCCGGAGGGGGAATTCCCCTTTTCTGGGGTGCGGGTAAAGGGTGAAAGGAAGGGGTAGGATGGGAAAAGTGGACAGAGTGAGAATGAGAGCGAGAGTTTGTGGGATCTTCTTCCCTTTGGTACGCCAATATATGGTCCTTGTCCGGTTGTACGGCCTCCTCCAGGGACACCGGGTGGTGGCACTGGACCCACTCAGCCATTCATTTCGGTGGACAATGGATGAATTGCTCCAGCACCACTAGAATGACAACTTCCTCTGTGTCGCAGTCCACAGCCAACAGCCATTTCCGACTGATACTGCTGTTTGGAGCTGTGGCCAACCTGCTGCAAAATGGTCTTCTTGAGGTCTTCATACACCAGGAGGTTACCCACCAGCAGATGTTGGGCCACGAGTTTAGCTTACCCAGACAACAGTGGAAAGAGCCTGACTACCCACTGGGGACACGGCCACTTCCAGACCTCAGCAGTTTTTTCAAACAAGTCCAGAAAGGCCTCCAGTTCATCTTCTGCCCCATTTTCATGAGGGGGACCAGAGGCATGGAGAATCTCATGGAAGTGATGATCCTGATCTTTACGAAGGTCAAGCAGGGCTTGATATTGAGTATGCTGCATGTTGGCGAGGAATTGGATGACTCCGGCCAACAGCAAGGACTCCATATCGGCGTGCACTTCCTCCAAAAATCCGGTTTTGGCACCAGTGTAACAAGGTTCTAAATATGTTGCCAAGGAGGAAACAGAGGACGGAAACTTAAACTCAAATGATAGGTTTAATTTTAGCACTCAGTAGATAAATACTGCTTTCCAGCAAAGTCTTCCAAACACATGAACTCTGAGACACACAAAGAACATGCATGCCAATCTCTCTCTCTCTCTCTCTCTCTCTCTCTCTCTCTCTCTCTCTGCCTCTGATGTCCTCTCCCTCATTTCTGCGATGAGATACAGCTGTTAATCATCAAGTGTGCGGTCAGGTGTGAACCATTACAGCACTTTCTCTCTCCAAACGAATGCTCAACGACTGATCTTTTTGCCATATAATTAAAGTAGATGTTGACTGAGGTAAACACTCTGCTTAAAATCTTTCTTTTGTGTTCCATAGATGTAGCAATGTATCTTAGGAGGCAGCATAATTAAGTTTCCTACCTTCTGGCACATCCTTCGCATCTTGAGCCCCTTAAAATGCCGCCTCCATTGGCAGCTCACTAGTTTTTGGAACTGGGCAGCTGAATACCATGTTTTCACTATAATAATGCAATTCGGATCTCAACAGCCTATTAAATGCACTCAGCTCTTCCATGCCACTGCAAACATTAAGAATGCCAGTGTTTAGACAGCGCTACTGCTTTGTTTCTGTAGCTTTTAGAAGCTGGATGAGGTTGGATGAGGCCTTTCAAGCATGCAAAGTCTCACTTTCTCACCAGCCACTCTATCCATCGCTGTCACCCCTGCCCTGTGGCACAAAACCGCAACGTTGCCATGGTAATGGCCATATTGTCTGAATAGAACTATAATGTCACCGGATTCTTGATGAAAAAAAGGAAAACTTTTTAGGTTGTATTTTTCTTGCCTTGGGATTGCGAGAACTGAAAGAGCAAATCAAAGACAACATGCATGGAGCAAGGAAATGCGTTGTACTCGGTTTATACCATTTATTCATGCTCACATAGTCCTTTGAAGTACATGCAATATTTGAAATGGAAAGATCTTGTTTTAACCATCACTGCTTTTCCTTTTGAACAAAGCGATGCGAACATATTCAAAACAGGCAGTGTTCTGCAAAAAACACTTCTGTAGAGCAAAAAGTAGAAAACAAATAATTTTGAAATGTGCTTCCCTTGGGCAGATCTCATTATGGTGTTATTTTTTTTATTATTCACTTAAAGCTTCTGACACTTAATATAATCACCTAAATATTGATGTTACTTGTGACCAAAGGTTAATAATTGATTCTATCATTTCTATTACCTAATTGTTTCTCACATAGCACACAGCTTGAAATTAATTAAAATTTCATATCCTCAAGAAAATCAATAATATACCATTTCACAAGAATATCATATTTCTAGCCTGGCAAAGATATATTCCCAAGGTTTAAAGTAGCAAAAAAAGACACAAATTATAAATTGGATTAAGCAAATTAATAAAGATGAATAAAATAAGTTAATAAGCATCACATTGAATGAATGATTTAAGATCTGTATCCCTGTAGATCTCAAAAGACCTAGTTTGTGCTTAATGTGTGACAACACAGTCTCATGACAATTTGTATGAGATGGCAAAATCGTCGTACAAAAAATATTTACACTAACCATTCACATATGCTTACCTCGTCTCATTCTAAACCCTGATTGTTCCATTCTTCCATGGTACCCAAAGCCAATTTTCCAGTTACAAACAATGTTATGGCACTTTATAGTTAAGTTTAGGTATGGCTTTAGGGGTTAAAATGAGTTCAAATCTAACGAATGCACGTTCAAAACAATGATGTTTCTGTTTCTTCTGTGATACAAAACAGGGCTTTTGCGATGTTTAAGGTTTGTGTAAGGTGTTACAAAATACATCAGTACCTCAAAATGCATCTTCTGTAACACAGAGAAAAGGAAATATGTGCATTTACAACAACAGAAGGAAAGCTCTTGTCAGTAGTTGGTCTAAATGTCATACATTTTTATTGAGAGAATTAGCATGATTTTTTAGCATGAAATCGGTTTGTGGCAACACATTAATTTTGGTAATATAGATTTAATGCAATTTAATTTCCAGAGATATAACTCGTCAAACATAATGTATTCCATTTAAAAAAAAAATAAGTCAATACACGTTATAATGTTTGCTAAAAGTACGTGCTCTTTTTAATTTGTGTAACAAGAGGAAGATTGCATTGCTCAAAATTTGCTCTTTCATAGCTCATGAGACTCAGTGGAGTTCTTAGTTGTTATATTTAAGTAACTTTTTCTTAAATGTTTCCCTTAAAATTATTTAGGAGAAATAAAAATTGTTGACAATACTGTAAGAGCATAGAGCTATGAAATTAACATGGATAGTATAGCTCAGATAATTTGGTTTTGGTTGAAGCTGAAGAGAAATGTTTGAGTTGTTTTGAAATCTATGACCTATGAAATTTGATTGTGGATTTTGGTATCTCGGAAATTCTGGTCATAGTTTAAAGATTGTTCAGAGATCTTCTGAAACTCTTAATCAAAAGTATGAATTGTTCATTGTTTATTCTGATTGCTATCTAGGAGAAAGAGCCGATATATTAAAGGGATAGTTCACCAATAAAATGAAAATGCTCTCATCATTTACTCAACCTCATGCCATCGCAGCTGTGCATGACTTTCTTCTTCTGAACACAAACAAAGATTTTAGAAGAAAATTCCAGCTCTATAGATCCATATTATGCAAGTGAATGGTTACCAGACCTTTCAAGCTAAAAATAATCACATAAAAGCAGCATAAAGTCTCCAGTAGTTGAATCTATGTCTTCAGAAGCTATATAATGTGTGGGTGAGAAACAGATCAATATTTAAGTCTTTTTAACATAAATCTCCACTTTCATTTTCACATTCTGAAAGAGAAAGTGGAAATTTATAGTAAAAAGGATTGAAATATTGATGTCTTTCACACCCAAAGTAATTGCATTGCTTAAGAAGACATATTAGTTATGTTAAACCACTGGAGTCATATGGATTACTTTTATGCTGCCTGCGATTTTTGGAGCTTGAAAGGTCTGGTTACCATTCACTTGCTTTGTAAGGACCTGCAGAGCTAAAGTATTCTTCTACAAATCTTTGTTTTTGTTCATTAGAATAAAATCAAACACATCTGGGATGGCATGATGGTGATGATGAGAGAATTAAAATTTTTGCGTGAACTATCCCTTTAAAGTGATCTCATTAATGATGATTCATTCCTTTGGGAAGTAGCGCTCTCTATGATAAATAATCTGCATATTCAGAGACATTGTGCGTTGCAAGAATGTTTAATTGTATTGTATCAGAGAGCTGCTTATGTCTAAATTATTTTCAAGGATATATACAATGCCCTTGCTGTGTGTCTCGGTGAACAGGTGGTGTACTGGGAAGATGACACCAAACCGGATACAGTGGGTAAAGTGAGGATCACTGGAAACTACACTGCAGTGAACGTTAGTGGCCTGCAGGGGAATACACAATATTATCTGGCAGTATGTGCCTTTAATACAGCAGGAACTGGCCCTCAGTCTGTACCTGTCAAAGTTACCACCAAAAAACCACGTGAGTACTTTTGTCCATTTCAAAATGTTTTCAAAAAATTGTCTGTGATAACACATATACTTAGCAAACATGTCTATTTCGAGTATTAGAATGTGACTTTTTGAAAGTTTGCTCATCTGAAATATTTTGTTGCATGTTAGATGTTAGAATGGCATACAGCAGATGGATTTGTGACACTTATGAATCTAAACCCGGGGTCGGCAGCCTTTTTGACATGGAGTGCCATTTTTTATTGTCCTGGTCAATGGCTATGCCGATGCACCCCCCTGAACCTGTTCTCTCGTGCCCCCCGACATGTGCTACCCATGTTTTAACTTTACATATCACTGTTTTTACTGCTGGTAGCACATCCTGAGCAGGTAGCGCAGATTGTCAGAACAACAGCTTGTAATGCCCAAATGGCTTGCACGCGCTGCACGAGTCTGTTGGGTATATTGCAGACTTGTCACATTTTAACTTTTTGTTTAGCCTCCCATTCAGCTCATGAAAACACTCTTTGTGATCATCAGGAGGGATTATATCAAGATGTAGATTGGAATGCAGGTGTGGAATTTATATAAATAAAATAGTCTACTCCTCTCTTGCCGTTGCTGGCATGCCAGTGATTACACCTCCACGTGTGATAAGTTGCCGACACCTCTGTGAAGTTGACACCTCATTTAATTATATAATTACCAAATCTATACCATTCATTTGTGCTGCATTTGTGCCAATTTGTGCAGCAAAAATTAACATTTGTTAACTTTTTTGGCATTGTGACATCACTGGACCCCATGTGGTCCAAATTGCTCCAAACCGGTGCCGTTTGTACCTGTTTGTTCCATTAAAAGAAGCAATTTAACTATGTTATGTTATATTATATATAGCATGAAACTGTTCGGGAGCAGTGACATCACTTTCCGCCCCATGAGGTCTAAATTGCTCCGAACCGGTGCCATTAATTTGTGTTCGATTTGTGCCTTTAAAATTAATCTTGTATCAATTTCCCTTCCTTAGAAATAACATGAACATTTTCGGGATCAGTGACATCACTCCCCACCCCATGTGGTCCAAATCACTTCAAACCGGTGTCGTTCATTTGTGCTTGGTTTGTGCTGGTTTGTGCCATTAAAAGAAACACTGTATATATTTCCTTGAATTCCTTAGAAATTTGTAGCAGGGACGTCACTCTCCACCACGTCATCCAAAGCACACCAAACTGGTGTCATTCGTTTGTGCTCAATTTGTTCCATTATATAATATATGCCACTTGTATATATTTCCCTAGAAATAGCATGAAACTTAAATAAATCTAGGATAACTGAGTTTCAAGCTTTTAGTTTAAGTTTTTAAGCTTAAAGTAACCATTTAAAGTTATTCTATTAAGGACAATTTAGAAATGTTCCAAACAATTTGGTTAAGTTAGCTTCAGAAAAAGTGACTTTAGCTGAAAGGTGAGTAGTTTGCATCCCTGGTTTAATATCACACCAAATCTGATATTTACTAACAGAGAACTGCACAAATCGAGCACAAATGAATGACAACTGTTCAGAGCAATTTGGAGGGACTTTACTGCTCCCGAATACAAGCTGTTATTTCTAAGGAGGGAAAATAGATACAAGATGAATTTTAATTGTACAAACCAGTACAAATCGAGCACAAACGAACGGTACCGGTTTGGAGTGATTTGGACCACATGGGGTGGAGAGGGACGTCACTGCTTATGAAAAGTTTCATGCTATTTCTAAGGAAGATAAATAGTTACAGTGTTCCTTTTAATGGCACAAACCGAGCACAAATGAACGACACCGGTTTGGAGCGATTTGGACAACATGGGGTGACATCACTGCTCCCGGTTTCAAATTCGTATTTCTAAGAAATTCAGGAAAATAGATACAGTGTTTCATTTATTGGCAAAAATCAGCACAAATCGAGCACTAATGTATGACACCGGTTTGAAGCAATTTGTACCACATGGGGTGGAGAGTGATGTCACTGCTCCCGAATACAAGCTGTTATTTCTAAGGAAAGGAAATAGATACAAGTTTAATCTTAACGGCATAAATCGAGCACAAACGAATGCCACCGGTTCAAAGTGATTTAGACCACATGGGGTGGAGAGTGACATCACTGCTCCTACAAAGTATCTTGCTATAACTAAGGAAGGGAAATAGATATAGGATTAATTTTAATGGCACAAATCGAGCACAATTGAACGTCATCGGTTTGGAGGGATTTGGACCCCATTGGGTGGAAAGTGACGTCACAGCCAAAAAAATTATCAGCACAAACAAATGTATTTGGTAATTATTTAATTAAATTGGGTGCCAACATCCCGGAGGTGTTGCCGGCCCCTGACCTAAACAAATCTTTATATGTTCTGTTTTGTTCATTTACATTTATGCATTTGGTAGACGCTTTTATCCAAAGCGACTTACAGTGCACTTATTACAGGGACAATCCCCCCGAAGCAACCTGGAGTTAAGTGCCTTGCTCAAGGGCCCAACAGTGGCATCTTGATGGTGCTGGGGCTTGAACCCCTGACCTTCTGGTCAGTAACCCTGAGACTCAACCATTGAGCCCCCACTGCCCCAAAATGAATACATGAATTAAAAGTGATGGGGATAAATGCTATATTATCAACCTCCAAAAATTACAAAAAAGTACCATCAAAGTAGCCTGGATGACTTGTGAGCTATATTCAAAATCCTCTTTAGCTATACATTTACTTTGTAAGGAACAGACTGAAATTTTAGTCACTATTTGCTTAAAATCTTGCCCTTTGCTTCAGACCTCAAAGCAAGGTACTTACTGTTCAGTTTTGTTTGTTTACTGGATTTGAAAGAACTGTCAAATATACTATAAGATCTCAACAGTTACATCAGTGTAATCCATAAAGTTGTTTTACACATTGAGAAATTTTTTTTTGTCTGTCCCTCTTATACACAAACAAACATCAGCACCTGGACAGCCCCCTCAGAATGTAGAGTGGAATCTGATTGGCTCACAGCTCATTCTGCAGTGGGATCCAGTCATAGCCCTTGAAACGGAATCTGAGGTCACTGGATACATAGTGAGTAATGTCTTTCTATTAGTTTGTACCGCATTCAAAGTAGAAAAATGCATTTAGAATGTTGAAAGGGGTCATATTATAATGAGTCAAATTTCACTTGATCCTTTAAAAAAATAAATAATCTAACCTATGGTATGACTCCTTTAAAATTGGTTCGGGTTTTCCTTGAAAGTAATTAATTGTTTCATTATAGCTCTGAGATAGCTACATAGTTACTATTTTATCTAAACAATGACATCAGGAACTACAAAACATATTTGTGGATGATAGTTTTAAATAATGCAGGTTATTGGGGTGTTGTCATTTAGCTGCAAAGATATACAAGTTAAGCCCCTAGAAACCATTGATTTGTGTGTTTTTACAGATAAGAGCACTGCAAGTGCTATTTCAGATCTCGTTCCACCTCCCCTTAATTACATATGCATGCAATTAACAGCTCACACAGTGCTAATTTCCCCACAAGGGAACATAGAGCTCAGCAGGAAAGCACTAGCCATTAGCATCAATAAACATTAGTTATAAGTAACAGGGTTTAAAAAAGTTAAAATATTTAGCTCTTTTATGGTTGTGTATATGTCAATATCACTATTATTTCTCATACTAAGAGTTAAGGATTTTAACAAACCTATAACATGCTAACAGTTCTACTGATGTGTATCAAATTGTGTTGGCATGTTGAGAAGAGGTGTGTTGTTTCTTTTCAAAGTGAACTTGACTGGCAGGTGATAAAATAGGCAAAAAAAATCCCATTAACATATATTGAATGAGGATTCTGAGCTATATCTAGGTTTCCAGAATGTCAGAGAGACTTGGGGGTGGGCTTTTTAACTTCATTCAGACCAAATGCAATGATTGGATGGCCTACCTGCCTGTCTAACAACGTACTCTGCCCCTGCACTCTGCAACCACCCAGAACATTCTAGCAACTACATAAAAACATGCTGATAACTAATCAGAGAATCTTAGCAACTGGATTGCAACTCACTAAAAAACACTCAGAATACCATTGCAACCAGTTAGCAACCACTGAAAACATTATAACTGCATATCAACATGATAAAAGTATTCAGAACACCTCAACAACTGGTTAGCAACCACCCAGAACATTCAAGCAACTTCATAACAACATGCTAAAAACGAATCAGAGAACCTTAGCAATTGGATAGCAACACACTAAAAAACACTCATCCTAACAACTGCATAACAACATGATAAAAACTACACAAAACACCTTAGCAACCTATTCAGCAACCACCCAGAACATCGTAGCAACCTAATAACAACATGCTAAAAACGACTCAACTTCACAACCAGTTAGCAACCAGAAAACAACATGATAAAAACATTTAGAACACCCAAACAACTCATAATACCATAGCACCTGGTTGCCAACCATCCAGAACACCTTAGCAACTGCATAGCAACACTCTGGCAACCACCCACAACACCTTCATGGCAGTGACTTTTGCACAGAAAAACACCACTCACATTTTTTCAGAAAATATGAAAATCTAGTTCAGTTTTAATTTATCTAGATTACGAATATTTAATTGATTGTGTGCCACTATTTGCAGGTACTATACCGAAAACACCGCAATAATGACATGTACTCAGTCATCACCAACAAAACCTCTGTGGAGTTGACCCTCAACCCGAATGACAACTACGTCATTCAGATCAAAACCCTCAGTGAAGGGGGGCTGGGGGAAGGAAGCGAGCCCATCCACATCCACCACCTCAGTAAGTCTGTCATTCCTTGTTGCCTTTAATTTCGTCTCCCTCAAGCTCTTAATGGGGTTTCATTCAGTTTGGATGCCTAAATATTTTTGTCTGTTTGTTGTGCGTCGTTGAATCCGACCTTTTACGAAATGCAAGTTCCTCCGCCATTTGTCTCTGTCACTCAGTTATTTGTTGTTGACTGTGGAGCTCAAGCAGCATATAAAGTAGTGAAAATTACCCTTCCCCGCCCCACTCTCTCAGTTGGGCGGCAAACGACAACCACCCGCCCCCCCTAAAGAGATCTGCTTTCACATATGACATGTCACTGCCTTCCCAAAAATAAAATTGCCATTTGGATTTAAATAAGCAGATTCTTAAGAGCCTATGATTTGATCATTATTGCAGTGAATAATATGTTTCAGCTGGCAACAAGTATTTTAACACTAACTGATACTGTATCAGTTAGTGTTAAAATACTTGTTGCCAGCTGAAACATATTATTCACTGCAATAATGATCAAATCATGTAGCATCTCATTTCTTAAAAAAACATGCCGGAAGACAGATCCCGTGGTAGTGGAAAAGATGTTACTGTGTTTCAGAAGGGGCAAATTATTGGCCTACATCAAGGCCAATAATTTGCTGAAATCACTGAAATTGTGTTAAGAACTGTCCAACGCATTATTCAAACCTGGAAGGATAGTGATGAACCTTCAGCTTCGTGGAAGGAATGTGGTCAGAAAAAAATCTTGAATGATCGGAGATCACTAAAACACTTAGTGAAGTCACATCATAAAAAATCGCCAGTAGAACTCACGGCTATTTTTTATAATAAAAGTAAGAGCATTTCCACAAGCACAATGTGACGAGAAATTACAGGATTGGGACTAAACATCCGTGTAGCCACAAGAAATCCACTTATTAGTTAGGCTAATCAGAAAAAATTACTTCAGTTTGCTAGGGAGCATAAAGATTGGATTGTGGAGCAATGGAAAAAGGTAATTTGGTCTGATGAGTCCAGCTTTACCCTATTCCAAAGCGATGTGCGCATCAGGGTAAGAAGGGAAGCGCATGAAGCGATGAACCCGTCATGCATAGTCGCCACTGTTTAAGCCTCTGGAGGCATTGTTATGATCTGGGTTTGGAAAATGATGGCCCAGAACATTGTGTGAATTATTCCTTTAAACTGCATTCAATTAAATTGTGGTTAAATTTTGGTTAAGAATACAGTATTTATTTTTGCATTACAGGCATGGGTGCACGAGGATCCAGAGCGGGAAGGCTTTGTGCACTCTCTATTTCTCCTCTTCTCATCTGCGCTCTATTAATGCTCAGTGCCTCCTGATATTTGACTCCCATGAGCACCAGACCCAGCCACACTCACAAAAACATGTACACACTTTCTACTCTTCACATCTAAGGCTTCTGTTTCCCATCACAGTCTGATATGATGGGATTCCCCAACTCCAGCAACATGTATGGTAGAGCCGGATATTGAAATGTCACATAGGAACATGAGTGAATGCCATTAGTAAACATGGCAGAGCCCTGCAAGAGTCACTGACATGTTAAGGATTGTCTATGAATTAGCACACATGGTCTATAGAAACATAACAGTTTGTTTGACACTCTAAAACCAGAAGAAAAAAAATGTCCTTGCATAGAACATTTCTTTATGTAGTGTGCCAATGTGTGCATCATCCATCTTTTCCTCTGATCTTTGAGAACAATCAATGCCTTAAATTCATGTATGCACCAAAGTAGATGATAAAAGTTGTGCAGTTGAGTTGTACTCAAAAAGGAAAAGGGCTAAGAAACCAGTGTTGGTTATATACTGATTTTGGATCAATTTGTGGCTTCTATTGTCATAAGTTCTAACTAAGTAGGGTTTGGGTTAACAAAGCTGAGAATAGATTTGTTCTAATAGGAATACTCTGCCATTAGTTTGGAAATATGTGTCGCTTTTCCGCCTCAATTACAGAGCCGTCAGCTCCAAAGGCTTCTTATCAGTCTCTCTGATGGGTATTAACATTTTGTTGGACGCTTTATGCTGTTTAAATTATTGATGTTAAGCATAAAACTGCACAATTAAGGCTTACTTTTCCTTGGAGCATTTTCTCTATATGTCAACTGGCTGAACCAGTTTCACACATCAGTTTCCTTTGCTGTTGCCATTGTGCTGTACCATGGTGATCACAACCCAATTATGCCTTTCACCATTTAACAAATTGTCAAAAAGCCTAAATACCTGCTTTAAAAGCTTTGAAGCTTTCTGGCACCTAGAAAAGCAAGTGATAGAATGGCACTCCATTGGAAGTACAAACTCCTATTCCCACACACTTCTATTTGTATGTGTCTATGTTACAACCCTGACAAATGAACTTGCAAAAAAGTTTGACAGAACTAAGTGGCAAGTTATGGAACACTGGAAATAGGACATATATGAAAGTTGTATAGCTCTAATGGCCTTGTAAAGGTTAAACACGTGGCAAACAAGTCAATAGATTGAAGCATGATAGACATGTAAAGTCCCCAGAGGTCCCTAACCAGTCATTATTCAGTTATATAAAGTGTTTGCATAGTGGTTAAAGCTCATGGCTTGTCACCTGAAAGGCTGCTAGCTTTATCTCCATAAAGACCAAGCCATGACCAATCACCATTGTGCACCTGAGCAAGACACTTAACCCCAAGTTGCTCCAGGGTTATTGTTCCTATTTTAAGTTCATGGCATTGGTCTATGGTGAAATTGCATAAAAGTTGCAGGAACAAATTCCATTGCTCCTGTTTGTGTAATGCTAAAAAAAAATATTAAATATGTTAATATAATTATGGTGCTTGTGCAGTAGAGATATTTTTGCCCACTCATTAAATGTATAGGAATGCTTAAGATGTATTTGAGGGTGCTGAATAATAATGGTCATCCATTATGTGTTTTAAAATGACTGATGTAAAAATATTTTACAGTATCTTTACTCTATGTCCACTAAATAATTTGAAAACAGAAAAAGTTTATCATCTATTGACAAGGTTGGTCTATTTGGAACTACTTTATGTGTTGATCAGCCAAGTTTACATCATCATTCCCCAATACCTATAATCTCTAAATATTGGTCGATTGATTGGCCTGGCAGGTATATCTGTCTGTCACCAGTGGAAAGATCCAGTTTGGCTTTGTCATCTATTGACAAGGTCAGTAAATTTGGAACTACCAAATCTGTTAATCAGCCAGTTGTACTGCATTATTGGCCAATGTTGATCATCTCAAATATCAGATGATTATTTGGCTTGACCGATATATTGGTTTGTCACGAGTGGACGAGTGGAGTTTGAAATCAAGGGAATACAGTGAATTGGATGTTCCCAAAGCATAGCATGCATCTGTGAAATTCTCATTGGTCAACAGATGTCTACGTCAGAATGTATTACAGCAAAAGGTGCCATTTTCGTAACATTTTGGTTGCATGATAAAGCATTACTTACGCAAAACTTGGATCTATATTGAAACAAACCGATTCGCTAATGCAGTATAAATTAAGTGTGCTGATGCCTATAATTCACATTGCCATGATGCTCCAAACTTAATTCTGCAGTACAAACAATATTTAATTTACCAATATAGAGACAGGTTGAATATATCTTACATTTTCTATGTTAATGCCCATCTAATGCAACTTGATTTCTGAATCTCTTATTTGCACCCTCAATGAGACTAAAGGCTGAGGCACTTCGTTGTGACCTTTCTTGCAGAGTTCACTACCAAGGACTAGTGCCTTCTCTGGACATATTTCTGGCTCTGTCTTGGCAGTATCAGGCTGTTAAGTCCAACATTTGCACTTGTTCTTCTCAAAGTCAGAAGACAGCACAAGGTAGTGAACCAAGGTGACACAACCTTCCTTCTAACTCTCCAGAACAGGTGCAGTGCAGCCCATAAAGGCATGTTAAAAAAAAAAAAGTTGGCAAGAGAGATTAAAAAAAGAGGCTGCACAGCCACAATCAGGAGAGCCTATCTGTTCTCCTTCAAGCTTTCATAAAGGTCTGGGCACCTTGATTAGGCTGCAGTGGCCCAGTCAATGGGATATTGATTTTTTGGCTCTATATTGCTGCTGTCACAATGCAGACTCTTGATTGACTGATGCCAGTGTTCCTGCCAGCCATCTTGCGTAGAGTTTGCGCTTTGAGTGTCTGAAATGTCCTTGGCCTCATCCTCCTCCTCGCCTTCAGTTCTTGGATGGACTTTAATGAATTTTGGCAAACAAGGTTCAGAGATGAAAGGGAAGTTTATTGGAAAATAATTTTTTTTTGTTGTTCATCCAACATCTATATTGTCAATGCAAGGAAAAAAGAACTACATTTCAGGATATGCAGATGTGAGTTTGAGCATCATTGAAGTCAACATGAAATCAAAATTGACCCTGTTTACTTTAATACACAATCCTGGTAAATTGTTAATGATTTATTATGCACATTATTCCTATTTTTTTAAAAAAACCTTGTCTTCGTAACCTTTCATCCAAATACTACAACTTACTCCACCTCTAAAATGACTTTCCTTTTCGGCTGATGTCACAAATTCTCTTATATTTCAACCACCTTTCACGATCCAATCAATTCCAGATGGAGAAAATCAAGATCAACCCAACATTTTTTTGTTTCTCATTGAACATCCTGTTTCACTCAAAAGTATGTGATATTGCAAATCCCATTTCATGTTGACTTTAAAGGTAGCTACATGCAATTGTACATGTATTTTATGGTCAATTGTTTTTATAATTCCGTAGTTACATTTTCTCTCTTTACAATTATGAATTATTAGTAGTCCATTGCATTTTTTTTCCAACCTAGGGAACAAAAATAGACAATCAACATTTGTTATGTACTAGAACTATTCCAGATTACAGAGTTTTACATTATTACAGAATTAGAACTGCTTATTAATCACACCCATTATCACTTATAATATGTTTTCCTGAATGTTAATTTTTCCATTTCCTGTTTATACTTCCTACTCTCGGTTTGTTCTAATGTGTCCCATCAACCCTCAGTTACAGTATTTTAGTAATGATGCATATCACACTGAACAAATAATTGTTGTTTAATAGCAATGATTTCTTTAGTACTTAAAATTGTGCAGTCTAATTTCCCTAATTTTGTGTAAACAGTATAATCAGTGAATTTAGTTTCTCCACATTATGGTTTCCCTTTAGGGAAAATGTTATGATAATCTGTTTAAAATCTGAACTGTTAATGTTAATGGCTGATGTTATTGCTAAAATCCAATTATGTTTCTAAGTGATCTGAAATGAAAAATACCTTCGCTAGATGTATATAGTGACTATATATTTTTAGAGTCGGCCAACATTGGTAACCTGATATTTTATACACCTCATGGCCCTGGGAATTTAATACTGATGTATTAATGAATAATCTCTGTGAGATAATTTGCACAGAACATGACATTTTCATATTGAAAAGTAACCGTTTTGTCTTGTATACTAAAACTGTGCATGTGGAAAAAAATGCATGTAGAAAAAATGTTTGGTGCATATGTGTTCAATTTTATAGTTCTGTTAAAAACGTAATAAAAATTTAAAAAGCCTGACACACTTGGGGTTTTTGTGGCTGCAGAATTACATCATCATAAACAAATTTCAGTCAAAATGCAAATTTAATTGCTTATGATCTTGCTTATGATCTTTGGACTTGGACTGAGTTGTCAACATTCTGTCACTACTCACCAAACTGTTTCATGTTGTATGTGTTAGATTAGTTTTATGTTTAGAATAGCAGTAAAGTTTGTCTGTATTCAAAGATAATTTGACTGTGGTATATTTTTGATAAATAATCTCATCCCTGTTTTTAAAAGATGTTGCTTCAAATCTATACCTAAATATGAGTGATATTATTTTCAATAAGCCATAAGAATAATATTACTCCAATAAGTGAATTCATCATAATTCCCTTATTAAAGCTAATTCCTTACAAAAGAAATTGTGAGTACAACAAGACGTCATATTAAGATTTTAATCGTGGTGAATTTTATTCAGACAAATAATCTAATTATTTGTGATACATCTTGCTTATAATGGCTGTCGAACGCAACTAATTCCATTACAAATGTCCTTACATAATAATGATGTAGAATACGGACATTTTAAATTAATTCCTAGCTCATATGCTGTTCCTACATTACTAGTCATGCGGTAGATTGCCTGCATCTGCACCGCCGATCCGTGTAACAGTTCAGCTGGTTGTGGCATTTTTTATAGGGACCCCTAGTGTTACTACATTGACACTAGGGGTGTCATTCCTGCCACAACACTGAACTACCCGCTGAAGTGGCCAGGACACTGTATCGGCTCCTCAGCACAAACCTGAATGAGTGGTTGCAAGCCGTCTCCTTTTATACCCGTATGTCCGGGGGAGTGGCATGCAAATTCCACTTGCTATTTGTCATTGGCCTTTTCTCAAATATCAGAGGTGTTTGGGGTTCCAAAGTTCGACCCCTAGTGTCACTACAACGACACATTGTCTTGTTCCCTCCATCAGGGATCGAAGGTTACAATAGTAACTAAGACATTATTATGTTTCCAATTTTAATTTACTTTTATTTCTACTTTAATTTATCAATTTAATTTAGTTTTATTAACATATGGACACTGCTTGACAGAAATGACAGAGACATGCCATATAGGAGAACAGCCCTGATTGCAGCAGAACTTGCTAGGTACAAGATCGACATTGCGGCCCTGAATGTGACATGGCTGGCCTGGTGGCGAAGGTGAGTTCTGTGAGAGAGGATCTGGCTACACATTCTACTGGAGTGGGCACAGCAGTGAGGAGAGACGTGAGCTTGGAGTCGGCTTTGTAGTGAAGACCTCACAGGTCGGCAAGTTGGCAGGAACACCAAAGGGGGTGAATGATAGTATGATGACAATGAAACTGACTTTGTGCCACGGTCGTAAGCATCTCACCTTCATCAGTGCCTACGCACCAACAATGACAAAAACAGATGAAGTCAAGGACAAGTGTTATGAAGAGCTGCACTCCATTATAGCCATGGTTCCCAAAAATGACAAACTCGTCATCCTTGGTGACTTCAATGCAAGAATTGACAGCATGGGGTTGGCACATGCAACAACAATGGTCTTCTCCTGCTCCAGACCTGCGCAGATCATGGACGTCTGATCACCAACACAACCTTCTGCCTCCCAAATCGCAACAGGACATCATAGATGCACCTGGCATCTCATTGACTATGTCATCGTCAGGAAGAACAGGCAGGATATACGGGTGACAAAGTCTTTGTGCGGTGCCGATTGCTGGACAGACCACCGCCTCATTGTTTCAAAGATGAACATCCGCATCCAACCAAAGCTTCACCCCAGTAAACAAAGGCCCCTCGACGACTGAACATCAGCAAACTAAAGAATGCTACCATTCGCCAGTCCTTGGTCAAGACTTTGGGAGATCGCCTGAAAACCACCTCCATGGACAGTGAGGACGTTGAAGCTAGTTGGGCAGGTCTGCTGGCCCTGCATGATGTTGTCTACAGTACTGTTACAGAGATCCTGGGGCACTCCCAGGACACAACAAGGACATGTTTGATGACAACTGCAGCAAGATCAAACAGCTACTGGGGGAAAAACATCACGTCTACAGAGCCTATCTCAGTGACTCAACATCCACCTCCAAGAAGAGCAACATATGAAGATCAGTCCAGCAGAAGCTGCGACAGATGCAGGACTCCTGGTTGTCTCCTGGATGAGATTCAAGGATACGCAGACAGACGCAACATGAAGAACTTCTATGCAGGACTGAAAGAGGTCTCTGGACCCACCTCCTCAGGATCATCCCTTCTGCTCAGTTCAGATGATCACTGACTAGGATAACATACTGGAGAGGTGGATGGAACATTTCAATAGCATTCTAAATCATCCATCAGCAATCAACATTGAGGCCGAAGGCGATGCATCTTCTGTCAAGTGTCCAAAAAGTGGCAAAGCACCAGGTTTGGATGCCATTACAGCTGAGAGCTACAAGGAAAGTGGCACTACCCTGACTGATAAACTTCATCAGCTCTTCCAGGTCATGTGGCAGCAAATGAAGATCCCCAGGATTTCAAGGATGCTTCCATCATCCACCTGAGCGCAAAGGCAACCGAAATGCTTCTCATCCGCTTCACAAAACACTTGAACCAAAGACTGCTCCCAAAGAGTCAGTGTGGATTCCCCAAAGAGTGAGGTACTATTGATATAGTGTTTGCTGACAGACAGCTGCAGGAACAATTCCAGGAACAGAACACCGACCTGTTCTCCATATACGTGGACCTAAACAAGGTCTATGACACCGTCAGCAGAGATGGCTTCTGGAAGATCATGTCGAAGCATGGGTGTGCTGCAAAGTTAATTTCCATAGTGTGACAATTCCACAATGGTTTGCAAGCCAGAGTTCAGGACAATAGTGAGATGTCTGAGCCATTCTCTGTCACAAACGGCATCAAGCAAGGATGCATCCTTGCACCGGCACTTTTTAGCCTCATGTTTTCCACAATGCTGACTGATGCCTTAAGGGATGGTGACATAGGAATCTGCATCAAGTACAGAGAGGAAAGTGTTCAACCTGAGGAGGCTGCAAACAAAAACAAAGACTATGACAGACATCATCAGACACTTCCTCTTTGCTGATGACTGTGCCCTCAAAGCTGCCTCAGAAGCTAACATTCAACATAGAATGGAACATTTCTCCTGCACTATCTTTGGTCTTACCATCAATACAACAAAGACTGAAGTGATGCACCAGCTAGCCCTGGAAAGCAGTATGTGGAACCCAGCATCACTGTCAATGCCAAAAGACTGAGAGCAATGGACAAGTTCACCTATCTCAGCAGTGTCATCATAGATGATGAAATCAGTGTGAGGATCGCAAAGGCCAGTGCAACCTTCGAGAGACTATGTGATAATATATGGAACAGAAGTGGCATCAGTACCGGGCAATCGTCCTACCCACACTGCTATTTGCCTGTGAGACATGGACAGTCTACTAGTGCCATGCCAAAAAGCTCAACCACTTCCACACCACCTGCCTCAGAAGACTCTTGGACATCAGGTGGCAAAACAAGATCCCTGACACAGTGGATGAATGCCTGGCATCCACACCATCTTATTGCAGACCCAGTTGAGATGGGCAGGCCATGTCGTTCGCATGCCAGACCAAAGGCTGCCAAATTGTCTCTTCTACAGAGAGTTACTGCAGGGCCGACAATTCCAGCGAAGTCAATAGAAGCGCTTCAGGGATTCACTGAATCCTCCCTGAGTCCATTTCCTGTCCTCACTGCCAGAGAACAGACTTTCCTTATTCCCTCAACCCCTGGATGACTAGGCTATCCACATCGATTATGATGGACAAAAAAAAGAAGTTTTATTTAAAATTATCCATATCTAAAGAAATAATATTCTATACAGAGATTTCTTTCTGAATCTTTTTTCTCTATCTACCGACTGATTTGGGAAAATACTGTACATACAAATGAGTCAACACAGTAGTAATTAGCACTCGCTGAGAAGTTACATCTCACAGTTTGACTGCAAATGCTTAATCCAAAAACACTGGAAAAGCCCACTGATAATATTAGGGCCATGTCATCACGGACAGAGCTGTGGATGGCGGAGCCGTGGAAGGCTCTGGGTTGAAAGCCGTGGAAGGCTCAGGGCTGAGAGCCATGGAGGACTCTGGGCAGAGGGCCATGGAAGGCTCGTCTCTGAGAGCCATGGAAGGCTCAGGGCTGAGAGCCGTGGCAAAGAGTACAGATTGAGACTGGGGATCAACTTGCGTGGTCGAGAGCTCGGATAGAGTCTGGGGAATGACCTCCATGATTTTGAGCATGGGCAGAGACTGGGGAACAACCTCTGCGGTCATGAGCATTGGCAGAGACTGGGGAACAACCTCCGCAGTTGTGAGCATGAGCAGAGACTGGGGAATGACCTCTGTGGTTGTGAGCATGGGCAGAGACTGGGGAATGACATTCTTCCTTCTCCTCCTCTTGCGGCCAGCAGGGAGCATAGATATGGGGATTGTCGAGGCTACATGCACTGGCTCTGGGATGGTTGAGGCTATAGGCACTGGCTCTGGGATGGTCGAGGCAACAGGCACTGGATCTGGGATGGTCGAGGGTACAAGTACTGGCTCTGGCTAATTAAACATGGCAGGCATGGGCACTGGCTTGCTAACCATGGCAGATATGGGCACTGGCTTACTAACCGTGGAAGGCATGGGCACTGGCTTGCTAACCATGGCAAGCATGGGCACTGGCTCGCTAACTGTGGCAGGCATGGCACTGGCTCGCTAACCATGGCAGGCATTTGCACTGGCTCACTAACCGTGGCAGGCATTTGCACTGGCTCTCTAACCGTGGTTGCTACTGATGACTGTGGCAAGGAAACAACCACCAGATCATTTGGTCAGTCCTTCTGTAACGTTGGTGTCCAAGGAGTGGAGGAGTAAGAGAAGAGATGCAGGAGTAGAATCTTTAAATCCTTTAATTATAAATGCTGGAGTGGTACAAACGCTGGAGTGGAACAAACGATTGAGCTTACTTCACAAAACAACAAAACATAGAAACACTTTATCAAAATAGCAGTACTGTGTGGACCACAAGAGAGTTTACAGAAGCCTACATGTGTAGATACTTTATGCTTAAAAAGACTTAATATCCAATGTTAATACTATTTTATGTATTTTTATTTAGATATGCTGTTTTCAGTAAACTGTTAGCGACATGATATAGGTGACTTGACTCAATTAAGTTCTTGATTTGACGTTTTAACCACAATGAAACAGCAATGTTAACACCGTCCTGGCTGCACAAACGGCAATCGCAATTTTACCAGTTGTCAGGTGAAACTGCCTTGTTTAGTTTAGATTACATTAGTTTTCATCATGCCAGCTACCTCGGTAGTCGATGTTGTACAGTAGTCTCTTTAGTAACTTTCAAGCATACTGGTTGAATGATGAGTGTGCCTGTGTACGTGTGTATGTGTGCCTGTGTTTGCACAAACACAGTAAAACAACTCTGGTTACATCTATGACTTCAGGGGCTAATACAGCTGCATGCAGTCAGAGATATTTTCATTAATTTCTGTTTTGTTATTTATTTTTATTGATTTCATTGCATCACAAATGTCATGGACTCGACTGGAGTCAGAAAAGTCTCCAGTAATGAGTCCAAACTCGAGTACCCCAACTCTACTGATCTGTGTTCTTCATATTTCCAGCGTAGTACAGAGAAAAGAGAATAATTAGGTCATATGTAGCTTTTTAGCTGTAAATCTAATGCAAAATTAAGGTCAGTACTTTGCCCGGCAAACTCAAAGGGAACTCAAAAGCTGGCCTTAATAATCTGTGGGATCTAAATGGGATCAAGCTTTGCTATGGTGGCTTGTAGAAAAACGTACGGTAGCAGCGTGTGATCACTTATATTCATTTAAAATGTCAAGATTATTTAAAGGTTTAATAGCTCCTTTGAGAAGTGATATTAGCCTGATAATAATACTGATGATAATTTAATTAGTTGGATGTGCTGATCTAAATTTGAAGCAGTTCCTGAGATGATGACTGCACTTTAACCTTCTTTGCACATAAAGCAGAGTTACACAAATGTATTTTCAGTCAGTTATCATCGCTTTGTTTGTTATGCACCGATGTATCACTCACCAAACAAGCCTACAGTATATTCAGATGAGTATGGAGGAGGGTTGGTTTGGGTCATCTCCAAAAACTGGATGAATAGTGTGTAATCAAAGGTTCAGTAGACCAGAGTGTTTTCCTAATTAAGTATAAATGCCAAGCTCGTCAGGAAGAGGCCCAGGCTCTGTCTGAATGCCAGCAAGAGATTTTATTAGGGAACAGCATGTTTAGAGGAAGTCAGTGTCTCTCTTAATTTCAAATACACACTGAACTAGGGCTGGGTATCGAGTTCGATACATTTTAAGCTCCGACTGAATTGCCTCTAAACAATCGAGTATCGAAAAATGTCTTGTCGTTCGGTACCAAATTTCGATACCTAAGGGGTTAATCTTGTCAACATCAGTGATAAGCATGTAGCATGCTAGATGTGCCCAAATCTAAATGTGCTGGTGATTGGCTATGTTTAGGCTTCAAGAAAAAACACTAGTATCAGAAAATGTATTAATATAACAAATAATTTGCCCGTAGATACAAAGACACATGTTTGAAGAAACACTTTTTATTATATTATTAATTACAGATGACAGAAAAGCCGTATATGCATATATGACGCGTTGATACAGAGGTGTGCAGTCTTGTGGAACACGCACATCTAAGGATCTCACACTTTGTTTCTGCCTTCTGATTTTTTTTTATGAGTTCTGCAAATGACCTCAGACATCTCAGCTCAGGAGGTGCTTTGAGTTCAGTTCACTTCATTTCCACAGAGCAGTTTATTGTGAACTCTGCAGCCTGTAAAATAATACAAACTATATAAAATAATACAAAATGTATAAAATAATACAAAAACACGTTCACGTTGAACCATAATATTTCACTGATTATTATCATCATTATAATTATTATTTTTACATTTATAATTGTTTTAATGTCTTCATTTGTATAAGTAATTTTCCGCCTGCATGTTTAGATGAATTCTTGCCTGACGGTAAATGGAAAGGTGGTTATGTATATATTAGGGCTGTCGATTTAACGCATTAATCCAGTGCAATTAATTTGATTAAAAATTAATTGCAATGCCCCCAGACCGTAACATGGAAGATTCCTGAGAAAATGCAAGCTTGTAGTACCACCTGTTTACTCCAGAGGGCAGTAAGGGAAATTTCAGCTGTGTGGCAATGCGCAGTTTATATAGTGAAGAAAAATACCCTTCAGCAGCAGAACAACACAAACATGCGTTACGTCCTTGTGTTCAAAACACTTGATGGAGCGCAAATCCGAATAAGGGATCTCAATATGTGTTTTAAGTATTAAACTATATTTAACTTGACACAGTGACCAAAACATTTTATGTTTATGACGCAGCGCATCCAAGACGCTACACAAGCATGTCTGTTGCAGCGGTTCATTGATGGTTCCTTAAACAAGCCCTCATAATAAATCTCCAACTGATTGACAAATTCATTTGTGAGATGGATTTCTGTAAACTGTATGCCAATGATTGGCTTATGTTCAATAATATGGTAGTAAACAATACATTGTATTCTAAAGCCGCTTTTTGTATTGTTTTATTAATAACACATTTTAAATGCACTTATCATTTTCCAGTTTCATTTAAACTTTTAGTTAAAATAAATAAAAAATAAAGTTCAAAGTTTGAAATCAAGATGTCTTGCTTTATTGTGTAAGCTTAACCCTAACCATGTTTACCGAAAATTATCCCACACTACCACCTAGCGTCCAACCAGCGGTAATAACGTTGTTCGACGTTTTCCTGCTGAGTTTTATGTTTTTCGACCAAAGTATCGTTTAGGAACTGGTATCGAAGTCAAGGTATTGGTATATATTTTTGAACGATACCCAGCCCTAGAAGTGACATATACACACATGCACATTTGTAGATAGGCATTAATCAGGAAGTCATTCACATAGACCACGGATGGAAACTCTCTGTATTAATTACCTTAATAAATGGCTGTAGAACATAATTATCTCTAGAATGTGTACATCAACTCATCCTAAATTATTGATACATTCTACCTAACAAATGGAACAGAAGGCATGTTCTTTTAACTTGACACTGGCAGCATCTTAAAAACACACTGGTGCTGAAAATCAGAGAGAAAAAAGACATCTGTTTAGTGCATGTTAACTGTATATAGAATAGGCACATGCAAAAAAAATCTCCTGTGTGAAAAGCCCCATAAGCTGCTTTTGGATAAAAGCATCGGCCAAATGCATAAATGTAAAGAAAACTAACTACATAACATGTGCAGCAAATTTCTGCTTCATAAATCTTTAACAAGCAAAAGTTTGGGAGTGAAAACGTCTCGGTTATTGTCATAACCTCCATTCCCTGATGTAGGGAAAGAGATGTTGTGTTGATGGAATGCGGATTAATTCAGGTTTATGCACTTAGGAGCTAAGACAAGGTCCTGGACATTACAGCAGTGTAGTTGAGCCTGTGGCAAGAGGGACACAGCATGTCGTGCCCTGCATCAGGGAACAGAGGTTACAACAGTAACAGAGACATTCCCCTTCTGTCACTCACTCAACATTGTGTCGATGTAGTGCCACTAGGGGTCCCTATACCAAATGCCACAGTGGCTGAACTGTGTTACGTGAGCTGCCGATGCAGGTGTAGGCAAGCTATTGTGAGCATAGGAACAGATGCACTCGGACTGCACGTAGCCTCCCCAGATGCCCCAAAACTTAATGTATTTCCCATGAAATACATGGGGGACGGGACAGACATATCTAGTATGGGTGCAGGCCTTTTCTCTCTAAGTTTTTCTCTCCACAGTATCTTCGATTCGGCTAGGGCCTTTAAATGCTCGTAAAATGCTCCTTGGAAGGCGTTCTTTTCCGTTCCTATTCTTTCAGGGGGAAAAGACCCCATGGAGGCCACACGTGACCTGAAAGGTAAGGTAAAAAAGTGGCAAATATAGGCCTAAGGCTGCACATGGAAGAGATGTGGCAGTAGGTCCTGCCCTTTGTAGGGGAGGAGCACTACAAACGCAGCGACCGGGTCAGTGAGGAATCTGCCAAGGAAGACGTGGGTCTACCGAAAAAGGGAGCCCATACCTCAGAAGATACATCACAGGAGGTTACCGGGATAACCGAGACCTGTGGATCACTTCCCCCAGTACAGGGCACATTAGCACACGTAATGTGTCTGACTACAAATTCCTCTGCTGAACTCATGAGACAGAGGGCTAGGAGGAAGGACATCCATGGGAGAGAAGAGCGCACAGCTTCACCTTCATGGAGGGGAAAGGCAAAATACACAAGAGGTACACCCGGCCAGCAGCCCTGCGTAACAAAACTTACATGTTCATACCTGAAAGAACACGGGACGAAAACGGCTCAACCCGAAGATTGTAAAATATCACAAGGTATTGGGTGCTGCCCAGCCCACTGCTCTACAGATGTCTGCTAGAGAGGTGCCATTGGTCAGTGCCCACGAGGATGCCACGCTTCTTGTAGAGTGTGCTCGAACCCGCAAGAGGGAGGGCACGGACAAGGTCTTTTAAGCCAAAGCAATGGCCTCCACGATACAGTGGGCAAGCCTCTGTTTGGAGACTGTGTTCCCTTTCTGCTGTCCACCGAAGCAGACAAAGAGCTGCTCAGAGCATCTAAAGCTTTGCGTGCAATTCAAATAGATGTGCAATGCACACACCGGAAACAGCAACAATAAAGCTGGGTCAGCCTCCTCTGGGGTAGCTTCGCTTGCAGGGTCACCACCTGATGCCTAAAAGGGGTCATGGGAACCTTGGGTATATAGTCCAGTCGGGGTCTCAGGATCTACGTGAGAGTCTTCCGGACCAAGCGGGGCCCTCCACAATGACATAATATACATCCCTCAGGATGTAACACCCCCACTAGTAAGTTTACAACCATAGGTTGTAAATTTTACTAGTACAAATGTACCACAAAGTGTAAAAGAAAATATGTGCAGATATATATACCACCTTAACTTTCAACATGGTCTACACATTTTCGGAACCTTTAATATGACGGATGTCGAGGTCATACTCCTGAACAAAGAGCGCCCAACGCATCAACCGTTGGTTTGAGTTATACAGCTGGGATAAAAATATTAAGGGATTATGGTCTAATTCCCAGTCCAAGATGAAGATTAGTTTTGATAAATCACAATGGAAACAGAGCTACCTCTGTTTCCACAATGGAAACAGAGTACCTTCCACATACACATTAAAATGCTGCAACACCAACAGAAGAGCAAGTGCCTTTTTTTTTCCACCGGCGATCAGGAGTACAGATCACATAAGTGTCACTAAGTTTTCTCTCGACTTTATAAGGTCCAGAAAACTTGGCTTGGAACACGGAGCCAGGAACAGGCAAAAGAACAGCAACAAGATCCTTTGGGTTAAATTCTTGTTCAACACGCTTTCGATCAAAACGAATCTTCATCTTGGATTGGGAATTAGTCAAATGTATTTTAGCAACCTCCCAGGCCTTATGACGTCGTTCTCCGAAGGAGCAAACATAGTCCAAAATAGACATGGGTGAGGAGTCAGCATATGTTCACACAACATTTTCGAGGGTCCACGAACTGTGTGACCAAACACGAGTTCGGCGGGACAAAATCCCACAGCATCCTGCACAGACTCTCGGGCAGCGAACATGAGTAAAGGGAGACCCACATCCCAATCTCCTCCAGTCTCAACACAATAAGCACGAAACATGGACTTTAAGGTTTGGTGGAATCGCTCAAGTGCACCCTGCGACTCAGGATGGTAAGCACTCGACAACCGATGCGACACCCCAAATGCCTCCAAAGTCTGGTTTGAACTTTTTGGAAGTGAAGTTCGAACCCTGGTCCATTTGGATTTCTCTTTGCAACCCAAAAATAGTACAAAATGTTTACCGTACAAGTTCTACAGAACTCTGAAACAGAGGATTTCAAACCGGCCCAGAAGAAATATCTGTAGACACGTTGAGATGTTTTCCTGACCCCCAAATGACCAGAGAGTACATGCTCGTGAGCTAATTTTAGGACTTGTGAACGGTAATCAGAGGGTAAGACAATTTGTCGTATGTCTCATCCCTCTGAGTCAGAGAGCTGAGGTTTCCATCTACTCAGGAGTATGCCATCTTCCCAGAAAAATGCTACTCCAGCCTCAGGCTCACGAGTAATGTCTACTACCGCATTGATGCACCAAGGAAGGGTCTGCCTTTTGTGCGGCAGCCAGCTGCTCTCTTCCAACTTTAAGAAATAACTCTACTGATGACTTACCAGAGCCAGCAAGCACTTCAGGTTCTATTGTTAACTTACACACAAGAGGTTCTGAAGGGATGCTTAAAAATGTGTCCGAGTGGTCAACAACATCTCCAAACTTCAAAGACTGTGCACATCTCACTGCACATACAGGGAATGCTAAAGGAAACTGATGCAAAAGGTTGTACGGTTCGTCTGCATCAAGCTCACTTGTTACTATTGGTCGGGGGAAAACCTTGCCACCTGCAAGATCATTACCTAATATAAGGTCAACACCATTAATAGGTAACTGTGAACGCACTCCAAGCTTAACTGGACCAGTCACAAGGTCAGAATTTAGATAAACGTTAAGAAGTCGTACACTATCACATCCCATTTCAATTCCACTTATCAAAACATTGGTGCCAGTGTATTATTTTGTAGAAAAGGGCAAAAATTCTTCTAAAATGAAGGACTGAGCTGAACCAGTGTCCCGAAGAATTACGACAGGTCTGTGGAGACTGTTCTAGACAGGAGAAAAGGCTGCATTGATGCATCCTCTACCCCACATAAACTAGGCACAGTCTGGACAAACGCCACTTTCTTAGTTTTCGCATCAGCACCTTTCCGTTTCCAAGCCTGACACTCAGCAATCAGATGCTGTGGTTTGAGGCAGTAAAAACAGATGTCTGTCTCTTCCACATAAGGCAGACTTACTGTCTGCCTCATGAATGCACATTGTCTTTTGACACACGTGAAAACACACGCATTGCATCTCGTGTCACAGTGTTTTTATTTGAAAATGACGCATTCGATGGCCGGACAGATGGAAATACATTTCGGTGTGTCAAGACAAACTCATCTGCCAACACCGCAGCATCCAGCAGTGAATTTACTTTTTTTTTCATTAAGATGAACAACAACACCTTCAGGCAGACAACTTTTGAAGTCCTCAAGCAAGAGCAATTCCTGTAACTGCTCAGAGGTAGCGGTCTTGCAGGAGAAACACCATTTTTCAAACAGTGCTCTTTTCTCTCGTGCAAACTCTACATATGTCTGTTTCACTGATTTCGACTGTGCTCTAAACCTTTGGCGTTACGCTACGGGAACCAGTTCATACGCTCTGAGAACAGCGGGTTTGACTGCATCAAAATCGAGACTCTGCTCAATTGGTAACGACACGCAAATCTCTTGAGCCTTACCTGTGAAACTGCAATTCAGCAGCAACGCCCACATATCCCTCGGCCATCTAAGCTTACCCGCCACACGCTCGAAAGCAACGAAGTAAGCATCAACCTCTGACTCTCGAAAGGGAGGCACAAGCTTGATATACTTACTAACATCGAATTCATGATTTTCTCTCTCTACAGTCGAAGTAACAGGTCTAGGTGTGGAGGGAGAAACAGCGACAGAGGAGAGCCTAGAGCGCGGAGCAGGAACGGGTTTCCTGCTCATTTCCGCAGTTTGCAACTTTATACTGCTGCGTTTAATGTCTCGATCTGCTTCCACCTCCACAACTCTTAATTTTAAGTGTAAATTTTCATTCTCCTGCTGTTTAATCGAGAGGTCTATCTCTTTTAAAACGAATGGCTAATGCAGGTTCGAACCTTGCTTTTTCAATAGCGTCTATACCAGAAAAAACTTCCTCAGCCACAACCTCTGCTGCAACTACAGGTCACTCTACCCCCTCAACAACTGATAGAATGCCAGTGCGCACCAGCTGTTCATAAAGAGACTCTTTAATTATTTGTTTGGGCGCTTCTCTCGGTACCTCAAAATTAAAGAAATCTGCAATCAAGAGCAGATCCTTTTTTCGACACTTATGAAAAACCTCTGTGGTGGGAAAAACGTTATCAAATTAAACTAAATTTCTATCACCACAGAGACTTCTCTCCCCTCACAAGAGCAAAAACAGCGAAAAACAGACATTAAGAGAGAAAAGAGAAATTGTACTCACCACATCAATTTTCGTTTTGGACAGACGAGCCCCCAATTGTTACGCACACCTTCCTTGGTCTAGGGGTATGAGAAGGTGTGTAACAAATGTTTTTTTTTATTAAATGTTTTTTTTGTAAAAATATAACAAAGTTTATTAAAGAAAACATAAATGGAAAATTCAGGAGTGGAACCGGCCAAAATAACAAACAAAAGACATTCTTCCTAAAGGGGTTTAGAGAGTGTGACTTACCTATTAAAAAGGATTAGAAAAGAAAACACAAATCACTTCCCTAACTCCCTCTCTATAAATAACCAGGAGAAAACAGAACGCTTCAAAGTAAATGGTGTCTACCTCCCTACTAAATAGTCCCACAACACAAACAACTTAATTCAAATTGTTATAAAACTGGGGTAATAAACTTGAAGTTACACATTCAACTGTAAGGCATTACCCAAAGGAATATAAACCTTAAACAACTACAAATGACAATTCTGTTAATCAACTCTACTTAAAGACAACTGACAAGACTGTCGTCTTACTCACGTTAGCACACAACAATTGAAAAGCTGGGACCAAGAGATAGAATTACTAGTGCAGGAGAAAATATTGTCTGTGTGTCTCTCTTCCTGGTGAAGGGAGTTGTGGGCCTCTTATAGTCTCCATTCCTGGGCTGAGCCAATCATGGGTGATGAGAAACAGGTGGGCCTCATTATCCTGCTTAAATGGAGAGCGAAAGGGACAAGGAAATACACAGGGAGACACAACACACAATAAACCACATTAAACATATCACTATCACAATTATATAATATACGTCCCTCAGGACGTAACACCTTCTGCAAACAAACGGGGTCCGTATGTTGGTTCACCGTCGAGAACTGCTGGGCGAAGTCCTTGACAGTTTCTCCAAAAAGGACCGACCTGGGAGATGGCCGCATTCAAGAACCTTGCCTTATTTGCATCCATCATCTCGACCAAGTTCTGCCACAGGTGGCACTCCTGGGTCAAAAGTGTGGTCATCGTCTGCCTGAGTGTGCATGCTGTGACCTTAGCCGCACAAAGGCTGAGGTCAGTCGCCAAGCGCAGTTCTTGGCCAGGTGTGCCTCGATCGCTTTGTCCACATGGGATATCGCTGCATAACACTCGGCCACTCCGTTGTCAAGGGTAGTGAGAGCGGACGAGCTGAAGGACCTCCGGGAACAAGGGTGCTGGGGGTGGGGTATACCGCTGGAATTCACCGTATATCCAACAGCATACGCTTCTGAAGTGGTGAATGGATTCGTAATAGTATTCAGCTCGCTTAGAAGAAAAAACTTGAATGAATCTGCATTCCAGCATCCCTTTTATACCCATATGTCGGGGGGAGTGGCATGTAAATTCTACTCGCCCATTCTCATTGGCCTTTTCTCAAAGATCTGAAGGTGTCTCGAGCTCTCAAGATCAACCCCTAGTATCACTACATCGACACAACGTCGAGTGAGTGACAGAAGGGGAACACACTGAGCACACTTCATTATGGTGATGTCAAAGCGAGTTGCTCAAATGTCCTTATTATCAAGATCATATCTCACTATTTAGTCTCTAGCTGTCTGTCTCAGCAGACATATATATTCCCTCATTACCCTTTAAGGTCTTTATGCATCAACTCTGCCTTGAGTGTAAATCAGTTTGATGCCAGTTCCTCTAGGAAACAATCTGACATCTTGGCATCTTGAGAGCTGCTTTAGGGCTAGGACAAGGGGCAACATTCTCATTAACATGGTTTGCTGGCACAGAAGTGCATCCTTTGAAGTAGACATATGAGTGAAGACATGGAGCAATGCTCCTCATTATTATGGTGTACTTGTTCATATCTGCTGTGAGGCACTCTTTTGTGTGTGTTTTAATGATTGTGGGATCTCTTACTGGACATGAACATATGAATCATGATATATATCAAAGTACCATGATATTAACATTTCATATTAGCAATGTACCTCAACTGTTATTTTTTGAAAGGGAAAAACATGAAGTCAATGAAGGCAACTGGATATCTTAAATTATTGTTTGATTGAACCAACAAACATTAAAATATGTGAATATGCCTCTTTGTATTGCTTTCTACTGGACTAGAACTATTAAAGACAAACAGAGAATTCAAATCTCTTATTATATTCAATATTATATATATATATATATATATATATATATATATATATATATATATATATATATATATATATATATAAATTGTTTTCATTTCAAGATCCTACATTCTCGATCTCTCTGTAGGATTTTTTGGATTGGATTATATGGCAAACGCTTTGATGCCGATCATATTTTTTGGTTTGGGCCCACAATAAATATTATACTGATTTCACATTGTGCATGTGTTACTGATTCTTGCTGACATAAGGGAGGCAGTTTACCATATTGAGTGTTGTAAAACTCTCCACCAGGGTAATTATCTTGCAGATTGCCTCTCATCCTGATATGCTTTCTTGACATCATGCCGACACCATTAAATCAAGATGCAAAACAATTCTCTCACATGGAACCCATACCGACAAGGATGAAAACTTCAAAGGTCAATTCTTATCAAAAGACAAACATTTAGTATAACCTTTTCTCAGATATATAAATGAATATAAAATAATTATAAAAAAAAAAAAAATATGCAATGATACAGTAGTTGACATACAAGTGTATAGCGTAAAACAGGTCACTGTTTCTTACTAACTTTGGAATTTTTGGAGGGTTTATAGGCAGAAATGTGAAGCTTATGATTTAATAAATGCACTTACATTAATTATTCTGTTAAAACCTGTGTATTAAATTTGTAAAAAAAATATAGAATTTTTGAGGGATTACAGGGTTTACAGCATTGCATCGTCATGGAAATGAAGTTTACACATAAAAGTTTAGTAAGTGATTTTATCACACTAAAATCATGTTAATATGTATATTGTTTAAGTCTTGTGGCTATACTTTTGAAACAGTGAGTATTTTAATGTTTACGGATTGGTCCCATTCACTTTATCCAAATACATTTTAAGTGCCTCACTGTCCAAGATTTAAAAAAATATATATTTTTGTGGTAATCAACATTATGCCACAAATGACCATACTATCCACTTTTCCTTAAAAGTGGATAGTATGGTTCAGATAATTTGGTCTGGATGAATTTGACGAGGCCAAGGCTTTAGAGGAGGCGATCCCTCTGGTAGAGTGAGCCCTGATACCTACTGGTGAAGCTTAACCGCGCGCCTCGTAGGCCAGGGCAATAGCGTCCCTCACCCAATGCGACATTGTCTGCTTGGTGGCCGCCCCCCCGTTGCGGCCCCAATGGCAAATTAATAGCTGCCCTGACTTATGCCACTGGCTAGTGCGGTGGACATAAGTCTGAAGGGCACGGACTGGACAAAGTCTGTGAAGTCTTTCCTGCTCCGTCGTTTACAACGGCGGGGAGCAGATGGCTTCGAGAGTGACCGGATGTACATACGAGAAAGAAACCTTAGGCAGGTAGTCAGGATGAGGGTGGCAAGACAGAAAGAGCCTGTAGATCCCCAATTCTTTTTAGACAAGTAAATGCCATGATAAAAAAACGCTGACTCTAGAGATTCGAAGGTTTCAACCAGACCCTCAAGGACTATTGCTAAGTCCCATCAAAGGATCCTGGTCCTAGAAGGAGGTCTCAGTTGCATGGCTCCACGAACGAAGCGAGCGAGCAGAAGATGTCTCCCCAACGGCACCCCGTCAATCAAGGCGTGGCAGGCCAATAGAGCGGCCAAGTAAACCCTGAGAGTGGCGGGGCATGTGCCTGCTTATAATTTTCCTGCAGAAATTCATAACTGAAGCAATCTGGCAGTTAACTGGATCAGCATTATGTGCACTGCACCATATTTCAAAGACACCCAATTTATTTGCGTAACTTCTTCTAGTAGAGGGAGCCCTAGCACTTAGAATGGTCTCGATAACTTCAGGTGAAAGCTCAGTGTCCCTCAGTTGGTACACTTCAGGGCCCAAACATGAAGGTTCCACAGCTCGGGCCGGGGATGAAATATTGTCCCCTGCACCTGGGACAGAAGGTCCCTCCTGTCCGGAATCGGCCAAGGCGAGCCGTCGAGTAGAGACATTATCTCCGCCGTGGTGCCATGCTAGTCTCTCGACTCGGGTCTGCAGCCAGTGCTGGAGTGGTCTCATATGCATCAGCCCGAGCAGTGTAACCGTGACTGATGATGCCATATGCCCCAGGAGCCTCTGAAAGGATTTCAGTGGGACCAACGTGTTCCGTCTGAACGTACGCAGACAGGTCAGTGCCAACATTGAGACAGAGTCCAACTCCATACCGAGAAAAGAGATGCTCTGAACCAGGACGAGCTTGCTCTTTTCCCAGTTGACCCGAAGCCCCAAGCGGCTGAGGTGCCTGAGCACCAAGTCCCTGTGAGCACACAACATGTCTCGCGAGTGAGCTAAGATTAGCCAGTCGTCGAGATAGTTGAGGATGTGGACGCCCGCTTCCCTCAGTGGGGCAAGGGCTGCCTCTGCAACCTTCGTGAAGGCGTGAGGGGACAGGGACAGGCCGAAGGTGGACTTTGTACTGATATGCCTGACCATCGAAGGCAAACCGGAGAAAGGGTCTGTGCCGAGGAAGGATCGAGACATGAAAGTACGCGTCCTTCAGGTCTACTGCCGCAAACCAATCCAGATGCCGGACGCTCGCTAGAATGCGTCTCTGTGTAAGCATCTTGAACGGGAGTCTGTACAGAGCCTGGTTCAGAACTCGCAGGTCGAGGATTGGCCGCAACCCGCCACCTTTTTTGGGTACGATGAAGTAGGGGCTGTAAAACCCCTTCTTCATCTCGGCTGGATGGACAGCCTCTATCGCGCCCTTCTGTAGAAGGGAGGTGATTTCTGCACGCAAGGCAGTTGAACGGACGCCGTTGAACCTGGGCGGGTGCCTGCCGAACTGAATCGCATAGCGGAGTCGGACTGTCCTGATCAACCAACGCGACAGGTTGGGGAGCGCGAGACACGCCCCCAAACTCCAAGCGAGAGGGACTAAGGGGACTATAGTGTCGGCCTCGCGACGGGGCAGAGCCCGGGGTGCTGAGTCTAGGGACATTGAAGCACTTACCTGGCTCCTTGTGACCACTCCCGGAACAGCCTGGGACGGGGGAGGAAGAATTTCGTCCTCGTGGCCCGTGGAGACCGTCGGCTCGGGGGCGGGATTGTGGCGCGGCTGGACGCGTGGAAGCGGAAGACCCGGTTCCAGGGCGCTGTACCTGCCAAAGAGAACCGTTGGCCAGCAGTCGTGATAACGACGGCCGGGGAGACCGGAAGTGGAGCCCGGGGGCTGAGGAAACTGCTCTTCTTTTGAAAATGTGGGTACTGCAGCCCGTTGGGCGTGCGGTGAAATAAACCCCAAAAGGAAATAAGGATTCTCCACCCGCCCCTCCGGCGGGGGAGGGAGTGGTCTGCTTACCAGCTCCTGAAGTGCAGTTCCCTGAGTCCCAGGGCTGCCCGTCTCAGGGGCGCTTCGAAGCCTTCTTAGGGTTCTTGGCGGCCGGTCGTGAGGCGGGATGCGTGGCCGTCCTGTGGGTATCTCCACGCCGGGGCCGGCCTCGAGGTGCGGGCTGTGGCAGGGCTGGTGTTGGTACCGCAGGGGGACGCGCTGGGCGACGAGCAGACGGGGTGCGGGGCCTGTAGTTCCGTCTGGGCAGGATGTGCTGTATAGTCTCTGTCTGCCTCCTTACCGTTGAGAACTGCCGAGCGAAGTCTCCAACGGTGTCGCCAAACAGCCCAACCTGGGAGATGGGGGCGTCAAGGAAACGCACCTTGTCAGCCTCTCGCGACTCGACCAGGTTGAGCCATAGGTGGCGCTCCTGGACCACCAAGGTGGACATCACCTGCCCGAGAGCCCGCGCCGTTACCTTCGGCGAATTCGGTCGCTGAACGCAACTCCTGCATTAGACCCGGGTCAGGACTACCCTCGTGTAGTTCTCTAAGTGCCTTGGCTTGGTGCACCTGCAGGAGTGCCATGGCATGTAAGGCGGAGGCGGCGTGTCCAGCGGCACTGTAGGCCTTACCCGTCAGAGACGACGTCAGCCTACAGGCCCTGGACGGAAGCGTCGGGCGGTTCCACCAGGTGGAGGCGTTTTGCGGGCATAAGTGCACCGCGACCGCTTGGTCCACATGGGGAATCGACGTGTAGCCCCTTGCCACCCCTTGCCGCCCCGCCGTCGAGGGTAGTGAGAGCAGAGGAGCTTACCGCTCGTGTTCGGGCAGTGAAAGGCGCGCGCCACGAGCGCGTAAGCTCCTCATGCACCTCCGGGAAGAAAAGAACGGGGGCGGAGCATGGCCGTAAGCGCCGCTCCGGCCCCAGGAACCAATCGTCGAGCCGCAAGGGTTCGGGGGGAGGCAGAGGGTTCCACTACAGCCCGACACTCGTGGCTGCCCGGGCAAGCATGGCTGTCAGCTCCGCGTCAGCCTGCGACTGAGCCGCCGCACCCAAGGGTGGGAGCTCAGCCGAGTCTTCATGCCGCGATCGAGATCTCATCGTCGTCAGGCGCTCCGAACATGATCGCGGGTCCGCTATGATACGAGTGCGAGGCGCGATCGCAACGTAGCCATGGGCATGCTCTCGCAGTGAGAGCATGAACCATCCACGAATGCTGACTCTGTGTGGGTAGCACCCAGGCACACGAGGCAGCGATCGTGGCCATCAGATGGGGAGAGAGAATGACCGCAACCAGGAAACACACACAAACGGAAAGACATCTTGAAAAAGACGCTTCACCGTTTGTGCCACTCTTTTAATGTTTATATATATATATATACCGTATATATATATATGTGTGTGTATACGAGAATATAAATATATATATAAACTAAGTTATTCACTCCGTAAACTCTTTTATCAGCTGCTGAAGCGCCCAGGGGTGTATGCTCAGCACAACATAGTATGCGAGGGGGAGGACCACTGGAAAGCGCCGTAAAGCCAACAGCTTGCAGAGATGAATGAACAGCAGAGTAATTCAGCTCTATGACTGCTTTCTCGGCTCCGAAGAAGATATCTGATATGTATTTGCAGCGTCACTCCTTTTATACCCGTATGTCCGGGGGAGTGGCATGCAAATTCCACACGGCAATTCTCATTGGCCTTTTCTCAAAATCAGAGATGGCCGTGCTCCGCAGGAGCGACCCCTAGTGTCAACTCAGCGACACAACGTCGACTGAGTGACAGACGGGGAACACTGCTATAGTATGCAGGCTTTGTGGGGAGAGTGGGTCTCTTTAGTGATGATGCCGAGCCAGGCGAGAGATAACCTGCAAGTGTCTCTTCTACCGGCAGCATCACTGAATACCCCCGTTCCTCGGCACCCACTTTAGTCGAATATGTCGACGTCGAGGGCACGAAGACACGGGAAGTATACGTTTTCCTCCATGACGAGCTCTCTCTCGTGGGAGGACTGATATAGCGTTCCCTTCCTTTTTTTTTTTTGGGCCACCAGACTATGTCTAGAAGATATGTCTTCTAGTTTTGAGCGTTTGGGGGTCTTTTGTTCGTGTGGCTAGTCTAACTGTAGTCTGGCCACAGCCTGAGTAACCACATCGAGTAATTCCTTCGAGAACCGAAGAGGCGCCGAAGCGCGCTTCAGGCTTACGAGAAGGATAAGCTGGATCTGGAGAGAGAGCGAGCGATAGGGATGGATCCGTCTCTCGCTCCTCAGCCAGATCTATGTGAGAGCCCCACGATGTAAGAGTGGGCGCTGGCTCTTGGAAGTAAGCGAGACGAGTGTGAAGCATTTTGACTGTAAACCGATCGCAATGCTTGCACCCGCCCTGCTTCAATGGAAGAGCAGCATGCTCTTCCCCCAAACACACAAAACAAAACTGGTGTGTGTCCGTTTCAGTCATAGAGCATAAACATGGGAACACACACCACTTGCTTTGTTTCTTTTTTTTTAAAGAAAAGAGAAAGAGAAAGGTTTCTGCGCACTGCCTAACAATTCTAACTCCTAACAGAGGAAAGTAGAAAGTTTGACATTCAAGAAGCACAACACACACAGAATGATCTGAAGACAAAAGATCTGACGACGCACCTGTGACGCATCTATTTATAGCCCTGCTACAAGTGCATCCAATGATGTCATCAGCAGAGGCTATAAATTCTAGTCAATTTCATCGACGTGTTGCACACATATTCACAGCTGGTCACACCTAAAGTTGTTCCCAAAGAGCTAAATTAGCGCAGCATCAAAGTGTAGCTTTTTGATAGGGAACTGAGAATTCACAATTGTGATTTTCCTTTTCTATGGGTAGCTACAGTATGTCTAATTATCACCAGAAAGATTTTAGCCATTCAAATGCTGGATGTCTCTTTGAGATAATTTTATCCCCTACTAATTCACTCAGGGTCTGTTACATCTGCTTAAGGGCAAATGTGAATTCATAATGAAGGTCATACTGTATGTGTCAGTACAGTACCACCTTCATCTGTTGTACAAAACAGCAGGGTGTTTGAGCAACACATAAAAGACACACAAAAAAATATTGTTTCCTCAGAAACAAGTACGACTATTCATCTTAATCTTGGGTGACTGGTACTTGGGCAGCATAAAAACACATTGCAGCACTTTGAAAGAGGCAAAAGTAGGTTTTCTTGAACTTGATGTCCTTAGCCATGACATGCTAATCCATAACTCAATAAAACAATCCAAGGGCATTTCGCAGGTGAAAAACTTGGAACAAGTCACATCATCTCTTATTTTACTTAAGGCATGATTTTAAATAACTTTATTTTATTCAATATAAAGGGCTGACTTGTTTTTACAAATGATTGTGCCAGTTATTCCATTGAGTACTCTGTGATAAATAACCGCAGGGCAAAATAAACCATGGGGGTGTTAGTACTGAGGTTAATAATAATTTTTTTTAAAGTCATTTTTATTTATATAGACCCAGTGTCAGTCCTGGCCTTTTTGCAGCCCTAAGCAAAACTTTGTGTAGGGGCCTCCGTCAGAGTGTTCTGAACCCCCAAAACAATCTCCCCACCCCTTAAGCCTTTCTCTCAGAGCATTTTCAAAGTAAAAAAAAAAATCATACAGAGAGTGAATATTAAGGAACATTAATATGTATTCCTTGTTATACTGACGATAAGCCAACGGTATCTAAGATGCCAAAAAGGAAAAGGAACATAAGGCCAGTCTACAGGGTCACTTGGCAGGGCACTTGCTGGCTGTACATTACTAAGTTCTGTGCTGGTGCTGCTGGTCATACTGATGAACTTGAGAATTGTCCCTGAGAGGACAATTCAAAATCGTCAATAAAATAAAAATAATAATAAGTTCTTCATTTAAAATGGCTAAGAGACTGTGCTAAGTTTACAACGATGACAAAGTTTTTGCTTTTTATTTTGTCTTTTTATAAACTATAAACTTTTGATAAACTACAAGAACTAAAACATAAAACACATCAAACATAATAAAACAATGAACAAGATCAAATTAATACAAGCTGAAAGACAAATAGGAACATGTTAGAATCGCAGACAAATGAACGATGAAATAAAATGTTGAAGTAATGCGCCGTAAGGATCCAGTAGAGGTGAGGGATGGAAATTGCTTGCTTCACAGCTTGAACCATCGACCGTTCGGCTCCGAAGAGAAAATCTAATGAGCGGTATGCACATCCCCTCCTTTTAAACCCGTATGTCCGGGGGAGGGGCATGCAAATACCACTCGCCATTGGCGTTTTATCAAAGATCAGAGGGTTTTCCGGGTTCTCAAGAGTGACCCATAGTGTCACTACTTCGACACAACGTCAAGTGAGTGACAGATAGGGAATTAAAGTGCATGCTGATACAATCACTGTTAAAACTAGCCGTGTGTTGTGTGTCAGTAGATGAAAATTATTAATTCTTACATTCTCTATAATTTAACAGAGCCTAGCCTATCCATATCCTGAACCACACTTTCCATGCGTATAAAACCAAGGTGTCACATTCAATAAGGACACAAAAAAACGTTAATGCAAAGAAAAGGTTCAAGGTTTATTATTTGTCACATACATATTACATACATGTGATGTAATGTAGTGTAATATTTTTCCTTAGTTCCTCATCCCACATAGCAACAACAACCAGAACCTACAACGAACTAAGGACATACACCCACATAATGCAATTTTTTTTAATAAAATATATAGACTATAAAGATATATAAGGTAAATTAATAAAATGTAGAAGAAAGTATGCAAAATGGGTTAGGTTAGGGCTGTACAAATGTACACAGTATACAGAAATATACAGTGTGCAACATTTTTAGTTAATTAAAATTTTAATTATAGTGCCAGCAATAAATAACTTCAGCCCATATTTCTATTCTTCTAATTCATTGCACCCAGTCCATTTACACTACCAACTTTTTATGAGTGTGCTGTATTTGTTTATATCACTGGTGACAGGGAATGGACTATATTACAGGACCCAGACGGTGGTGGAGAAGAACCTCTGATTTAAATTGCACTTGACCCGATTAGCGCCTTGCACGGGATTTTGAAAAACCCACTTGTCCCAAGAAAAAGACGGTCACTTCTATTCATATGAATGGGAGAATTTGGAATGCCCAACGATAAACAGGTGTAGAAAGAAAGCCCTGCCTTACAGGTAAAAGCGGCAATCACCTTTTAGACATCACATGTCAATCAATTTGAGAACACGCATTAGCTATACAAGCTGGAGAAATTGCGTTTTTTTTCCACCTCTATTATATGTGGTAAAGAAGCGCAATTTATTATACCAGTTTTGTCCAATTTTACTTCTGGTTTTAAATATGTTCTTTAATCATAATCTTGACAAACCATTTTGGAGATTTCAGTCTTTCTCCATTCAAGTAGATAGGAGCTGCACTTTAAAGATTGGAAATAGCTTCACAGGAGTGTTCCAAAGAGGGCCGCCAGTGGACTGATATGCCAGAAAAACATTGGCCTAGGCTTAGCGCATGCTTGCAAGAAAACTCATGGCCATGGCCATGCCCACTGACTTTGCACTTGTGACATATGGCATAGTGCTGTGCTTACCTCTAGCGCTCTTTAAAAAAAGTGAGGTGATGTGGCAATCAGTTGCTTAACTTTAACTGCCTTTATGATGATTTCAATTTTATAAAGAAATTCATAAAATGAATTTAACTTTAATGGGTAGTGAGCACCTCTGATCTTTTCTTTGAGTGAATAATTTGTGTCCAGCTAATATTAGTAATTTTTTCTAACATTCATGGAGAATTCCAATTGAATTTAAAGGGTAAACTTAATAATCCCTCTCTGTCCTTGGGGCTCCGTACACATTAAATGCACATGTAAGTCACTTTGGATAAAAAGTTTCTTCCAAATAAATAAATATAAATGAAAGTATCAGCTAAATGATATGCACATATAAACAAAGGTAATTTGACAACTCGCCACTACACTGCAATAAATTACTGAGGCAGAAATGGTTTGGGCATACAAGGAAAACGTTGCATTCTATTTGCAACATCAGTGCTGCTTGTCTCCTGTCATTTGTGTTAAACAAAACACAACAGAAGTGATGACATTGGAATTTCAGCTGAGGGTCACAGGGTACCAGTATTTTTAAAAATTCTGTGAACCCAAAGGGACATAAATAAACACTGGATCGATAAAAAGGAAGGTTGCTGGAGGGAACGCAAGTGTCAATGACAAACAAATTGAATCACTCTCATAAATTTGGTCCCCATAGCGCTAATCATATTCACTGAGAGAGAGTATAACATACACACACACACACATATTGTTCTCCTTGTGTTTAGCCATACTAGTAAAGATGGCAGACATGACGGAGGTCAAAGAACAAAGGACCGCAATAAATTAGGTGGAGGGTTACCAAGATTACAAAAAGGGAGTAATGTTGGTGTTTTGATTAAAGATAAACCGTAGCATCCCTGTGGAATAATGAAGGCCTCTTTTAAACTTCTTTTGTTGGTGTAGCTGCAGCTGCTCCTTGTTCAAAGGATATTTCTATAGGAATGTGTTTCCTGTCTCTACTCTCACATTTCACACGTAGCTCAGACATGTATGTCACCCCCATATAAGGTAAAAAACTATTTCATTGGTGGGGGTCTAATGGAATGTGGTTTTTCTGGACCATATAACGAAGTGCTGAACAATAAACTTTGAAGAAGGATTTGATAGCATTGGGTCTCTGTGACCCAGAGACCCAATTTCTTCCCTCAGCTGAGCCGCATGGAGACGGGGATTGCAGATCAAGAAAATAAATTAAATACATTGAATGTGAAAATTGAACAAATGAACAAAATTATTTAACAATCCCATAAGAAAGAAAAATTTCTTTAATATCCAATTTGTTTCTCATAGACAGCAATGAGATTACATGGAGTGCAAATGGAAACTATGGGGGATTATACTATTGACCGCGGGCGACATGTCACTAGACTTTGTGATCTGTGTCGCTGGTGGGCATTCCTACTGCTGCCGCAACTCTAACGTTATGGGTGGACTGCACAGCTGGCCATTGTAGTGTTTGAAATGCTGTTTACAGATGATACTGCCGATAAAACTAAGATATCATGCTAATTTGACAAGAAATCGGTTCTCTTGTCTCTAAAAATGCACATTCTGCAGGGGAGAGTGTTTTATATAACCTGCAGCAGTGCTTAATGTATCATATAATTAAACAAGTTGAACGTTGTATCAATATATGAATCAAACTCACTCAGAATGCCGACACTTTTTTCCACGAATCATTTTATTAGGCCATAAATGTGTATGTGGTTAAAGACAAATGATATAGAACAGTGAAATCGCTCACAGAAAAGTTTAACTTCTCCATCTTGTCTGCTTTCATTTTGACTCCAGTATCTCACCCTGCCTGGAGACAGATGAAGTAAGCTCCTCTGTCTCTGTCATTGGTAGTTGCTCGTCATTTGCATAAAGTTGACATTTTCTCAACTTGTCTTGTCACTCCATACAGCGATCTCTGTTGCCAATGATCGTGACAGCTCGTGTCTCCGGAAGTCGCTGTGCTCTCATTAAAAATGAATGAGATGGTGTCGCTGTCTCACGTGATGTCACTGGCGGTGTGATCGGGGCTTAACTCTCCTGCTTCTCTGGTTCGTTTTCCAGAGAAAAAGACTCCAGTTGAGTTGGTCTCACTACTACACCCAAAAAAACTGTATTTATACTTAGAAACAACATCCTAAAATCAATAGTAGTTAAAAAAACATATTTTGTTATTCAATTATGTCATTTGCGATGATTCATGGGATTGTAGTCTTTACCCTTGTGAAATACGGTAAGAACACATTCTTGCACTTTTGTCTTTTTATCAGATTTTCAAATAATTGTTTTGCTTCAAATCAAAGTTTGTAATGTTGTGATTCACCTCGGAGCTGGTTGGTTTGGTATATGGATTAGAAATCCTTTATGAAAGATCTTAATGAAAATCCTATTGAAATAAATGAATGGGTAAAATACTTCCGGAACCCAGTAGGCTGAAAAAGTGGGTGAGCAATATTGCGCTCTATTCGAGAAGGATATAGCTGCAGGCCGAGCTCCAAAAAGAGGTGGGAGCAACAGACCGGATTGGGAGCCCCTAACCAAACCTTTTCCCTAACCCTTACCATGAGTGAACGTGAAGCCCCCTTTTGGAGTTGTTGCAACCCCATTTTGGAGTAAACCCACCCCATTCTGGAGAAACCACACCCTCTTTGGAGATCTCCGGCCTGCAGCTATACCCACAAGTTCAATTCTGCAGATAAACATTTTTGGGCCAGAAGATTAGCTTTAGATTCATTCTTAATGTGATTCGTTCATGATTTGCCCACAATTTGTTCACTATATCGTTAATGAACTAAACACTACTAATAGACATTCAGAATAAGCTAAAAATATTGGACAACATGATGGAAAGAACAGTAGCTGCAGAAAATTGCTGGGATATTATTTTGATTTCCACACAGTGCAAATAGTCCCTCCATTCAATACCAATGAAAATTTTACTTACCAATCAAAATGAAAATGCATTCAAATCAGGGTTTTATCTGTACCAAAGCAGTTTGAAAGACACTGCACAACTTACTTCAAATTGAATATGATTATGTAAATCAGGCCACAAATCTTTAAGTATTATTACGGTAATGGTGTGCCATTTTTTAAATGAATATATGACAAGATCTTACATATTTGTTTTACTTTTACATAGCTGCTATAACTGTGTTAGTTCTGAGCTCCACTATGTTGATGTCAATCCTCTCTCACAGCAGGTGTTATACATTTATACCTTTGAAGTCTCGACAGTGGGTAAGCTACCACTGAACATATTTTTAAGTAATGATATCTTTTCAGATAACGTAATATGTAAAAATAAAACATATTGAAGCCCACCAAAGATCAAAGAACTGTTAAACAGAACAAGTGCACAACGCAAAGCACATTAACCCCTCTCCTGGCTGAGGAATTGCTCATTTCTGATATGTAGGAACATGTAGGTGGAGGAATGTTACAAGGAAAGAGCTGTACAAATATATATATTTTTTTGTTTTTTATTATTCAGTGTGTTCAAGCTAATATTGAACAGAACTGAAGGCTTAAGATTATGATAATTATTGATGATAACTAGAATTTTACATTTCCTAGCCATGATGCTAGGGTGTTGTGGGTGTTTGATATGCGTTTGCAAGGTTTTTCTTTGTGGATGCAAGTCTTTATATTATTCTGTATATAATATCCCTAGATATGGCTCAGGTCAATATAAGTTTATGGGATTGCTTCAGAGGAGTCCCGCATTCGACATCGCCATGGGTGCTGCCCTTTGCTTGGGACAGCCCTGGGTATAATTTTTTGTCCGTTGTACAAACTGTAAATGTTCTTGTTTCATCAGCTCAATTTGTTCATTTTTGGTCTAAGTACATTCTTGCTTGATGTATTGACCGTTACAGCATTTTTTTTTGCATCACACTCTGTGAATGCCATATTTATAAGACGTTGTGTCAAGTACTTTTTATATGCAGCACAGCACATTATGTCAGTTTAAACCAACAATATGAATCAGAGGGTGGGATAAACATATGTACATATGACATATTAGCAATGGTGTATGGGAGTTACTATACCTATAAACGCAACTTCTGTTTGTTTCCATTGTGCTCGTCTTTCTGTTTTTAAGAACGCGTCCTGTGTGAATGTCCCCTTTACAGACTGAAATTGATACTTAGGAAAATGAGCAACAGTAATAGCTTTATCATGCACCACAAATTATGGCAACAGTGATGATGATGCTGATAGTCATGATAAAAGTCGATGATCACAAGACACATGCCTTTTTATCCTCTTTCCTTTGATTGTTACATATTTTCTCGGAAATGCTACGCAAGACTGTAAATTAACTTAATCTGGACAGACAGATCAATACACAATTCTGCTCTTTTTTAATTGGTCCATATCTTTTGGCACATGTCCACCATCCAGCATGTTAGCAGTTCTGGGCATGATTTCAGAGTGTGAGGAAACACCAGCTGTTCATGCTAATAAAGACTGAAAGAAAAAAGATTGAGAGGGAGAGGAAGAAGAAATAGCTGCCATTTTACAGAAGCTATTTTAAGATTTCTCAAGATGCATTTTAATACTGTTTGGCGGTTCAGCAAATCTTTCTGATGAATTTTATCACAAACTTTCTTTAAGTGAAAGTCACACAGGCACTGATAGGATATTGTTAGGGAGCCAAAGACTTTTTGATGCAGGGCTCATTTTCACACAACACCATTCTTTTCACATTCAGCAGTCAGACAAGGGCACTACTTAGGGTTCAAATAAGCCCTTTGGTGCTTGACAGTTAAATGATGTAGTCATTATACTCCCTTCACTTTTGAATGATGAATGGTTTTCAGATTTCAGAGTGAGCCCACAACCTTTGTGTTTCCATTAAATACTTGAATAACCTACAGTGTTGTTCTAGACTCACCTCTAGTCGAATAAGCAATGCTGAATGCATCAGATATTAGCTCTGTTCCAAAATCTAGTGAGCTGCCTGTCTAGATGGAATTTGAAGGCATCATAGGCAGCATGTTCCAAATAACATGTGCCTTCTAAAGGCTAATTTATACTTACTGGGTGAAGTTTGCCTAAAAATGATGACTAATTAATTTGTGACTAATGCACTTATGTTTTATTTCTGCTAAGGTATTTATTTGGTAAAATTACTATGCGCACATCCTTGAAATTCTTGACCTAGGAGAACTCAGCTAGTTGAAGAACACTGATGTTTCGGGGACATTCTGTATTAACAATCGCTTGATCCAGCTGAGTAGATTGTGGCTAGCTAGGTTACTATCTTCTACTAGGCTTTTTTTGCCTACAGTACTTTAATTTGTTCAGGAGAAAAAGTTTGGCTTCTTCAATTGTATAAAGTAGGCGCCAACATATACTCTACATAAGTTTGTATATGCAGATGCTTCTAGCTACGCAAGCTGGATTGCGTGCATGGTTGTATTCAAAAATGTATCAGACCACAGTTCATAACACAACACTGCCACAAGGGGCACTATAGTGAGATTAGTGTAAACTAATTTCTCTTTTAAGCCAATTAATATCATGGTGGAGCCACAGTTTGTATATAATATTGCTAAGTGAGGTAAATTCAATATATTTATAGCAACTTACCCTAATAACACAGTTTAATGGTACGCATGTTTTAAAGTAACCCTATTGCCCCATTGAGTACTGAGGTTTGTTCCTTCCATGGTAACACAAGAATGCACACTAAGTATGCGCAACCGGACCACGCATTGGTGTTCACGTACTTACGTAGAGTATGTTTCGGACTTAAGGCATTCCATGTTTTGTTCATAGAGAAGGCAATCCTAGAATGCACTGCGACAATAACAATGTCAATTTAATTCAAAATGATTTAAGAGTCGAGAGAAATGTCAGTTATAAAAATTCCTTAATTCCATTTTTCATTTAATACCCAAAAGTATTGCTGAAAATAGTTCACTCTAATGTTACTCAATAATTCACTTTACTATGTATGTTATGCCCATTGGAGTATCGTGTAAAAATAGAGTAAAATGGAGTAAGCCTGGCAAAATGCTAATGTTGAGCTCTGCTGGAATTAATTGTGAGTAGAGTTTCCTTTGCACTTCAGTTGAGGAGATCTAGCCTATTTGTGTGATGTGCTGAGTTGCTTTCAATGTAGAGCTCTCCAAATCTGTCACTTATCAGGTTCTATTTCAGTTAGGATGGTGGCTGCCTTAGAAAGCAGCTAGATAGCAAGGCAGCCCACTTGGTTTTGAAAGAGAACTATTATTTGAGATATTTTAATCAGGCGCCAGGACAGTATGATACATGGTGGACATCTGGTTGTCAGGTTTGGTGGTTACACTGATGGCCAACACAGTGTGATTAGTTCCATTGTGTTACTCACACCTCTCACATCATCTGTCTGATGACCATCAAAGCAGAAGAAAATTAAAGCCATTCACTGAGTCGTAACAACAACAACAACCGAAAATAACAGATCCTGGAAAGGCCAACTTTGAATGGTTCTTTATCAATCTCTCTCATAACAAAGCCTGCACTGCACAACAGGTCATGTACCAACCTGGCCACAATTATATAACTGGTCGCCCAGGCCAAAATTATCTTTATATTGTAGGCCTATACAATGTTTTTGTAAACTGTCGCAATATAATTTGACTGCTATGGAACTTTGGTGTAAACGCTGTATTTAATTTAAAGCAAATGAAAACAAGGCTTTGAAGGATTGAAGTACAGTCAATTCTACTTGCTGAAACAGTTTTTGTATTATTTATACGTGAAAACATTAAATATATTTATTTCCCAAAAACTGTCCTGTGTTCAGAAATCTCTAGAAAAAGTAAGTTTGATGTGACCTTTGACCATAATGTCAAAAAGAAATGGAAAACTTTCTATTTTTAAATAGATAAAGATGGATAACATTAAGCCTGCCTATTTTTTATTGATGTAAATCCTGTTTCATGTGGAAATATGTAATATTATGGTTGTGATTTCCAATTCATGTTTACTTTGATCCACTCACGACCACTTTATTAGCCACAACTGTACACCTACTTATTCATACAATTATCTAATCAGCCAATTGTGTGGCAGCAGTGTAATGCATAAAATCATTCAGATATTAGGCAGGAGCTTCAGTTAATGTTCACATCAACCATCAGAATGTGGCAAAACATTATCTCAATGATTCTACATGGCATGATTCTTGGTGCCAGATGTGCTGGTTTTCTGTAATTAATTTATGTATTTCTGTAAATGCTGATCTCCTTGGAATTTCACACACAACAGTCAACCCGGAATTCCATATGACATTCTATCCCAATATATTCATATACTGTATCTTCATAAACTCATATATAAAGATGACTCCTTTTAATTAAGACACATTTCCTAAGCAAGCTATGCAAGATTAGACTTCCTGAAAAATGAATATTTAATTACACCAAATATGCTTGAGTTTACCAATCCTTACCCCTTTGTTGGACTATCATCCCACAACTGATAGGTATATGCACGCAATGTCACATGATATGGTTACATGAGTAAGACATGATTTAATGGAATGCAAATGTCTTGTCATGAAGTTCAAATTGATCATTTTTTAAATGCACATATTCATCGACACTAAGCAAGTGAGTAAACATATCGGTAATGAAAATTATACTGACTGCAAATCTAGGCACTGAAGTTGTATTCACAGGCAACATGATGATATTATTTGCTCGTAAATTAAAAAGGCTTTTAACATTTAAGAGGGGCACTGGCAGAGGTTTGCGTTGAAATGAATAGTACAAACCCAGATCCCAAGGGTTGACATATGTTAATATGTTCTTTGCTACAGTCTAATTCACTTTTCTGCACAAAAGCCTCAAGCGAGCATTACTCGGACGTGAATTATACATGAATTATACATTTTGCAAAAAAAAACTAAAACAAAATAACAGCAGAGTCATTGCCATTCAAGTCAAAAATTCAAGTGATTCATAAAATCCACCATTTCGTAGACGAAAATGTCAGAGTTTACATAGACAGCATTTTATTGGAGTGATCGCTAAAAGGTTGCATGTGTCCAATACAAAATGCCATTGTGTGCAGCATCCCATAGATTTCAATAAGTAAAACAGGAAATAATTATGAAGTTGTAAAAAACTTTTTGGTACTTTTGATGATCGACATAATTTAATGGGCATGTACATGAGCCATGTATGCAAATCTTTAATTAAATAATTCAGTATTTAGATTTAGATTTTTAATGTAGTATGGAAGAAATTCCAAGCATTTGGCATACATATCTTGAGGTCTTGGGGTTAAGAAAACACAAACGTGTAAAAATGAGGACCCTGAAATCTAAGACATTCTGAGATTTATTTCTCAGAAAAAATAACACAGAGCTTCCAAGAGGTAAATACTGTATTCATTGACAGTTTTCTTAACTTACTATGGGGCAGGCGGAGCTATGATAATTCTAATTGCCGCTGGACTGTTTTCTGGTTCTGGTCTCCAAAACAAACTACCAATATGAGTGTTCTTGATGGAGAACAACAATTATTTTAAGTGTTATATGTAAAAATGAATTAAAGCTCAACTTGTGCAGTTGTTGAGTCGGGCTGCCCGATAAACAAGAGTTTGGCGTTACTGGATCGGGGTCTGCAACATCACTGGAGACATAACCCAAAGGTCTTGAATTTAAGATGCCTTCAATCTCAACCAATACTCAACAATACTCCCCATATAAAATGAATTCCTTGATCAGAGAGGAGCTCATAGGGCTTTTCCCTGCATAAGATAAAGCTCCTGAGAGACATAAAGAAGGAATCTCCATCATTTGAACCAGTAGATCAAGGTAAACTGTTCGAGTGCTAAGGCACTTATATAGAATTCCTCATTTTTTCTCGGTAAGTCATCCTACTTTGATGACTTGGGGGTCGAATAATACAACCCACTGGAGTAAATGGGAGTTCGAAATAGCCTAAGGCTTGATTGAGGAGGGTCTGTCATTCTTGGAATTACTGGTTTGCCTCTCCACTTTGTGTACTCAGGACAGAAGTGCTGATATTACTTGACCTCTTTCTCTACCTCTCTCAAGGTCCAAAACATTCTGTGCAGCTTTGCATCGTAGTGCTTTGCATCATAGTGCTTGAGTTTTGCAACTGGATGACATGGAGACAAAACCACAGGATGCTGTCATACCTCCTGAGTCTGCCACCTACTCTGATCAAGTCAGAGTCTTTGTCGTGTTCTGGCACAAATTGCTTTAATCGACTTAAGGTCAGGACAGTCTTTCCCTCCTTGAGTATGCAAACTCTTCAGGGAAATCCTGCATCTGACAGTGGCTCACAAGAGCCAGTTCTGCCATGTGAAAGTCATCAGGGTTGTAGGGTGCTACTGGTTGTTAGGTTCAGTTTCACTATCAGAAATAATTAACAATCAATTATTATCAATTATTAATTATTAATTACATTTAATAATATTATTTAATTAATAAATTCTATCCTCGGGCTCTACTTTTTGACAAGAGAACAATGATAGTAAGGGACTGATCGAGTCTCATAAAAATCTACCCTGAAGGTTGAGTATTTTGATTAATAATAAAAATAATCAAGAAGGGGAGAAACTAGTCAAATTATTGCCACACGAATCCAACAGTAATCTGGTTACAGCTGGATTCTAACAACAGCAAAATAACAATACACTGAAGTAATAGGGGAGTTCTTGACGTGGCAGAGGCTGGCTTCAACACAATATTCAACAAACAACCAGGAGTACTTCTTATTAGAATATAACAAGATTTATTATAATCACACAGCAATGAACGCTGCCAGTACTATAAGAATATAACACAAAAACATAACATGGAAATCCTAACTAAATAGTGGAGCTATATGATCGTGTATGTACAGTATGTATGCATGTGGGGGTCTAGAGAGAGAGAGAGAGAGAGAGCGAACAAATAGGGGTACATGCAATTTAACTGAGAACAACCACTGGTATTTCACCCAAAATTGACGATCTCACAAATCAAAACAGCAAAATAGCGATCAGAGTTAAACAATATTATACTCAAAACATCAAACATTCAGAATCAAACATAAGATTTAGTTGTACAAGAAAAGTCACAGTTTCTAAAATAAATCTGCCCAGATATCAAGCCTTACTTCGGAAATCCTGTGTGATTTCAGCAGGGTTGTCCGTTTGAATTCCTGTTGCATTGAGCGGTCAGGAGAAAACGATTTGGAATCAGTCCTTTGTCTTACACTCGTCAGCGAAAAGACGCGCCTCTGCTTTGTTCCTCGGGTATGGTGACGGAGAGAAATGCAGGTGATGGTCAAATTTGATAGAAAATTAGGGAGAAGGGAAATGGTTGCCTTTCCATTTTCTAAATAAATTCACTGTTGTCTTGCAGTGAAAATTAATGAACCAGTTGTAATAAGATACTACTAGACTATAACAAAGCTAAGGTATCTTACTCTACCGTGGCCAAACGGTGAGGTTAGAAAAATGTGGACTCTCTTTTTCCTTTGTCCAAAAGGAGAGAAAACTCCTTTGTATGTGTAGATATGTATCTCTTTAAACCGTTGGCTTAGAAGCTGGGCGCAGAGAGGCTGAACTCAAATCTGTCCGCTAGTTTTGTTGACAAGATGACGTCATCGGTCAGCCACTTTTTGACCAATGGCGTTTGAGATTGGGTCCATGGGCGGGACTTCACATCCAGCTGTGAAACTGTGAAGGACCCTGGGAAACCAGGGTCTCACCTTTGATTATAGAACAAAGGGCCATGCGGTCGCCGCTGCCATTTTGATTGGGCAAGGCCCTACAGCGGTATGCTGATCAACATTGTTAGCCGTCCCGTGTAAGGACAGCGTTGTAGCTTCCAGAAGTTCTTAATAACTACCAAATTGGTGAGCATCAGGTACAGTAGCATTTGTTGTCTCATTCATTAGGCCACAAAACACAGGTCTCTTTAACTACTGAACTTCTGTTTGGCCTTCTGGTGCCCTTGGCCAGTGGCAGTCAGGCTGCTTCAGGAAAGATGGACATGGATTCTAACATGTCTCTCCTGCTAAATGGGCCAGGGACAAGCCCCACATGATATCATCAGCAGGATTATCCATCGAGTTGATATAACACCAAGGTGATGGGTCAGATAGTTCCTAAATTTCAGTGACTCAAGTTTGAACAAATACTTTGTACCTGCAAGAATCAGATCTCAGCCAGGTAAGGACAATAGTTCATGAATCAGTCCAGTACACCAGTTTGTGAATTTGAGAGTAAGATTTTTCTTCGGGATCACACCTAGATGGACTCCTGTCAGAATAGTGCAGAGTTCCAGTTGAGGGGTGGAAATTAGATTTTTTTGGAAAGATGCTGGATCTAGCAAATAAGAAGGCCACATGAATATTGCTCTGGGTGTATTCAATACATAAATATGCTACCGAGCTAAAAGCTCACTCTGAGGCATTGGAAAATACAGAAATACTGCGACTCGTGACGGCACACTGGAGGCTACTGCTGTATTCGGGACCACTGCAGAAGTTCACTTTCCCATTGATGCAAGGCTGACAACAGATAATCTAGGTGACAAGGATCGTCCCACTCTTTTTTTTTTTTGTCCCACAGCAGCTACACAATGGCCTTAGCTCTTTCTAATATGGTTTGTACATCAAGGTGTCAGGTCTGCACTGCCATATGAGTCAGATGATGCGTTCTTGAGGGCTGGTCATCTCCTAACTGAACCAGATTTCACTGCTCTTTGAGTTCAGTTCTGTAAGCAGGTGGTTATTGACAGTGGGAACATTTCTTGCCCACTGCCTCAATTCAAATCAACTTTCCATGAGAAGACGTTGCAGCTTTTCCATTAACTTCTCAGCCTGTTCTTCTGTTGGGACACACTGCAAACTGTTGTCCACATAGAAACAGCATTCTACGGACTGGCTCACGTTCTCTTCAGGTCCATGGTGGTTCTGGAAATGCAACCGAAGAGCAAAGATAGCACAAAAAGTGCAAAAAATTTGCCCAAATGGTAGAACTTCTCATTGGTATACTGGGTGGCTCAGTTATCTTCAAGCAGATGGACCTGTTGGAACATGCCTTTCACATCACTAAAGACTGCTATGGGGTATGCTTTAAAGTGGAGAAGGACTCCCATCAGGCTTGCTCGCAGAGTAGGCCCAAGTAACAGATGATCATTTAGGGACTGGCTATTGAATTAAAAAGAGCAATTGAAGACAATACAGTCATTCCATTTGTGATGGGGTGTGTACCATGACTGGGAGCTCAGATCACACTCTGCTGGCGATAGTGGGGTGACATAACCTGCCTTTAGCAGCATCTGGATTTTTGCAACTGCAGCTCTATGAGGCTCTTTGGTTAGTCATCTCTCTGTCACACATAGAAGACCCAGCACTTCTACTTTTGGAGCATTCAATGGGGGGACAGATCCCTTCCAGAGTAATGGGGTAGCATAACGTCTGATTCCATCTACTTCAACCCTGTTTTTCTTCTCTTCGAGGATACAGACTGCTTCTGCATCTTGTCATGAATGTGTGACCATTTTATCTGGTCGATGAGGCAAAATGTCCAGGTTTCAGAATTTCTCAACTTGGCTAAGGAGTTCAGCGTCTGAAGAGATGCAAGAAGTTAAAAGACACTCCTGGGGTAGGAGACGATGCTGCAAAAACCTTGAAGGGCCTTGCAAGGTCCTCCCATGGCAAGTGTGTATGGTGGCTGGTTCACCAGGAGGTTCCAGTCTCACTGCTTCCACTGGCATAATCAGGTGATGATAATCCAAACTGAAAAACACTGGTGGTGGTGCTTTGTTATGTACTTCTGTTGCAAGAAACTGATGTAAAGGCTCTGTGTATCTGGAAATGTTTGTCAGGTTGTGAGATGGAAGCTATAGGGAATGATACTGAGCTTCCATGTATGGTGTGAACCTCCTGCCGCACAGTATGAAGAGCTAGGTCTTCCGCTTTACCTTGGAGACCTAAACGTTGAGCAGCTTCATAAAGCAGGATGGTCCGTTCAGATCCATTGTCCAGTACTGCATAGGTCTCCAGTGACCTATCGCCACTTCGAATTATAACCTGAATCAGTTTCAGTAGCATTTGGCTGCTATTTGTTAGGCTGTCCAGAAACAGTGGCTCTGATGTGGAACTTACCATACATGCACTTTTTCTGTTGTTCTGATTCTGCTTTTTCCTCCAAAATCAGGGTTGGAATTAACCTCATGAAGAACCACAAGATGTTTCCTGTCGCATTTCTCGCACATCAGTTTCAGTGTTCAATTTGAGGTTTGATGCTGGCGCCCACGTCTCCAACATCAATGTCCAGCTTTGATCCAGTTTTCTCTTTACTCCCTAGTCAAGAGCTTGAAATTGGCACACTAATTCATATAATATTGGACAGTGTCACAGAATGGGCAATACTTCTTGGGTTTCTCCTGCTTTGTGCCTGTGGCAGATGTAGTGGTATTTGAAACTTCTGCCTGCCCACCTTTCTGTTCACCGCCATGCAAAACAGTAGTCAGTTTACTAGGCATGAATCCAGTCCACTTATCTTTGCAAGGGCCTTGTTTCTCTTGGTTCGGTTAGGTACAGTACTGCATTACTTCTACCTGCACACTGACCTCATATTCAAGCCAATCCGCATGATCAAGGAGGGTAGGAATCAGAGTCTGAAGAGGGTTCACAAATCTCTTAAAATTGGCTCTGAGGACGTAGTGCAACTTAGCTAAATGGCGAGATGCATGCGAGCCACACTTCAACTCAGTACAGCCTGGGCTGCCCAATTGATTTAACTTCCTGATTAATGCACAGACCAGGAGAGCAAATCCCTTGAAAGCTTTAATGTCTCCACTCTTGATATAAGTTAGTCACCATTAAGTTTGTGATCTGCTTCGAGGCCAACTGATGTGGTTGCCCATAAATGTCTGTAAGTGCTCACATTGTGTCACTAAATGGGAACCGACTGTGACTAAATAAGTCAGCAATGAGTAGAGCATCTTCCAACTTAAATGATGCATCAGTATTTGGAATTTGAAGGATTCAGAGGCATCTTTGGGCAGTAAATTGTCCAGAGCTAGTTTAAGCCAAGTGAGCTCCCAAGGATAATCGTGTACAAAACCTGGGATGGTTGGCATGGGTCCACAATATGGCACTAACTGAGGGTGCCGAGGATGGAGGGGTTCTTGATATCCCAAAGATGGATTTAAATAATTAGGCTGGTACTGATGGGGAATGTCTATGTAATAACAGCGATCATCGCCACCACCATTGGCGTTCTTCCAGGAATCTCCCGCTATCTCTGATCTCTTTTTTGTTTTACAAACTAAAAACACTTAAAATCACAATATCCACTAATAGCATATGCCAATGTGAGTGAAAACACTGGAGACTGGAAAACGTTTCTGTGTTCAGGAAAAAGGTGGATATGGCAAATGCTATACATATAGAGCAAGGAAGACCACATAATGCAACTATACAAAGAAAGCAGAGCCAGATTTTGGACTATCTGCATAAAGTCTGTTCGAAAATTTGGGACAGACTAGCATTTTAGAAGTCTTTAGCTTCCAAAGACATGGTAAGTACAAAATATTGTGGTTTTATGCTTTGTTTTTGTTTTTTTATCAAGCCAAGAGTCACTATTAACATTCATTATATGTCAAACAACTTTGGTGTAGACATATATTTATATAAAAATATGTTTGTGTTCAACAGAAGAAAGAAAGCCAATATGGTTTAGAGTGGCATTAGGATGATAAAATAATGAAAGAATAGTATTTTTAGGGCGAACTATACCTAAATACAGTATAGTGTAAATATAAATATATTAAGTCTTTTTTGTGCAGTGACAAAATTCTAGTGACAGGACAGGCAGTTTTGTGCCTGGGTGACCTGTGATGTCTGTTTGTTTGGAAAGCAGCAAAGGCAGCAAAACTCCTGAGCAAAAGTATCACAATAAACCTCATACTTCCACAATGCTGTCATTTAAATCTCTTTGATCATATCATTGCATGTGCATTTTACTCCAGTTTAAGCTGGCAATATGGAGTAGTTGAGGCTGGAATTGTTCAGCAGTTTAATGAAAAAAAGGAAAGAGAAATTTTCAAAACAAGCAGTACAGGGAACCTATTGCCAAACAGCATAATTGACTGTCTGTATCCTGAAAAAAGGTAACACCATCCATTCAAAACACCATTATAAAATCTTTCAGACTGAATGTGGCCATTGTTATCTTTAAGTGCCATCATTTCCCACCGTAAGGCATGAGAGAGCCCATGGATCAGAAGTGCTTGTCATGATCCTCGACTTCAGGGAGCCAAATGCACTGTGACTCAGAATAGATCAGTACCCTAAGCTCACTGTATTGCTGCAGCCTGTTTCTAACATCCTAATTAATGCACTCAGAGGAGCCATGTATGTGAATCTGAATGTTGATAACGGTGATGCGGGTGCCTTCCCCCCCTTGCAAGATTGCTGTTTTTCCCAAGCAACAGGCGAGACATCATTAGAGTCAATGCGTTTGGTTACACATGCCGAGGTCATAATGAATCTTTAACACAGCAAAGTTTACTGCATAAGACAAGCTACGAAGCCAGTGTGACAAGGAGGAGGGTGGGGCCGGTCCGTGAGGACACGCGGCCGGCCCTGTATCAGGCTAATCAGCCGGGAGGGGGATAAAGACAAGCCTCCGGTTAGAGAGAGAGAGAGAGCTGCATGTGTGTCTGTTTGTTTATGCTTTATGTTGTTTTAAGTTCATTATGTTGACTGTTCAGCCAGTTCCTGCCTCCTCCTTGACCATCCTTATACTGTTACAGCCGTTACTGCACAAACATGCAGCTGGTGAATGTTCTATTATAATTGCATAAGGAACTGTTCCCCTCTTCACAGGTCTTTCCAAACCTTCACATAAATCTTTTCCATACAATGGCAATTTATAGACATGTCTTTCAAGCTCCACAAAGGACAAAAAATGGATCATAAAAGCACCATAATAATAGTCCATATAACCTCTGTGTCAAGTCTTCTGAAGCCATACAATAGCTTTATGGGAGGAATAGAATGAATTTAAGTCATTATTCAGTGATCATTTTCACATCCACTGCAAATCTGAAATCAAATATGGCATCTATGGCACAGGTGTGATGTTTTTAGTGCAGTTTTGTAATTTTTTTTTATCTTGACAGCCCATAATGAATGTTTTGGGAAATATCTACACTCACTGAGCACTTTTTTTTTTTATTAGGAACACCTGTACATCTACATATTCATGCAATTATCTAATCAGCCAATCATCTGGCAGCAGTGCAATGCAAAAAACCATGCAGATATGGGTCAGGGGCTTCAACCATCAGAATGGGGAAAATGTGATCTCAGTGATTTCAATTGTGACTAATAAAGTGCTAGGTGAGTGTATATATAAATGTAAAAAAAATATATGTTTTTCACCGAAAAAAAACAAAACAAAAACTGGATTCAGGTTTGGAACCCGAAAGTGAGTAAATAATAACAGAATTTTAATTTGTTGGGGAAATATTGATTATATTATGTATTGACAAACATTAGTGGCTCGATGAATGGCAATATGCAGGGGAAACGGAATTCTATGTGCCTCGTAAACTCTGACAATGCCTATTAATTTCAGAACCATCTTATAATTGTAACGCTTGAGCAGCAAGGCAGACGAGGAGATGCGGATCTAAATGCAGTTTCACTTTATTAAATAAACAAGCAAGAAAAACACAAAGGAACAACCCTCAATGGGGAAAATGGAACTGAAAACTGAAAACTAAACACGAAGGAACACGACAGAGAACTCGGGCAGGGAACACAAACCAGGCTAACAACAAACATACACAAACAACGACTGACCGAGACTGAACAAACAGACAGGGTTTAAATACAAGAATGTGGGACAAAGGGGCCAATGAACAAACAGGACTCAAACAAGATAACAAGGTGATCGACAGAAACCAAAGGCAAACAAATGAGGGCAGGTGCAAACAATGAACGAAAGCTAACAAGGAGACAGTGGAGCTACAGAAGGGCCAAAAGTGAAAACTAAGGAGTACAAAAGTGACAAAAATGGTAAACAAAAAGGGCAACGGTGGAACAAGACAGGGTAACCCTAACAATAATGTAATGTTTTTTTCATAACACGATCACAGATAAGATTTCATACTGCACCTAAAAGTTGGGATTTGGCTGCAGTTTGACACTTTGCAGGGGAAATTAATGTGATTTTGTGTACCTGGGCTGGCCTGCACTCGTGGATTTACCCCAGTGATAGGTGTTTGATTGCAAGCCATGATTAGTGGCAGCTTTGCCTTGCGGAAAGCTCTGCCTCCCCAGCTGACTATTTGAATTAGGCCAACACCTCTGAACACAGACACACACACTCTGACTATAGCTAAAATGTGCACACACCTGCATACAAATGCATGCATATGCATGCAAATTCATACAGTATGCATGCACACACTAGCTTCCATCCAAGTTTTAATTTATGCGAAAAAAACATATTATTGCAAAAACAATGTGCGAATAAAGCTGTGTTTCCATCCAAGGGTGTTCAAAAGGATGAAATCGTCAATTCCAGAGAAATTGTAGCCACAGTGAATTGTTTTATGAATAAAATGCTGGCGGTTTAGGGCATGCAGACAAAACACTGTAAATAAATTTGTCTCAAGTTTGGGAGCAACAGCACATCACACACTTTTGGGAGCTATATATGTGTGAGCATCCATCCTTATGACTATATGAGACTATATATGATCTATAAGATATTTTTCAAAAGCGTTGTAAAGGGGTTAAGATGGGCAAGGAGGAGGTGAGATCCGGCTTGACAATATAAATAATAGTTTAATATAAAACTTAACCAAAAAGACAAACACACACACAGACTGCTCCTTTGGGGTGGTTGGTAGCGGTGAGAACTCCACTACGGCGCATCCCTCCTCCTTCCCAGGTTTTGGCACCAGTGTGAAGGGATTAATTGAAAGGAGGAGGCGAGAACCGGCTTGACAAAATAAATAATAGTTTAATATAAAACTCAAACAAAAAGACAAACACACACACACACACACACACACACACACACACAGGTGTCGGAAAGCTGCCTGTAAATCTCTCTCTCTGTCGCACGTGCAGAATCACGACCCGGCCCCGCCCTCTGCCCTGCCACAAGCGCCAATATACCTTCTCTTCTGTACAGTTTAAGTTTGTTTTCGATTCATTTGCTCTGCAAACTCTTTGTAGGCTTTGGATTTTCTAGACACTATTATTTCAGGATGACCAGACCAACATTTCACATGTGATGATTGGCCCACCAATTAGTCCAGTAATGAATGTGACTGAAATGAATTTTTCAGTCACATGACCTTTTTGATTATCATCTTTTATTAACAAATTCTAGGAGTTTAGTCGGTAAATGTGTTTCCATCATAGTTTATGCCCATTTCTTCTTATCGAAAGAAATGTGTCCACCTCAAGCAAGCGTATAATTGTTTTAAGAACATTTTGGATATTTACTTACATCTTGGTGTTTCCTTTCAGCAGTTTTTATGCGATATCACAAAATGTGCATAAAAAACATTGATTGAAACATAGCCATTGAGACACATTCAAAGACACTTCACTGTCACAGCACTCTATGTTTCCATCACAATCACTACCTATGCTCATGAAACCAAAATAGGGGGTAAAACTCCACAGACACACACACACACACACACACACACACAAAAACTTTCCATAGACATAATGGTTTTATATTGTACAAACTTTATATTCTATCCCCTAACCCTAAACCTACCCTTAAAAACTAACCCTCACAGAAAACGTTCTGCTTTTTTACATTTTCAAAAAACATAATTTAATATGATTTATAAGTTGTTTCCCTCATGGGGACCGACAAAATGTCCCCACAACGTCAAAAATTCGGGTTTTACTATCCTTATGGGGACATTTGGTCCCCACAATGTGATAAATACATGCTCACACACACACACACACACACACACACATACATAGTCAATGGTTTAACTAATTTCAGATGTACTTGCCAAAATTGTTGACGTCTGTTGGGTTCTTGACTCATATGCACAATGAGAGAATGAGAGAAGCTCGTTCACAGTGGCTCACATATCCAAGTGAGAACTTACTTAGTGCTAACATGATAGCCTCTGTGAACAAGCTTGAAAATTTATTATATTTGGAGCTGTTTCTCACCAACAGATCGTATGCCGTCAGAAGGTTTGGAATATGACACACAAGTCACATGGACTACTTTTATTATAATTTTGGGTGCTTTTCAAGCTTTAGGGGAGTTGCTATCAACTGCAATTCTGAAAGAAAGTTTCAAATGTCATTAGGATCGGTCATTTATGACAGATTTTTCATTTTGGGTGAACTACTACTCCATTAATCCTCATGCAGATACCACAAAAAAGTTTTTCATTTAATCATTTTTAGATTCTGACTATCAGAACTAAAAGTAAAAATGCTTTGTGCTTTTTCTCAAATGTTGGTCATTAGGGTCCAGCACCTGTCTCCTGCAGTTATATTTCCAGCATTCAAGACATCATCATTTTACTAAAGAAGATGCTGATGAATTCTGACATGTTTATGTTTGTGATTGGGTGTCAGCTAGACAGCTGTTTTACCTCCACCTGACAGTGTTGCATCACTTGTCTTTTGAACACATTTCTGAGAAAATTCCTTTGGGAGACACTATTCCATAAAAAATCTAAAAGAATTTCCAGTATATCAGATGCTTGTAGAAAATGTCAGATTCTCACCAGCAAGTGTTACTGTATGCTAAGATGCACTGCTAAAATGATTTGGAAAGAAAAAAGAAAGGTATTTTGTTGACAGTGACATCCCTAATACATTTTTAACAACATTTGAAGGGAACCTGACAGTCACATTGTGAAAACAATTCTTCATTTCTAGAATTGATTAAAAGATGACATTTGCATCCTTTAAATGTAATACCATGGTATTTTGATATAAACCATGGTACTAATTGACTAAAATATTCATGTACCATGGCATGCATGTTACTTTAAAGGATAGTTTACCCAAAAAATGAAAATTCTGTTATCATTTAGGCTACTTACCATTAGAATTACAGCCTGTATTAGGTACTTCAAAGAATACCATGTTACTATCACTATCACTATAGAAAACACAACATTTTCTCAAATAAAATAATAATAATAATAATAAAATGGGTAGTTTTTTCTTAGTGAAGTTCCATTAGAAATCTGATCACAAATACTTGGCAGATACCTTAAAATATTGTTATTTTAATAAAAAACTTATATATTCTCTCTCCTAGCCATTTTGCCTACGTTCTTTCTTTGATGTTGATATCTTGAGATTTGAAAATACTGCAATAATCCATCACACAATGAACCATATGAGGGATACTTAATATTTCCATTGATATGAGAGATTTGGATGAGTTGAGACTTAATTAATTAGAAGCTCAATATAATTGGAGAGGCTATCATGCTGCTATTAAAGGAATATTCCAGGTTCAATACAAGTTAAGCTCAATCGACAGCATTTGTGATGATGGTGAATACCACAAATTATTTAGACTTTTAACTTTCAAAAAAAGTTACAAAAGCACTTACAATAGAAGTAAATAGGGGCAATTTTTGGAGTGTTTAAAGGCAGAAATTTGAAGCTTATAACTTTATAAAAGCACATACATTATTTCTTCTTTGAAAATTCTTGTATTATTTAAGCTGTAAAATTGTTTCAATCGTAAGTTTAACAGTCATTTTAGGGTTTGTTGACATTACATTTTCATGGCAACAAAGTTGTAAAATTGTCTATAATTTTACACATAAAAGGTTAGTAAGTGATTTTATCACACTACATTCATGTTAACATGCAGATTGATTACATCTTGTGGCTATACTTTTGAAACAGTGAGTATTTTGACGTTTACAGATTGGCCCTATTCACGTCCATTGTTTTGCTGCGTTCCATTCAAGCCGGATGTGGGATATTCCTACTTGATATCTCTGATCTCCAACCATAAATGCATTCCATTGCCAGATGCTCGGAAGATGACGTGCAAGGGACTACAATGCTACCGTTAGCTTAACAGGTGTTTAACTCTCACCAGAGATGTCTCCTAGCAACCCAACTGATAAACAATGCTGCAACACTAGCATTCATGCAACAGGTGTGCGATTATGAAAAGAGAGTACAATATGTTTTATACACCTGTTTCGGCAGACGTTTGTTAAACAAGCTTTAACATCAGATTATGTAGGAACTTTGACTCATTTATCGATATACTTAATAAAAGTTAATGTTTATCACTTACTTTGTATATCACCTCGGTGAATTTGGAGTTGAACATTCCCGCACAAGTATCCCAGTAGGAATTCCGAATTTAAGTGGTTCTCTTACGCCCTCTGAGCAGGCTCCCAACAGACTCGACGGCTGCTTTCTTCAGAGCCGTCGCCGCGCGGCGCCCGCGGCCCGGGCCGCTCCCTTCCTGCCGGAACTCCACGCCGAGCTCTCTAAATCTTGGAACGTGCCTCTCTCGGCCAAGAACCGATCCCATGTCTCCACCTCTCTTGCTTCGGTGGACGGCGCCACCGAGAGGAGCTACTCTTCCATCCCCCCAGTCGAGGATTCGGTAGCAGCACACCTTTGCCCGCCCTCCGCGAGATGGCGGTCTAAGCCAGTGCTCCCGTCTAAGGCCTGCAGAACTACTTCCGCCTGTGTTGGCCGCGCCTATGCCGCCGCCGGCCAAGCCGCATCTGCTCTGCATTCCATGGCCATTTTACAGATCCTCCAAGCGGACCTTCTCCGAGAATGGGATGAGAAAGGCAGGCACCCAGAGGCTGTTTCAGATCTAAGGACCGTGACGGATCTCGCCCTTCGCGCCACCAAAGCTGCAGCCCAAGCCCTAGGGAAGTGCATGGCCGCGCTGACTGTGACCGAGAGACACCTATGGCTAACGCTAGCCGATATGGGAGAAGCTGAGCGCTCCACGTTCCTCAACGCTGCTCTCTCCGTCCGGTCTCTTCGGTTCCGCGGTGAGTGGCATTGTTGACCATTTCTCGGAAGTCCAGAAAGCCACCCAAGCCATGAATCTCTTCCTGCCTCATCGCGCTAGCTCCTCTGCAGGCCGCCCACGTGACCAGCCTCCTGCACGAGCCTCTTCACAGTGCCCAGCTCAGCAAAGCCAGACTTCTCAGCGTCGACAGGGCGGCCGCCCTAGAACGCGCTCAGACAGCCACCACAGACTGCCGCCCCCGCGGGCCTCGGCCTAAGATTGCGCTGAAACCTGAGCAACCGAATCCTCCTAGCTTTGTTAAGGAAACGACGGCTCAGTCCCGCCGCGGCCGGACCACCGTCAAAGCTTCGCCCCTGTCAATCCCCTTCTCTCAGGCTACTGCAGTGGTGGATTCAGCAGCCAACAAGCCGGTGATACTGCCCGCTTGCCTGCACTCAAATGCCGTTTTCACGGCGAACAAAATAAATTTTGTGAAAAACAAACATGCCTTATGTGTAGAAAATGTGCCCACAATCCAGTGTTCACCCCTACACACAAGCATTACACTTCCCGTGTCCCTATCAGAGCCCACTCACATAAAGCAGGCACAGCCAGCTCGAGTGTTAGAGTCAATAAACGTGCCCACGAATCCGTGCGTGCGCCCCTTCTCTGCCCGCTCTATCACACGGCCAGCAAACACCTCTCTGTATGTAAGTCCCATGCCCGTGACTATGCTCGCGCATCACTTCACAGATGTGACACTTTCCCCATTTACCTCAATCGGGAAGTCACTCACAGAACAGCCTGTCCCTGCTGTCTGCGAGCAGTCATGCATAAGCACAGTAAGCGGCTCACACATTCTGTTCAGCTCGCTGTGTGCGGCAATCAGGGCGACTTGGCCATTCACCCTCTAGCGTTACGCTTCAAAGCGTGGAAAGCTATCTCAGGGATATCCAAATGGGTGATAAGCACAATAAAACAGGGCTATTTGCTACAGTTCGATCGCCGCCCTCCCCGCTTCAGAGCGTGGCTCGAAACTACTGTGAACACGGAAGCAGCCTGCATGCTTCGTTCAGAAATAGCAAACCTTCTGTGCAAAAAGGCCATAGAGAGAGTGCCACCTTCTCTGAGCGAGTCGAGGTTTTACAGCCGTTATTTTCTTGTCCCCAAGAAAGACGGCGGCCTCAGACCAATATTAGATCTCAGGGTTTTGAACAATGTGCTCGCAAAAAGACCATTCAAAATGCTTACAATCAGGAAACTCCTCGCGCATGTGCGCCAGGGGGACTGGTTTATTTCTCTCGATCTGAAAGATGCCTATTTTCAGATTCAGATAAATCCCCGTCACAGGCCATTCTTGAGATTCGCCTACGACGGCCAGGTTTATCAATACACCGTCCTTCCGTTCGGCCTGTCTTTAGCACCTCGTACTTTCACGAAGTGCATGGATGCGGCTTGCGAATCCTGAACAATTTGGATGATTGGCTGATTTTGGCACAGTCACATACGGAGCTTCTGTCTCACAGGACAGTTCTCCTCAGTCATCTGAACATTTTGGGTCTTGCAGTCAATTGGACCAAGAGCTCACTACAGCCCAGTCAGGCAATTTCCTTCCTTGGAATAGAACTAGACTCCATGGCGATGACGGCTCGCTTATCTACACAGCACGCGCGCTGTGTTCAGCGACTAGCCGTGTCCTTTCAGATGAACAGCCTCACGCCTCTGAAAAAATTTCAGAGAATGCTAGGTTACATGGCCTCAGCCGCAGCAGTACTTCAGCTGGGTTTACTGTGCATGTGCCCGCTTCAGCATTGGCTGAACACCCGCGCGTCTCGCCGGGCTTGGGCCACGGGCCGCCAGCCGATCAGAGTGACTCAGACCTGTATCTCAGCTCTGCAGCCCTGGGCAGCGGCCGAATGGTATCAGTGGGGAGTGACGATGGGAGCTGTATCTCGTCGAAAAGTCATCTCGACAGACGCGTCCAACACGGGCTGGGGCGCGGTCTGCGAGGGCTCTCCGGTTTTTGGCCTATGGTCAGTTCAGGAAAAGCTCCTTCACATAAATTGTCTGGAAATTATAGCGGTCGAGTACGCACTCGTGCGCTTCCTCCCGGTCATTCAGGGTCACCACGTCCTGGTCCGTTCGGACAACAGATCGGTGGTATCCTATCTAAACCGTCAGGGCGGTGTCAAATACAGGAACCTCTTCCATCTGACGAAACGCATACTGAGTTGGTCCCAGTGCCACCTGCGCTCGCTGAGGGCGATGCACGTGCCAGGCCACCTGAACGACGGCCCAGACAGACTGTCCAGAGACAATATTTCCCCAGGGGAATGGTCCCTGCACGCTCAAACAGTCCAGAAGTTATGGAGCATATTCGGCAGAGCAGAGATAGACTTCATTGCGTCAGAAGAGAACTCTCACTGCCCAGTATTTTTCTCGAAAAGTGAGGATGCGCTGGCCCAGGACTGGCCCAACCGCCCGCTTTACGCCTTCCCTCCCGTCTCGCTATTGCCACAGGTAATGCAGAGGATCAGGGAAACGCGTCACTCGGTGCTCCTCATAGCCCCACGCTGGGAGAATCAGACATGGTTCCCGGAGCTTACGCAGCTGTCACTGACAGCCCCGTGGCCCATTCCAGTGAGAGCAGATCTCCTCTCTCAAGCTCGCGGCACGATCTGGCATCCCCACCCAGAGCGCTGGGCGCTGCACGCGTGGGTGATCAATGACTACCCGTCGCTTTGCCAGAAGGAGTAATAAACACTATCATACACGCTAGAGCCCCTTCCACGAGAAGACTCTATGCATCCAAATGGTCTGTGTTTTGAAAATGGTGCACCGACAGAGACCTGGACCCACGGACATGTGGGGTGTCGTCGCTGCTCGTGTTTTTACAAGAGCTGCTGGATAAGGGCAGATCCCCATCCACGCTCAAAGTGTACGTGGCGGCCATCGCGGCGTTCACTGAACCCCTGCACGGCCAGTCACTGGGAAAAATGAGCTGGTCATCCGCTTCCTCAGGGGAGCTAGAAGGATGAACCCCCCCGCGCCCCCCATCGGTTCCTATCTGGGATCTTTCCGTAGTTCTCGAAGCTATGAAAGCCCCCACTTTCGAACCGCTTCAATCCATGGATTTGAAATACCTTTCACTCAAAACCGTTTTTCTGACTGCCCTGTCATCAGTTAAACATGTGGGAGACCTTCACGCGCTGTCTGTCAGCGCTGCGTGTCTTGAGTTTGGACCAAGTGACACCAAGGTCATTTTAAAGCCTAGACACGGCTATGTCCCCAAGGTGATCGGTACTCCTTTCAGAGCACAAATAATTTCCCTATCGGCGCTGCCAGCATCCGATAGCGAACATGACGCCAATCTCCTTTGCACAGTCAGAGCACTGAGATTGTATACTGCGCGCTCCGCCTCTTTCAGACGCTCTGAGCAGTTTTTCGTTTCGTTCGGAGTGCGAACCAAGGGTTTCGCCTCCTCGAAACAGACACTGTCTAGGTGGATAGTGGACGCTATTGCTGCCGCGTACGTGTCAAAAGACCTACCATGCCCGTTAGGCATTAGGGCTCACTCCACTAGAGGCATGGCCTCCTCGTGGGCATGGTCCAGAAGGATTTCCATTCACGACATATGTGTGGCAGCGGGCTGGGCTTCCCCCTCCACCTTTGTCAGATTTTACAATCTGGAAGTGCCCGCCCTGCAGGCAAAACTACTAGCAGTTTAATACGCTACAGCTCCCCTGGTGAGCTGCACTGATGGGACACATTCCACACAGACCGGCACCGCCGCTCTGTCTTTTCCTTCCCACTATGTGCTTATGTATTACACACACACTGGCCCGCACTCTTGCCGGCCAAATATTATTTCCCCACTCACAAGGGCTCCCCCGGGTCCCCCCACCCCCGGGGCTCATGCAGTGGATGCTTGGTGCGCACGGCGTTGACAATGGGTTCCTGTAGCATAAGCTAGCTTACACAATACGAGAGAACCTCTCGTAAGAGAACGAATCGGTTACCTTACGTAACCTTGGTTCTCTCTAGAAGAGGGAACGAGTATTGCGTAGCCGGCCGTGCTTCAGCGCCACGCAGCGATTTTCGCTTCATTCAATGAAAACCAGGGTTTCGGCCTACGAACTTACGCTTATATGCACTCTAGCCACGCCCATTTTGGCGGGCTTTGATACAGTGACGGCGCGGGCGCCTGTCATTGGACGCAAGTTCACTCAAGTTCGTCTATAGGCTGCAGCAGTTGCCGTAGAGCAACCTATGAGCTCGCTAGCTAGCCCGCTCAAGGTATGCAGTTGCTGCACTGCGTTGACAATGGATACAAAATTAAGGATAATTTTTTGGCTTCAATATCTCAGAAAAGATGAATCTTTCCCGTAGCGTAAGCTAGCTTACGCAATACTCGTTCCCTCTTCTAGAGAGAACCGAGGTTACGTAAGGTAACCGATTCGTTTTCCATTGTACTTTTTCTTGTAGTGAGTTGGAAAATCCATCTTTCCTAGTTGAATGGAATGCAGCATAAGTGCCTCATTGTACCCCCAGATTTCTCCTCTGTTTTTTTTTTTTAAATGAGGGGAAGTTCAAAATTAAATTTTGTGGTAATCAATATTATTCAGGATGAAAGAAAAACTAACAAAAAGGCACACTGGTTAAATGCTTTTTGCATACTACACATCCTACATAGTATGCAAATTCGTACATCCTAACACTTACAAAAATATACTGTTGCAGAATCACGTGGTAATACTATGGTACTGTGATATACTGTATACCATTGCCAGGGTTGGGAAGGTTACTTTTAAAAAGTATTCCGCTAAAGATTTGTAATGTATTCCATCCGATTACTCAAAGTTAGTAATGTAATACTTTGGATTACTTCTTAAGTACCAGCACATTTTTCACTTGTTTTGACTATAAATAGGCAAATAAAGAAAATTATCTTCTTCTGATTTTTTTTATATTTTTACAGAAGAATTATATTTAAATTCTCATTAAGAATAAGACTTTTGCAGTAAATCTTTGCTCTAATATCAAAGGCAAAAAATAGTTATGTTCCAACATGCATTTTCATCATAGATATATTGGTTGTAGCTTTCTATACAATGTTAAAGGCTAAATTAGTTAGCATTTCTTGTAAAAATACCCTAACCTCATAAAAAACATTGACAAGGCAGGTAATCGTATATTTATTGGGTTTATGTTTCATCTGTCAAAGCATTTCTTACTGTTTTCTTGTTAAGCTGTAGAAAAATGATGTAGCTCCTCTATTAAGCTCTCAGGCTTAAATTAATTCCTCAATGACATCATATCCACCTTTTCACTCACAACAGTATGAACTTGTATGAATGTAACACATCTTAAGGAAGTGTTTCACTGCTGTTCGAAAGCTCCTCAGATTGCATAGTTTATGTGGATAAATGTTTTCCAACTGAATAGTTTCAACATGAAATATAAGAAATGACAATAAAATGCAAAGTAATATCTTCAGTAATCAAAATAATTTTTGAATGTAACTGTATTATTTTTACTAATTATTTGAACTGTAATTGTAGTGGAATACAGTTACTCATATTCATGGTATTTGCATGGCACTCCAAGACATGCCTCTTACAAAATGTACTGTGGTAGTAACATGGTACAGATGGTAGCCTTACAAAAAAGTACCCTCACAGTACAAAAAAACCATGGAAGAATCGTGGTATTTTTGGTACACTCTTACAGTCCCAAAAATACCATGGTACTATCATGGTATACAGGATGTCCAAAAATTATGGTAGTGCTGTTGTACTTTTTTGGATTTTATTTCTAATCATATCCATCCATATAGTATGCCAAATGTGCCAATAGGTACTCAGTATCTAACTGGGGTTACTTTAAAATACTTGAGAGCTCCTAAATATACTTATACATTTGTAAATGCTACTGTATGTGACATCAACCAGCTAGATTAGATGCAGGCAGTTAAAGACCTCAAATAGTTTCAATAAAAACAGTTACATTTGATTAAGGACATGACCCTGTGTTACATATTGTATATCATAAGCCTTGTAATTGATTACCTACCATAGTAAGCGATATATTCAGATTCAGAGATGTTGTTGCTTGTTTTCACATAATCCGATTTTTGGATGACATGCTTTGTGAAAGACTCATACAGATGCATACAGCCCAAATCAAACCTCCCTCTCCTTTTTTATGGCATCTTTCTCTCAGTTCATCTTTCTGGGACACAGCAGACAGCTTGGATGAATGATCTCAACTAAGGCATTCATCCATGCATGGCACTGCCAAGCTTGCAAGCCAATATACACACAGACCCACCACCATGCCAGTATGTGAGCAGGCCTCAAACTGTCACCAAACAAAGACCCTTAGGCATGACTTACCCAGCGCAAAAGCTCATAACAGGCCGGGGGAGGAAGTTCTCAAGATGGCAGAGCTGTTGCTGTCTATTGCGTCTAGCCATGATAAACCTTCCCAACATACGCAACTATCAATAGAACATTACCAAAATAGTCGTGGCGACATAGTTAAAGATATTGGACTAAAAAGAGACATGAGTTCTGTTTTGAAACCAAAAGAGCTGCCTAACAAGGTAGGCTGTCTCGTGTTGTAGGGTTTGGAAATACAGAGGCACTGGGTACATTGGTGGCGCTAGGGCTGCAGAAATTACACACTTCAGCTTTAAGACTGTATCAGATGCCATGATACATTTCAATGAGCTTGGTGAAAAAATCTCATTCCTGCTGACAAAAAATATGCCTAAACCAGCCTGAGGTGGTTTGCTGGTCTTAGCAGGCCATCAAGCTGTTTTTAACCAGCTCAGTAAAATTGTGGATTTAGAGGGGTTTTGGGCAATTTGGGGTTTGAGACCAGCTTGGCCAGCCTGGACCAACTAAATCACCTTGGGCTGGTTTATGTTATGTGTTGGATGTAAATGCAGGCATATTTCACATAAAATATTTGTGTGTAGTGTGCCACATATTTTGGTGTAATTGTAATCTTAGAATCAACTGTTAACATTCGTTGAGCCTCTTGTGTGTTTATGTGATGTTACTGCACAATAAATATAGGCTTATGTATTATGCCGACAAAGGACTGGCAAGTGGAAAATTATGCAATATGTCAATCTAAATCTAATATGTAGTATGCTATGTTACAGTATGTAGCATGTTTATTTCCCCCTTAATAACTTTTCTCAACAATTAAAATGGTTATTTTCCTTTTTTTTCCAATCCTGTGTAAAAACATTTGAACTTTGTGCAGTTCAATTAAAAACTGAGACAAGAAAAATATAATACTATAATAATAAATAATGTTGAAAAATATTACATTTTGTCCATGCAATGAGGCTCTTTCAATGGAAGTAAAAGTATAGCCACAAGACCTAAACAATATGCATGTTTACATGATTTTAGTATGATAAAATTGCTTACATTTGTGTAAAACTCTATCCCATTTTATAAATTAGTTGCCATGATGACATAATGCCGTAATCCTAAATGGACAGTAAAAAGACTATTTTAACAAATTTACAGGTCAAATAATATACAAGTTTTATCAGAAGAATTAATGTAAGTGCTTTTATACAATTATAAGCTTCACATTTCTGCCTTTAAATCCTCATAAATTTGGCCCTATTAACTTCCATAGTAAGTGCGTCACTGTAACCTTGATTTTTGCTTTTTTTTTTTAAAGATAAGAAGAGATGTCTAAACATTTTTTTGTGGGAATCAACATTATGCCACAAATGCTGCTGATCGAGGTTAACTTGTTTTGAACATGGAATATTCCTTTAAGAATTTTTGAGGAAAAAAGTGTTTGAGCTCTGACTGTCTAAGTAGCTAAGTACAGAGCATGACATGTACCTCACAGGCTGAAATGCCTTAATCTCATTAGTTCGAAAATTAGGTCTCGATTTTTGGCATGTTTTCAAGCATAACCACCCCCAACACTGGTGGCAGGCAGCTTGTTCATCTTTGCCTTTGACAGATGCAGTGTGCACATCCAGAAGGCAGCTCTAGTTAATAATTATCAACATGAATATCCAATATATCTCATTCAATTCACTGTAAGAAAAAAATACTATATATATATATTCTTTTTATTATTCACATTTTTTATTTATTTTTAATTAAATCAAAGCAATTTCCATTTAGTTCTTTGCTATATAATAGAAATATGCCTGCATTTACAATAAACATATATTAGATCCATCAAACCCTGCTGGGGGGTTGCATAGCATAAACCAGCCCACGGTGATTTAGGCTGGCCAATGGGTGTTCAGCTGGTTTAGCTGGCTAGCCAGCAAGTCTCAAACCACAAAATGCACAAAACCCCTCTAAAACCACAATTTCTCTGACTTGTTAAAAGCAGCTTGATGGCCTGCTAAGTCCAGCAAACCACCTCAGGCTGGTTTAAGCATTTTTTTGTCAGCAGGAATGAGATTTTTTTCACCAAGTTCATTGAAATGTATTATGGCATCTGATACAGTCTTAAGGCTGAAGTGTGTCATTTCTACAGCCCTAGCACCACCGAATGTACCCGGTGTCTCTGTATATATATATATATATATATATATATATATATACACTGGCAGCCAAAAGTTTGGAATAATGTGCAGATTTTACTCTTATGGATAGAAATTGTTACTTTTATTCACCAAAGGGTCATTCAACTGATCACAATGTATAGTCAGGAATTAGGACATTAATAATGTGAAACATTACTATTACAATTTGAAAAAAAAATACTTAAACTACTTAAAAGAGTTCTCATCAAAAAATCCTTCACGTCTAGCAACGACAGCTTTTGCAGATCCTTGGTGTCATGTTCACTGTTGTCTTTTGTTTTTGTGCTTTTATGTTGAAGTTTAGTTTAGTTCCTGTTTCCTGTTTGGTTTTTGTAGTCCTTTTGTAGTTCCTTTTTATGATTGGTTTTCCCCTGATTGTTCTTCCTTCCCTGATTGTTTCCCCAGGTGTCCCTCATTCCCTTGTTTGTTCCTTTCTGTATTTAAACCCTGGTTGTTTGTTTAGTCTTTGTCGGTCGTTGTTTGTGAATGTTGTTGAATGTTTCTGTTATGGTTGCTCTTCATGTTTCGCCGTTGTCATCCCACCTTGCTCATCAAGTTCCGTGTACCCTCGATGTTTTAGTTTCAGTTTCAGTTTTGTCCCCCCGTGGATGTTTTATTTTGTTCCTGTGTATTTTGTCTTCACTTTGATTTAAATAAAGAACCGCACGTGGATCCCACCTCCTCGTCTGCCTCTGTCTTCGTCCCCATCGTAACACTTGGCATTCTATCTGTCAGTTTGTCCAGATACTCAGGTGACATTTCACCACACGCTTCCTGTAGCACTCGCCAGAGATGTGGCTGTCTTTTCGGGCACTTCTCACACACCTTACAGTCTAGCTGATCCCACAAAAGCTCAATGGGATTAAGATCCATAACACTCTTCCAGTTATCTTTTGTCCAATATCTGTGTTTCTTTGCCCACTCAAACCTTTGCTTTTTGTTTTTCTGTTTCAAAAGTGGCTTTTTCTTTGCAATTCTTCCTATAAGGTCTGAACCCCTGAGTCTTCTCTTTACTGTTGTACATGAAACTGGTGTTGAGCAGCTAGAATTCAATTAAGCTCTCAGCTGAGGACATTTGAGGCATCTATTTCTCAAACTAGAGACTCTGATGCTCTTATCCTCTTGTTTAGTTCTTCCACAACTCTTTCTGTCCTTGTTAGAGCCAGTTGTCCTTTGCCTTTGAAGGACTGCATTGCACAACTTTGCATGAAATCTTCAGTTTTTTGCCAATATTAAGCATTGTATAGCCTTCATTCCTCAAAACAATGATTGACTGATGAGTTTGTTTTTTTTTTGTTTTTTAACCTAATATTGACCTGGGTGAGTGGGCGGCTGTGGCTCAGGTGGTAGAGCGGGTTGGCCACTAATTGCAGGGTTAGCGGTTCGAATCTCGGCCCACACGACTCCACGTGCCGAAGTGTCCTTGGGCAAGACACTGAACCCCAAGTTGCTCCCAATGGCAGGTGTGTGAATATGTGTGTGAATGGGTGAATGAGACCCAGTGTAAATCACTTTGAATACTATGTGGTACTTACAGTCCCAAGACTAATTTCAAGATATGCTGGTCCCTAAATATAACTTTCCTTTTTCAGTGTAAGTCACAACATGATACATGCTGCTAAATATTCTAGTACACTGAAATGAACCCCGTTCAGGTAATTTACTGACAACCACCATTCTCCATCACACATTTTTGCATCAATTCAAATGCAGTTGCCTTTTTCTGTGGTGCTACTGATTTCAAGGATGCATTTTCCCTCTAAAATTACATTTTAAATCCTCTGATGGTTATATTTAGGGTTTGGGTTAAAAAGAATGCTTCCCTGATGACTGTATTTAGGGTTACCATACGTCCTTTTTTCCCCCAGAAATGTCTTTTTTTACCTAAAAAAAAAAAACAATCTGGGGTCTGTTAGGATTTCTGAAACTCCTTTAGCAATCACCTCTAATTATATCCAGTGACATAAGCATATTCCATGCAAAGATTTGAGACTAGAACAGGATGTAATTTCATCTTGCTTTAGGCATGTCTTCCATGTGGTTTTGTTTTTTTTACACGTTTTATGCTTTCTCCCCCACAGGTCATGTCCTCACTCATGCCTGCCATTGCTTGTGTGGCTGTCAGTAGACGGAAAAACACTGAAGCTGAACGCCACATGGGAGTTCAGAATAATTGTATGGTGAGACATTGAATCACGTCCAATTATACATCAGTCTTTCGATCTAAACTGGAATCGATACACATGTGAAATAACGATTAATTGTCATCTAGCTGTAATTATTACTAGCATTAACTGTAATATTTGTAAAAGAAAAATTGCATATATATATATATATATATATAAGATAATTATTTTTTTTTATGTGAAATGTGTTCAAAAGATACATTTTTACAAATAGTTTTTTTAAAGGATTGGTTCAACCAAAAATGAAAATGTATTATTATTGAAATGAATTATGATGAAAACTAATAATTACTCACACTCATTGTTCCAAACCCATATGACTTCCTTCTAAGGAACAAAAAATTAATAAATCTCGCAGACTCTTTGCCTCAATCACTATTTACTTTCTTTGTATTGTTAAAAACATATTATTTTGTGCTACATGGAAGAAAATTATTCAAATGGGTTTTGGAACAACATGAGTGAGTAAAAGATGACAATTGTATTTATTTATTTTACATATAACATTACACACATCAGATTTTAGTAATGGTCTTCCAGACAAAAAATCCTCGAAAGCTTCTGATTCAGCAGCGTAATGTGTTCTGTAGAATCCAGGCTATGTAGACGTCTCGCCCTCAGCCACACCTGATCTTTGAGTATCTGTTCGTCTGCAACCAGCAGCAAGCTTACACGCCACACTACTGCATTATTAACCACACCAGTGGGGAAAGAGAGAGAGCTATGGTCAAGAATGGTAAATCTACACTCACCTAATGAAAATCCTTCTTTGATTCCTGTCAAATATAAATTTTACAGGCTTGTTTTTGGAAGAAATACAGCAATAATTTACATCTTTGAGTAATATTTTGACTGAAGCTCACAGGAATTTCCCAAAAGCTTTGAAAATCAAATGATACAAAGGCACCAAGGAAGCAGCAGATATCCGGTGAACACTATATGAGGCATGACCCAGTATTAAATTATGTATGCCACACACTCTTTTTCATCAAAGGCTTTGAATAGATACATGCAAAAAACAGGAAAGGGTATGGAATTGTCACCCATGTAACAGTTTCGCTGTGTGGGTTTCAGTTGTTTAGGGTTTTAAGAGGAGGAAGTACTAGACTTTAAATGTTTCTGGCACATTTCCCAGATGCAACATTCTTTATTTTTTTTTCAGTCCATTGATTTGTTTGTCTCATCATTAAATGATTAAAATTCCATATACATTCAGCTGTCTTTGGTCTGTTACTACCAGTAAGCGCTTAAAACCAGGAATTAAAGATATAGTTTATCACAATATGAATGAAAAGAGTGTCATTATTTGCTCAGCCTCATGTTGTTTCAAACCTGTATGCTGTTACAGTATAAGGGCTGGGTATCGATACGGATTTCCTGATTCGACTTCCTCTCATTGTAGTGGAGGGTTGCGCATAGAGTAAATGGTCGATCCATAGCTTTTTTCGAATCGATGAAATAAAATTAAAAATTACACATTTTTTTGGCCCAGCCCAATCTGTTATTATCTTTAGTGGAACACAAAAGTAGAACTTTTTTATCTTTAGACAGCTGATTTCGATATGATACATCAAGGCGACCAAGTCTCTCAAGCATTAAAATCAACAAACATGTACAATAAAAACAACATAAATGTAGTCCATATGACTTGTAATCCCAATTTCCCAAGTCTTCGGCAAGCCTTGATAGCTTTGTGCGAAGAACAGGTTGAAATTTAAGTTGTTATTCACTGATAATCTTCCCCTCTGCCAAGGTGTACATCTAGTCTGTGTTTGCGTCCAGATTCAAAAATAGCGTGTCAACGTGTCTTGTATGTAGACGACACTGTCAGTTTCCTGACCCATATCCTCCAGTTTCCAGTAAGTGGGTCACCCCCTTTTCCCCATCTCTGATGAAAGCAAACAGAAAGACACTTGTGTGCACTGAGGTATTAATGTGTACATTGTATCTGAAAAGTCTACATCAGCCACTTCCTAGATCAGCATCCTGGAAACTGACACAATGTGACTAGAGTGCCGTCACTTATCAAGAACCAAGTACTTTGAAAAATGCTGTGACTGACTTTTTCAATGAGGTTTTACAACAATATCAGGTTTGTGGAGAGACAATGGTATATAGGTTACAAGGAGAGACAAAAGCTCTTTCCAAAACATTATTAGGAATCAACTCTGACTAAATGTCAGTGTCATGATTACCATGGTACATTTGGACATGGTCCCATGGTACCTGTAATGCTGGATGGCCTTGCTTTCCTGGACATTACCAAAATGGTTTTACAATAGTATTTCAATAAACGCCTAACCTTGCACACCTGAGAAGCAATCGATAGGTTGTTTAACTGAAGGAAGTTTCAGCACATCCAACAGTTGATTTCATCAATGCACTTGCAAAGAGACTCTATGGGGCTTTAGTCATTTGGTGATAGGGCTAGGTAAATCTTGGTGTCGTCTGCATAGCTATGGTATGCAATTTGGTTCTTTTTCATAATTTGGCCTAGAAGAAGCATTTATAGGTTGAACAGAAGCAGTGCAAGAATTCAGCCTTGATGGACTCCACATGTCATGTACGTACAAATGAATTGATGAGATTGTAACACATAGTACTTTTATAAACTTTGACAAATATAATCAATACATCAACCACAATGCAGAACACATGCACAGATAAATGAGGGGGTGAGACCATAATACACCCACCGTGCAGATCATGCGCACAAATCACTGATCTCACACACACACACATGAGAGAGAGAGAAAGAAACAAAGTCTGAGACAGACCCCAAAGTATGCTTAGGTGTGGGAGCTGCACCTTCCAGACAAAACACTGCATCTTTTTTTTTTATGGAAACAAACTAATTAACATTAATGAAATTTTATATAATTTATATAAATATTTATATATATAATTTTGACTACACTGTTGGAAATTGATCTATTTTAATTATTTGCAAAATAATAGCAGTGCCAATTGTCAGTCCTAAAGATAAGATCTGAAAACATTTCAGAATTCAATGTGGTATGAACAAAGTCTAAGTCAGCATTGCATGTATCCTTCAAAATTAGGGCTGTTGTTCAGTACCAAAATGATTGATATAATGAAGTTAAAGCAAATTAAAAATTAACTTCTTTGCCTTTATTAAAGTTTCAAGTGGTTAGCTTGGCAACAAGCTAATGTCAGCCCTTTTTTTTTTTTTAAACAAATGTGAGCATAGTTTCTTTTACACTTTACGTGAGGGGTGATTAGTACACGAGTTAACTGAGCTGCCTATAAAAATTACTTTAATTTAGTCACCTATCTGGCTCCATTTCGGTTATGTTCGGTTAGCCTATAGCCTAGTCAGGGAGTCTGTTTTGTAAAAGCTTAAATGTCTTGAAAACTCTTAGCTCATTTTAGTCAAGCAAGTCAGAAAGGGAGTGTAGGTTATTTTTGTCCTTTGGGCATTTGTCACATTTACCAACAAGCAGTGTTTTTACCCAAAGTCAAGTAGAGCTGTGTTCTGAGGATGCTGACCTATGAAGGTCTTAGAACAAGCAAGATAATCTGCCCCAGTCTCTCTCACATATTTAATTTAATTCTGATGCCCTTTTATATGGAAGACCTTTTAAATGAGAATACCTTTGGTCAGAAATGCGTCTAAATGAGAAAATGTCTGGGCTGGGAAGGAAAATCTCTTTTTGCTATGGTATTTGCTTATATGACCTCTCTAACAAGCTTAATTCTCTTGGCCTTGAATGTAGTTAAAGAGAAATCCCCTGCCCACAATGACTGTTCTCAAGCAATCTTTCCACCACTGTTGCCCTATTTCCTCTCCTTTGCAAAAATAAAAATCACTGCCACACAAGACTCCCAGAAACCCTTGGAGGCCTGGCTTGAAACCACTGTTGGGGAGCTACTTTGAAACTGTAGCTTTCCAAGTTTCAAGTTTTATTGGTCACATAAATAACCATACACAGTACAACATGTAGTGAAATTCTTGGTAAAACTTTTCTCGCCACAGTTTACACTAAATAGACAGACAGACAGATAGATGATTTTCAAAACAATAAAATACAAAATAAAACAGGAGAAAGATGAAATATACTGTATGTACAAAGCATGCATACGATTATGAGTGAATAATGACAGATGTAGAGGTGGTAGCAGCAACAGTTTGACTGGCAATATGTACATTGTGCAAGGTAAAGTGCAATTGTGCAGTAATGTTGACCTGCAACAGGCTGATGTTAGAGAGATGTTGTAGATGTATAATAATGATAATATAATGTGATATTGGAGAGTTTAATATTGCTTCAAGTGTGTGGTGTTGAATAGGGGATCTAGTCCTGGTGTTGTCCTTGGTTCACGACCCGGATGGCCTGGAGAAAGAAGCCCCGTCGCATTCTCTCCGTTTTGGCCATCAGGGAGTGGAAGTGTTTCCCTGACTGCAATAAAGTGAAGAGTCCATTATTAGGATGGCTGAGGTCTTTCAAGATCTACCTGACTTTGGTCCAGATTTGTTTGCTGTAGATGGACTGCAGGTCAGGGAGTTTGATGTAGGTGATGCAATCACGTGATCGCACCACTCTTTGTGCATTTTCCAAACCAGGCTGTTTCCTGTCAGGATGCTCTCAATGGTGCAGGTGTAAAAAAAAAAAAATGTGCACCATAGAGGGCAGTTTGAAGTCCTTTAAGCACCTGAGGTGGTAAAGTCACTGACGGGCCTTATTCACCATGGCGTTAATGTGTCAGGTCCATGACAGATCGTGTGAGATGAGTATGCCAAGATAAGGGAAACCGGTGCTAGCTGGTCAGCGCAGGCTCTGATGACCCGACCTGAGATTCCATCTGGTCCTCCTGCCTTCCTGATGTTCACTCTCCAGAAAGCCTTTCTCATGTCGCACTCTGTGATGGTGAACGTGTTTCCAGCGTTAATGCTCTCCGCATACAAGCAGCCGTTATCACTACTGGCGCTGTCAGCACCATTAGTGCAGTAAACTGCAGCCTCGAAGCGAGCATAAAAAGTGTTTCATCTGCGAGAGAAGAATCAGCATTCGCGATTTTGGGGGATGGGGTTTTATGGTCCATTATCATTCTCAGTCACTACCGCAGGCTTCTAGAGCCACCCTGTTGAAACTGTGTCTCCACACTGCTCTGCATGTTTTGTAAGACTCGATTTTGTACTCTTAGTTTAAATTAAAACTAGCTTTTTAAAATACAGTTACCTACACTTCAAGTGACTAACAAAAATAAGCTAAAATATAATATATTGTAATGTAATATATTATATTTAAGGCATGTATATTTATATACATGATCTATTCAGAGGATAAACATTAGTGTTGAAAATATCGCTATGAAATCAATAGGCAGTCTCCGCAGTCTGTGCATGCAACGTAATAGGTCTAAATTTACAAGACAAGTAATACAGTGCAACATTATATTAGCCTTCTTTGAAATTGCATAATTTTAATGGCAATAGAAAGACTATATATTCGTACTAAACAGATTATTTAAGATGTCTGTGAATAATGTGACCATGTGGTTTAAAAATTAAATATGCCTAAATAAATCATTAAAATATGGTTAACAGATGAGATTTGAGCGAGAGTGTGCAATATGAGATTCCCTTTCTCTCTTCCTCCAGTGGCTGGTTCAAATCAGCTCACCAGTAGTCTTTTTACAAGACTGCTGTTTTGTGTGACAGAAGCAAGTAATTGTCGCTTATTAGATGGAAATGATGTTCAGCGACGTCATTGGCTGCAGTGAAAGTCATATGAATTAAAACGAGTGCAGTAGCACGATATCATACTGTAGCAGGGCGAAGGGCGGGGCCGGGTCGTGATTATACACACCCGGTCCCTTATCAGGCTAATCAAGCCTCCGAGAGGGATAAAGGACGACTGCGGAGGATTGTGTGGGAGAGAGAGATAGTGAGTTACAGACATGTCTGTCATATGTGTGTTTGCCTGTTAAGTTTATCATTAAAACTATTATTTATATTGTCAAGCCGGTTCTCGCCTCCTCCTTTCCATTGACTGCTTTACACTGATAAGGGACCGGGTGTGTATGATCACGACCCGGCCCTGCCATAGTATGATATCGTGCTACTGCATTCATATGACTTGAGAATTCAAAAAAACTTGTAAAATGCATCTGATGTCTGATGACACATCTTCTGGGTGGAGGTAATGTTCTCTCTGCACTGTATCGTGCAGCAATGCTCAAGAGACGCAATCCATAATTTAATGAACTGTACGCAAAAACAAGAGCAGGAGAAATAATAAAAATAAAATAAAATGCTAAATATTATTCTGTCTGCCCACCAAGTCATGCATGCGAGTACTTTATCTAGATGTGAGACTTGAAGAGAACACGCTTAAAGATGTTGAACTTTGACACAGTAACACTGAATTCAAAATGTTTCTTGTAGAAACACCATGCCATGTGTTCCTATAATAGACTATACCTATTAGTAGTTGACAGGATTGGGAGGGTTACTTTTGAAATGTATTCCATTACAGATTACAGAATACATGCTGTAAAAATGTATTTGTAACTTATTTCATTTTGTTTTGACTATAAAAACTCTGCCAGTACAGTAAGACATTTTAAATACACATTTTAAAAATTCTCTGAAAAACCTAAATATCTTATGCAGTGTTGTTTCTAAACAAGATAAATCAAATTGATCTTGTTTTAAGGGTTTTTAGAGATTTGTACAGGAAAACAATACAAAAATTATTAAGAATATGATTTTTGCCCTAATGTCAAAGGTCTAACTAGAAAAATATTATTATGTTCCAACGTAAATTTTCGTTTGCTGGTATGAATGTAACAAAAGTGTTTCACCGCTGTTCAAATGCACTTTGGATTGCATCATTTATATGTATAATGTTTTCCATCTGAAAGGACTAAATATTAAATGAAACAAATGACAAAATGCAAAGTAATCTCTTCAGTAATAAAACAATTTTTCGAATATAACTGTATTCTAAATACCAAAGATTTAAATTGAAACTGTAGTGGAATAAAGTTACTTATATTTTGTATTTTAAATACGTAATCCTGTTACTCCCCAACACTGGCTAAAGGTTAGTAATTGAAGTACTTGATTTCTGATTTGATTTGCCAAAGCTTGCAAATAAATTTAAAAAAGCAGTCATGACTACTGCTTTAAACAGTTTGTTAAAGCGATTTTTTGAATAAGCTACCACTTTGTTGTATGTCATGCTAAATTAAATAATAATAACAAAATAAATAAACAATCGGGAGGCCTCCAAAGACATTGCCTAGGGCCTCTCAATGTATAGAACTGGCCCTGAATCACGATTCCTGTGTAGGTAGACATAGGCATAATAAAGTAGGGTGACCACAGTTTATTAAATTAAGATGTAAGATGCAATTATTCCATTAATATGATTTTCTGGAACATATGTTTGTTATTTAACATTTTACCATGGTGAAAACTGAGCCTTGTTTATTATTTATTCATTTGTTTGCGCTTTCTGAACTACATCAATATCTGCGTATTAATGTCCGGTGCTGAAGTAAATAATTCCAAAATGTCAAGGACTTCTACACAGTCAAGGATTTTTTAAATCAGAAATGTAATTGACAGTCATACATTTTTTTTTACATAATTCTAATAATCTTTTCTAGTCAAACATTATATTAATTTCTAGCAGAGACATATATGCCACAGGCATTCCTTAGTCTGGTTGCTTAATGAGAGAGAGATATGTTGTTGCATTAAAAGTTGAGCAGAGGTGGATAATTATTCTGTTGCACAGCACTGAAGATCTGATGATGATGCGGGTTGACCAATCAGTGGAAAGTTGCGTTTCATGCCCTCCAGCATGTGCAAATCATATAATTATCCATTTTCTACCCATGAACAATTTTGAAAAACTATCAAAACGTACATGGCTGTTCTCTCTACCTGTAGCTTTGGTCTTCAGCAGTCAACACCCAACTGCATCAATACTGTTCCTGCAGTTCCCGGATGTGGAAGGTTGATTTTCCAACCAAATTTGAACCACTGAATTTGGAGGAAGCTAATTTTGTTAAGCAAAATATATCTGGCTGAATTTAGCTGACAAAAAAATCTAGATGGTATTTTCAAATGAACTGAATAATTTTTAAACTAACTTTGGAAGGTGAATATTTAGAGTTTAATTTATAATTAAATTAGTTGTGAAATTTTTCCAAATGAAATATTCAGTGCTTACAAATACAACCATGTAAAATTTCAGTTGCCCAAAATGCAAGCACTGTCAATGCAAGCACTGATAATACAATGCATTTATTTTTTCTATTAGAGAAATTTAACATCAAAGACTTTAGGCATGAATTTAGCTCCGTAATGGAGTTAGACATGGAGTTAGTTCTCAGGTGGACTTTTCTAATTTTAAGATCAAACGCATCACAGTATGCTTGGCAGGAAGATGGACCCAAGTGCAGGAATAAGAGAAAATACTTTTTTTAAAACAACAGAAAACAAACAGGCAACACAAAAGTCACAGAGGAGAGGACAGGAACAGACTGACTTACTAACAAAATGATTGACAAACACAGGAGGAAAAAGGGCACAATATATAGAGCAAGATACATGAGGGACAGGTGCAGACAATCAACAGGACTAAACGAGGAGGCATGGCAAGAACAAACAAGCAGGGCGGGAAAGGAGAGCACATGGCAGACAAAAAACACAGAGCCATGCGCTCATCAGAAAGGAGAGGGCTGTCAGACCGAGGTCATAACAAAATGGGCAGATTAAATTTATAGCAAGCTTTATTGGCTAAATAAAGTTGTACAACACCAATGAATTATTACTATACAGATATAAAACAAATTGAATGCTGAAGTTAAAAATCTTTAAAAAATGTATTTTCTCTGGCCTGTTATATCTCTGCACATGCTGGGTCTCTCGTGCGATTTCGCTTTTGACACAGGTTCAGATGACAGCGAGTGAACGTTTTGGGCTGAAGATATATACTGGATCTCGTATCTCTCTCAAACCTGGCTCACCACTTCCAGGTGAAGTCTCAGGACATGCATGCATGGCGCATAATAAATCTGTTCCACACAATTGTTTTCTGTGCTATGATGGACCACCTGGAGATTTATAAATGACAATTTTAGCCATAGGAAGAAAGGAAAAACAGTGATGTTTCAGGTGAAAAAAACGGATACTGTAATAATTGTGTTATTTATTTTTTTTTTACTATTCACAGAAATTAATGTTACATTTCCCAGCCCTTAGTATTATATATATTATTGTAAATTATATAATACAATACTTAGACACGCAGTCTAATGTCATTCCAATGAAGTTCCAATGCATTCATTGCATTAATAGGAAATGGCCAAAGACATTTAACAAATATGCCAAGAAATAAGAAAAAAGCCACTTTTCCCAGCCATAAAAAAGTGAATTCCTTATAAACAAGATATTTATAAACCTGTTCCTCTCAATCTCTTCCATTCCCACAGACATCAGTGATTCTCAATAATGAACTAGATATAATGGTGCAGCTGCAAGCCCATAATGCGTATTGCATCAACAAAATCATTTTCTCTTATTCTACTCCATCACAACCTCACGTAATGACAAGCCAAATTTATTTCTGAGATAAGTAATCAGAGAAGCCGGGATGTTTATCTGACAGCGCACAAGTAATACTTCAAAACAACAGACTCTGTCAGCTACGAGAATGGCACTTTGAATTAAATTCCAACTTCTTCAAACAGAAATGAGTGCTTAGATCAAAAAGGCATTAAATGCACGATAAGCTTACCAATATCCCCCACCACAGTGCACATATGCTGAAGTGGAGGTAGGCAAATTAGATGGCAAATTGCAGACTGAATTTACACATGCACTGTACTCCGTTTGGTGGGGTAAACAAAAACAAAAAAAAAAACATGCTTTCATTGGGAATGCTTCATGAAATTTGTCAACCCTAAACCAGGCCTGATAATGACACCCACTTAAGTATATGGCATCTGGCTTTTAAGATGCTTCTTTATGTGCTGAAAGATGTAAAGTAATGCAACACAGCATATTTACTTACAGATGTGTACTTACATCTGTCATCGCTACAAACAACAGTGGAAAAAAAGGTGACACTATTGAGAGATGTATGAGAAACAGCATGGCACACTAGTAAACAGCATTGCTCACTGTTCTTCTGCATTGAAAAGCAATGAATTTGTGCCACTAAAATGTCTTCCATTCATTGAGGACTGTGTGATTTGTGTCTCACTTAAAGATGTGCTAATGGTCTCCACTGTCTATGAAGTCTATTTGAATCATCACCATGTTTTGTTCAGATCAATATCAGGACATGAGACTGGGGCCTTTTTAATTCTTCTCTTACTCTTACCTGCTAATTTGAGACAGCCTTAATTGCTGAAAGCTATTCAATTGATAAGGAATCACTCCCATTAGTGTGGAGCTCATTAACTCAACTAATTAAAGGGGGTGAAATGAGAAGACAGAACTGGCTAATTAATTGAGCTAGACTAGCTTTATCCAGACAGTACCAGTGGCGTGATAGTTGTTTCAACCAAGTAAGATCTAAAGACATAGTCGCTGCCAAGACGAAGAAACTAAAGCAGTTTTTCCTGTGGTGTTTGTCAATTGTGCTTTTTCTGAAATTCCTTTTTTTAAATCTCTTGAAAAATCCACACACACATTCACACTTTAACAAAGTCTATCATCAGGAAACTAGTATTAAAGCTGAAGTGTGTAACATTTTCTCATATCCCAGATAAATATTTGAACTTCCAAACCAACCAGCACAGCAACATTGGCTCAACCAATGATGTGAGTTAGAGGCAGGACTTTCTCCGATTAATGTTAGACAGGGAGAATATTTGGAAAAGCTGTTTGAAAACAATGTTTATTTTTGCAATTTCGGTGGATGCTGCTAGTTGCACAGAAATGACACATTTCAGCTTTAAACAATGGTTAATGGAATCATCAGACTGATCTCACTGTGTATTCGGCAACAGTATGTCAAAATTTCTGGTGCTGAAATTGATCTGTGTTTACTGAAATCTGAAGTACTGCCCCCAGTGGCCAAAGTTGGAAGCGCTGTTGAATGTATGGGAACATGTGAGTTCCATTTTCTGGGTGGTGCAAAAAGCTAGTTGCAATTTTAGTTTAGGTAATACAGTAAACAGGAATGCATATTTTATTAACTCTACCCCCCTAACCCAAGCCACAACCCTATACCTAACCGTCAGTGGAATAAACAATAACATTTTAGAATCACTCTCATGAATCACAGAAGCAACTTGTCAATTTCCTGTGCGATCATGTTGGAATCCTTATGAAACCAAAAAGATATGTGGAATCAGAATTGTTACATTTCTTTTAGTTTCTGTTCCTAATATTTATGGTCCAAAATGCTTCACAAAACAAACAAATAAATTGCTTGCATTGTACGCAACAGTAAATATACACACTCACACAAAAAATACTTGTAGTGCAATCACGGTTCATGCAAGCCATATCTGGGTGCTGCTGTACGGATTATAATAGCAGCTATTTTATAAATATTAGTGTTGGTGCATATTTTCAGCATGGTTGGTTCCATTCATTCTTATTAGATGACAAACAGGAACAGCAGGCCTTGTTTTGGAGGAGAAAGGCTTTCTGAGCCTTATCAGAAAACAATATTCTTTTATAAATTAATGCTACACAGAAAGAACTAGAGATGAAAATAAGAAGTAAAATAATACATTAAGTATGGGTTAATGCTTTAAACTATGGTGAAAATATTAGAATGGAGCTAGATTAAATATATATGGTTACATTTTCTCATATATTAATGTTTTGTAATGGTGCACTGACAGGTACAGAAAGGCAGCAACAACTACCCCGAGTTACAACAGGAATGCACAATCCCTCCATCAGTGCTCAGACTGTCCGCAATAGGCTGAGAGGTGCTAGAATGAGGGCTTGTAGACCTGTTTTAAGGCAGGTCTTTACCAGACATCACCGGCAACATCGTCGCTTATGGGCACAAACCCACCTTCGCTGGACCAGACAGGACTGGCTAAAAGTGCTCTTCACTGACGAGTCGTGGTTTTCTCTCACCAGGTATAATGGTCGGACTCGCGTTTATCATGGAAGGAATGAGCGTTACACCGAGGCATGACTCTGGAGTGGGATCGATTTGGAGATGGAGGGTCCGTCAATGCTCACCGATTTGGGGCGGTATGTCAGCATTATCGGACTGAGTTTGTTGTCAATCTCAACACTGTGCGTTACAGGGAAGACATTCTCCTGCATGATCCTCCAGCATAACAATGCCACCAGCCATACTGCTCTTTCTGTGCGTAATTTCCTGCAAGACAGGAATGTCTATGTACTGCCATGGCCAGCAAAGAGCCCTGATCCCATTGAGCACGTCTGGGACCTGTTGGATCGGAGGGTGAGGGCTAGGGCCATTCCCCCCAGAAATGTAAGTGCTTTGGTGGAAGAGTGGGGTAACATCTCACAGCAAGAACTGGCAAATCTGGTGCAGTCCATGAGGAGGAGATGCACTGCAGTACTTAATGCAGCTGGTGGCCACACCAGATACTGACTGTTACTTTTGATTTGAGTTTTCTACTGCATGGTACAACTCGACTCAGCTCGCTTTTTGGGGGTTTTCCACTGTGGATAGTACCTGGTACCTTTTTAGTACCACCTCGGTCAAGGTTCCAAGCGAGCCGTGCCGAAGCTAAATGTGATGTCAAAATCCTGCAGATCACTAATTGGTCAGGGAGAATCATCACTAGCAGCATCACTGGATTTCCAATACGTGACATCAACCCGCTAGTTTTAAAGTTAGTAACAGCGATAGCAGTATCGTTTGGTCACGCAACTTTCGAATTGTGAAAAAATAAATGGCTGTGCGCAAAAACACGCCGTGGTCAATAAACAAGGTGCAGACGGTCCACTCGTTAGTGATGAGCTAAACGATAAAGTCTCTCAGGAAGTATCTCTGTTGGCCGCACATGTCTACCACTGCACCTACCAACAGAGTAGGAAAAAAAAAAAGGCTTTTTTAAAACTAAACCTCTAAAGAAAAGGTACAAGTGACTACACAACCATCAAGGAAAAGTGGATGTGGTTCGACCAAATGGACACTATATAAACCGGCGATCAATGGGAGGGAGAGTGCCCTTGATGTGGCCACAATGGAGGATGGTACGTTTTGTTTACGTTAACTCTATACTCTGCTTGAAAGCTTCACTTTATTTAGTTGACCAGCTACTGGAAGCTTGCTTCTAAAACAACCAGGCCAATTTAACTGTTCCACTTGTGTAACAACTGCTTTATGCATCACAACTGCTTTATGCAGCACAATGAGTTAGTAGCTAACAGCTAGCGGTTGTGTTATTATTTTGGTCAGTTTGTGTCATGTTTAACATGATGTCACGGCAGTGGAGGTGCCGCAACTATGACGAACAGCCTATAATCCCACCCACATTGATGCAGCACGTTGATGTCAACAGTATTATAATTAAAGCCACCATAGTTAAATAATTATTAATAATACATCAAATAAACTATTTGTCCCCCAAGTAATGTTTATCAGCCTATGCTGGTGTGCTGGCTTTCCCATAAGACGTTTTGACGTGCTTTTCCAAGCAAAACTTCCTTGATTAACAAGAATTATCAGAAAAACAATATTGGTCGACCATTTTTCTGGTTTGAGCTGTTTTGCTGGTGAACAACATGCCTGTGCTAAACCAACAGCTAGACCAGCAACAAACCAGTATAAACAAGACTAGACAAACTGTAGTAACTGAATGCTGGTTAAGCTGGTCTTTTCAGCAGGGAAGCCACATAGTAGACAGCATAGAAAATCATTAATAAAACATTTTGGTCAACTTCGTATTGTTTATTTCCAAAGGTGTCAATAATATACCAAATGCAGTTTTTTTATGTCAAAGTGGCTCACTGAATTATTTATGGTGACTTCTGGCAGTTGACCTATAGGCCTCACAGTGGAACCTTTCATCCCTTTGTTTATGTGTGCTGCCTTTCCCTCCTTTTTCCCTTGAGAATATTTCATTCTCAATTAATCAGCTCTCTTTTTTTTCTCCTCAGAAAAAAATATTTGTGAACAGATGTCCATTTAGAGCAAAATTTAGTCTGGGGAGAGGAGAGGAAGAAAGAGAAAAATATAAAGATATTTTTTGAAGAAAATCTCAGTTCTGTAGGTCCATACAATGCAAGTGAATAGTGATCAGGTCTCTAAACCTCCAAAAAGGAGATAAAGTAATCATAAAAATAATTAATAAGACTCCAGTCGTTTAATCAATGCATAAGCAAAAGAACAAAGTCTTTTGAGAACAAAGCAAAATATAACTCCTTTTTCACTGTACATCTTGACAGCAGTCTCCTTGGCGATCATGATTTCAAGCTTCATATAGTGTCATCTAGTGCACTGCGCATGCATCAAGCACTAGGAAGTGAAATCGTGATTGTGCCTGGAGACTGCAATAAGATGTACAGTGTGCAGAGTTATATTTTGGTCTGTTCTCACTCAAAACCAACTGGATCAATTCAAAAGACATTGATTAAATAACTGGAGTCTTATGGATTACTTAAATGCTCACTTTATCTCCTTTTTGGAGCTTTTGGTGTTCTGGTCACCTTTCACTTGCATTGTATGGACCTACAGAGCTGAGATATTCCCCTAAAAATCTTAATTTGTGTTCTTGAGATGTGCTCTTAACCGGCATATATTAGTTCACATTTGAATTTTAAAGAGCCAGTTCAGGAACCTGAATTGCTGTGATACTCTAGTCCCTGCAAAGTTTGCTAGAGAGCCGTAGTCTACTTTATCCTTTATAAACTAGCACTCAGAACCGACCCTTTGTGCTGTGCAAATTGCTTTCAACACAGACTTGCATTTGTGCTATTACCTGATTAACACATTTCCATCAAAGAATGAGGTGCTAAAACAATGCAGACAGCAGTGTGCAAAAACATTCACTGAGAATGAATTGTGCCCGCTGATACCACCTATCAGCGGACACAATATATTCTTAGTGAATATTTCACAAAGAGATGAAAAATTAATAAATAAAACAAGAAATTAAGTTCTGAACGGTAGCTCAATGGACACACATGCCGGCACAGCTATTTTTAGCTGCTGGTACAGAGCCAGGGGACATGAGCTGTGGCAGCTAAGGTGGCACGGACATAAAGAGAGAAAGAGAGAGGGAGGTAGGAAGACAATCACTGTTCCTTTGCAGGGCTCTTATCAGAGAGTTGGAGATTACTCCTACTTTTTACTGCAGTCCATCACCCCTACAGCCCAAGAGGCTGTACTCATTTACAGAGTTTAAACGTAAAGGACAGCAAGCTGAGAGGTAAACACATAAACAGACCTGCACTCTCCCTCTGTCCCTCCTTCTGTGAGATACTGTATAGCACTTCTTTTACCCAGAACAATAAATTCCCTTCTGTGTGGGGAAATAACATTCATATTGCCAGAAGTCTCTTTTTCTTAAATTTCCACTGTAACAGATTGTGTTATTTCATTCATGTCTCATGACAGTTGGGATGTGTTTTAAGTTTAAATAGAAATCAATAAGAATTAATAATTCAATATTTTAATTAAAAAAATGCACCCGGTAAAACAGATGTTTATTTGCATGCACTATCAGTGCTGGTTTAGCACCCGATTCACATCAGGAATTCTGCAGATTGGGCAATGGCGCAAACCTGCTCATAAAATCTGTGGCAAATACGATTTGCCCTAGCACAATTTCTGATCTTTCAGGCTGGTTCTGAGCGCTGTATTGAGGACTATGCAGCACACTACCATGATCTGACACACTCTGTCAGATCAGCATTACTCCACTACTGTGATCCAGACACACATATCCTCTCTTTAACATGCCATAAGTGCGCTTGACTACACACAGCATGTGCATATATGACAGGTAATAATGCTCTTCTCTTCATTTGATCATTATTTGATGAATTTCTACTGCCAGGATCGATAGATGTACACAAACATCTCTTTTAAATAAAATTCAGTTTACCGCCTGCTTTCCTCGGGCGGTAATTGCTTAATGCGCCGGACAAATAGCAAAGAGTTTTGTGAATTAAGCACAATCTATTATAAGCCTTTTTACATAAAAAGCAGATGTGTTGACAAGGAATGACAATGACTTAATTTAAAGGGACAGCTCACCCACCTCATCATTTACTGAAACTCATGCCATCCCAGATGTGTAAGAGTGGCTGAGTTAGAATGACATATTACCATACTACTCTTACTATTTCTGCCATAGACATATAATGCAAAAGTAGTAAGAGTAGTATGGGTAGTATGCCATTCCAGTCTCAACAGCTTTCTTCTGCTGAACACAAATTAAGATTCTGCATATTGCCACCTAGTGGAAAAGGAAGATAATTTATAGTAAAATTCTCACCCACACCTATCATATTGCTTCTGAAGTTATGGATTTAACCACTGGAGTCCACATTAAAAATCCGGATTCAAAATGTAATTTAAACCTGGAAATAAAGAAAGTTGTACATTGAAATGCATAAAATGCTCTTTAAAACATTTTCATATTATGCTGGATAGCATGGATCATAAGGTTTCCTCAAACTTGTGTGGTGTTAGTTTTTCAATACAGTAAATTGCACTGAAAAACAAATCACCTAAAGGGTCTTGTTCACGAGTGAGGGGACAATGGAGCGGGAGGTTGGCTGGAGAATCGGGGCAGCGGAGACGGTATTGCACTCGCTCTATCGCACCGTTGTCACGAAAAGAGAGCTGAGCCGGAAGGCAAAGCTCTCGATCTACCAGTCAATTTTTGTTCCTACCCTCACCTATGGTCATGAAGGTTGGGTCATGACCGAAAGAACTAGGTCACGAGTACAAGAGGCTGAAATGGGCTTCCTCAGTAGGGTGGCGGGCTTCTCCCTTAGAGGGTGAGGAGCACAGTCATCCGTGAGGAGCTCGGAGTAGAGCCGCTGCTGCTTTGCGTCGAAAGGAGTCAGTTGAGGTGGTTTGGGCATCTGGTAAGGATGCCCCCTGGCCGCCTCCCTAGGGAGGTGTTTCAGGCATGTCCAGCTGGGAGGAGGCCGTGGGGAAGACCCAGGATTAGGTGGAGAGATTACATCTCCACACTGGCCTGGGAACGCCTCGGGTCCTCCAGTCAGAGCTGGTTAATGTGGCTCGGGATAGGGAAGTTTGGGGCCCCCTGCTGGAGCGGCTGCCCCCGCGACCTGACTTTGGATAAGCGATTGAAGATGGATGGATGGATAAGTTCACATGATTTTAGTGTGAAAAAAAATCACATACTAGCCTTATCTTTTAAAGTTATATTTAATATTACAACTTTGTTAACACTGGTAAACCCTGGTAAATTCTGTAACACCAGTACATTTTATTACACTAAAGTAATGGTAACATATATAATGTTTTTTATGGCTATTCTTTTGAAACAGTATGTATGCTAATGTTTATGGACCCTTATGCTTTGCTGTAATTTTAAAAAAATAAAGCTTTTACAGTAAGCTTTTCTGTACTTTTAAGGTTTTTTTAACAAATGATAGATTTGACTAAATTATTAACAATATGCAACAAATGATGTCGATTAAGCTTAACTTCAATTTAACGTGAACTTATTATGAATTTATTTAAATGAGAAAAAAATGCAAAATGTAAGTATTTTCACATGTAACTTGTAAGTTTTGAACCCCAATGTACCTGTAAGAGGGATGATAAGGTGATAAAATAGCTATGTATAGAAGTATATAGGTCATAGTTGTAATTGGCATAAGGTCCTTTCATTTGCCCTACAGATCTGGTGCTGTTTGACCTTTCTGACCATGTGAACTTTATTTTTTTGCGTGTGTATTTATATCCCTGCACAAATTCCCATGCATTACATGTATTTATTTCTCTGTGGTTTTGGCCGACATTTCAACTTATCTCATTAAGATATGGGAGACTGACATTTTTGTGCAAGACAGGCATGCATCCTTCTGGTGATTCCCATACGAACAAGTAAAACCACACACACACACACACACATATACAGATCCACACAAGCATACGCACAAATCCCAGGCTCTTGAGAATGAGGCAGATGCATGAATGCTTATGCAACAACGATGCACTGGCTTGGTATTTCAGCACACCCCAATAGATTTGCCAATACCCTCTTGAAATGAGATTATACCACTATGAATGTGTGTGCATGTAAGCGTGTGCATGTTTGCATGAATATGTTAATGTCAAGGGGCAGGGTATTATTGATGTAGGTGGTCGGAGCCATGGGTTTACAGTACATGTTATTTGTGTTAGGGGTTCAAGCCTTAACAACACATGTGAAATCATACTGTTGTCTAATGAGACACCAGCAAGCTCTTGGAGATCAGTTCTTTCTCCTCCACCAGTCAGCCATCCCCTCAGGCCCCAACTCCCACCCCCATCATGACAGAATGTCAACCCTTTGGGAAGACCTTCAGGTCATTAAAGAATGTTGGTGGATGGACATTATTTACAGAGCATCACTGCATTCCAGCTTAACCAAATAACATGTGGACTCTAGGGTGAAGGGTGAATTTCCCAGTAGGCAAGTTCTCGGTCACTGACTCGCACTAATTGATCCGAACGAGTGATAATGTACAGTTTTAACTAATGTATTCTAAATGACAGGCGTCATTAGACATTCTCACTGACTGTATCATAGCAGGGCTTCAGTATCAAGTCTCTTAAAGCAGCTGCTATCTTTTGAATAATGTTCTTATCTTCTATGTAGATTAATGATGGAAAGCTACCACTGGCATCTCTTGCAGAAGGGCTTTTTGCTCAAATTTCAGTTGTCAGTTTTTTAAACACATACCCCAAAATGACATACTTAAATGCTGATGCTCAAAGTGAACATAAATTAGAAACGGCAGGCCCAACTTTCTGACAGACTAGAAAGACAGTCATTTATAAGACGCTTTGCCAATCCACAGAGTTATCTCAAGAATACAAATTCTGTCATTATTTATACACCCTCATGTTCCAAACCCAAATTACTTTTTGCATTAGAACAAAAAAAGGAGATGTTTGGCAGCATTCTCATACTGCTCTATCCAGTTATTGGGGTAAAATGCTGTTGAGCTCCAAATATGACAAAATAAAATCACAGTTTTCTTAAATCATAGGATAGCATTGTGAGAGGAAAAAGCAGAGATTTAAATCATTATTCATTAAAAATATTCCCCTCCACTGTGGCTCTCATGTTATATATTTATACTGTACTTGTGAAAACCAAACATTTGGCATCATCGATGTCAAACCTAACACAACACATCATCACATGCTACATTTGAATGTAGGCAAACCCAAATGGGTTCAGAACAACACAAGGGTTAATAAATGATGACAATTAAATTTTTTAGGTGAACTAACCCTTTAAAATCCCTCAAAACAGAATATTACTACCCAATAAAATAAAGATACTATTAACTTTTCTCTATTCTGACACTAGATTTTCAGCTCAGGTTCTTTAAAAACTGTTGAGGTGATTTGTAATGGACTTGAGTACTCATTCAGCATTAACAGCTTGTAGACGCCATATTGTACCAATACAAAGAGACACCTAAACTCTTTCCCGGACTTTTGGTTTCATCATACCATGTTGGTGGAATGACCTTCCCAACTCCATCCATGAAGCTGACTCACTTACTGTCTTCAAAAAATAGCTAAAAACATATCTTCTCCATGAGCACTTAACCAGTCACAAAAAAAAATAAAAAATCTTGTTGCACTTTAATCTGTCTTGAATACTACTATTCTGATGCTAGTGAAACTTTGTAATACGGCACTTTTCATACCACTGTCTCCTTAAGATGATTCGCTTATAATGTAGTCCTCTTTTGAAAGTCACTTTGGATAAAAGCGTCTGCCATGTGAATAAATGTAAATATAAATGTAGACTGAATGGTGTTGCTTAGAAAATGCATTTTGTGTTTAAGCCACAAGCTACTCTTGGGAGATGTCTATTTTTCAAATGAAACACTTCTCGGTGAACTGCCCCTGAAATGATCCAACAGGGTGTTTTCACAATACTGTCATCTGAAGTATGATCACATTATTAAAGTCTTCCAAGTCAGATAAGCAGAACCTTCTTTTATTACCCATCAGCACCCAATCACATATGCCACAATAACACACAGTGACATTCATAGTGTAGCCTTGCTTTAAAAAATGTACAGCGTGACCTCTTTTCAAGACTCTTGTTTCATGCTCAAACTACAGAAAGATTGCTTTGACACAGACCCACACGACATAAATAAAGTTGAACCAGAAAATCCATTTATCAAGTAAGCGTATTGCTCTGCTCTGATTTTTAAACCTTGGATTGGTGCAATTAGTGTCTCTTATGTGACATCTTTTAACAGTGTCTGAAGCCTTCGCAATGGAAGTGTAGGAAGACTAAATGGCGATGTTTTGCGGGCTACTGGATATTAAACGAATCTTTGAACATGCAGTATTGAAAGGTAAGTGAAGCAAATAAAAGTAGTCTAATTTAAAAATACTGAGGAACCAATTCACTTAACAGTAGCAGGATATCAGCACCCAGACTAATCTTAAAGTGAAATCAGAAACAGTAGGTTGACTTTTCTTTAGCTAAAATCAATTTGTGCTTATCGAAATACCAAACAATGCCCGTAGTGGCCAAAGCGGTAAGAGTTGTTGACTGTATATGTACTGTGAGCTCCACTTTGCAGGTGTAATGACCAAGGAGGGGCTCAAAAAGCAAGTTGTGAAGCGAGTTGTTTTCAAATGTTAGGCTGTAATACAGTTAAGAAGAATGCATATTTTATAGAGCTGTCAGAATTAACGCAATAATGCATGCAATTAATTAAAAAAGGTTAAACCCATAAATTTTTCTTAATCGTGATTAATGCATTTACTGTATAAACATTGGTGTGAAGGGTGGATCATTTGTAATGTGTATGCTTGGAGTCATTAAACAGAGGCACAAGCCACAGTGCCAGAGCCCTTCTACCAAGGAGAGCATACAAGCTAAGCATAAAATACCAAAACACGGAACTGTCTTAACACACTGGTTGAGCATTGATATCCTCTATCCTATAATACAAACGCAGAGGTTGTTAGAATAAAATAATCTCTGACAGCGCTTCCCTGTCAGTGGTAAAATAATGGAGAAAGGAGCTCTTAACACTTTTTAATATACAAAAAAAAAATACACCAAAAGCAAGCTTCATGGTGAGTTTAAAGTGGCTCAAAACGCTGGCGTTGCTGCTTTGACGTGAATCATGAACACAGCTTCACAATTGCTGTAGGAAAGCGTATAACCACAGTCTACCAGATAATTTATATTGTGGAGGATAACAGTTTAAGGGATTTAAGTTAACTTTCAGTTAGTCAAACTCCCACTTAGAATTTGGGAAACATTTAATGTTACTTGAATTGGTGCTATTTTAGTGCATTGTCTTTATACTGTGGAAGTCTTTGTTTGGAAATTTTTAAGAAAGAATTATATTGCTACATATTGTTTTGTTTCCTAAGATGGAAATAAATGCATTTTGACAAGAAAATAAGTTCATAATGTGTCAAATTTCAGCACTTTCAAAATCTGTGATTAATCGCAATTAACTAACAAAAATATTATGTGATTTAATCGCGATTAACTAACAGAAATATTATGTGATTAATCGTGATTAAAAAATGTAATCGACTGACAGCACTAATATATTATAAACCGTACTCCCCAACTTAAACCTCAAACCTAAACCTAACCATCAGTGGAGTATAAAATTTATTTTACAAGGGAAAATACAACCTCCAAATCACATTCGTCACTGATTATGCAAACGTGATTACTTCCTGGTTTCAATGTGAGATCCGAACCCTGGGTCTCCGACGCTGCTGATGCAACATGCTTCCGGTTGTGCCACAGGTAAAGGTAAATATAATGGAGCCGATGCAAAAATGTCTGATAGGAGATGGTGCTTATCAGTGAGTCTGCATAATATGGCCAATACTAGGGAACTGGATCTTTCAGAAACAACATGTGATCATGTTGCAGTGTCTTTGTCATTCTATTTTTTTCTCCCCTTTTCTCCCTTCTCTTTTTTCTCAATCAGGGTGGCGTTGGACAAACCTCAGATGCCTCTGCATCTGACATCATTAATCCGCACATCTTATCATGTGGCTTGTTGAGCATGTGTGGCGACGTAACGCGTGTGGAGGCCCACGCTATTCTCTGCGGCATCCACGCACAACTCACCATGCACCCCACACAGAGAGAGAACCACACATTAGCGACCATGAGGAGGTTACCTAATGTGACTCTACCTTCCCTAGCAACTGGGCCAATTTGGTTGCTTAGGAGACCTGGCTGGAGTCACTAATCACGCCCTGGATTCGAACTCATGACTCCAGGTGTGGTAGTCAGTTTCAATACTCGCTGAGCTACCCAGTTCCCCCATCTTTGTCATTCTTTAATATTCTTGGCACAAACTATTTTCCATTCTATGTAAATTAGGCATATTATTAACGCTGCCGATTTAACGCATTCATTTGGTATGATTAAAAAGTAACTCATAAAAAAAAAATCATGCAATTTATCATGCCCCGTGATGGTACGTCAATTCTGTAATAGGTTAGCAGGGGGCAGTCAGCGCAGCTCCTGCTGGCAACAAATCGACGGCTATTTTTATATTGTCTAATCAATGCTTGATGTTGTGTGTCTTTGAATTCTAAATTGAATTCTTTGTCTTAATTATTATAAATGTTATATGCATATAATGTACATACATACATATATATATATATATATATATATATATATATATAGCCATAAAGATTATAATTTATATTATTGTTTATTGAATTATCTTTAATTTGGGGCCTATTTTGGCAAATATTGATATATGTGATTAATTGCTAGGACATCATATAATTAAATTGTATTCGAAATTGTATAAATTGACAACCCAGTGATATTTGTGTGGCACAATTAATGTTGCACAGAAAGCAGGAGGTAAAAGAAAATATATATTGATGAGAGATATTTATGTACGTAGGTTATGGCAGCAATGCTTCATCAAATGATGATCAAATTATGGAAAAGAACTGTATAATTGGCAAAACCAAATGCGCTGTATAGACGAACACCCACTTTTATTCACCGTGCCAATTACTTCAAAGAATATCTTAGAAACAAATCTTCGAAGGTACAGCAGGATGATGACCAAGGTAGTATTGCTGGTTAAGATGAAGTAGCCTTATGGGGGGACACCAGCATATTCTTGTTGTTGTATCTTCCCTGTTGTATCAAACATAAGGAAAATTCCCTCCTGTTCTGCTCTTCCATTTACTTGCTCTTCCCTGCTCTTTCAAACACTAGGCACATTCTCTTCCTTTCTTCTGTTCCCTCCCATGCCCTGAGAACCGCATTGTGCTGTTACAATGGAGACATGTCAGTACTCTACTTGGCTCATTCACCTTAACTGGCCTCAGTGATGACATAAAGTAAACAACACTGCACTCTCCAAAACCCCAACACACATTTCCCCACTTAAAGGGATAGTTCACCCAAAAATGTAAATTCTCTCATTATTTACTCACCCTCATGCCATTCCTGATGTGTACGACTTTTTCTTCTGCTGAAGACAAACAAAGATTTTTAGAAGAATATCTCAGCTCTGTGCATTCAATGCAAGTGAATGGTGGCCAGAACTTTGATGTTCAAAACAGCACATAAAGGCAGCATAAAAGTAATCTATAAGACTCCAGTGTTTAAATCCATGTTTTCAGAAGCAATATGATATTTGTGGGTGAGAAACAGATCAATGTTTAAGATTTTTTTTTTACTATAAATCTCTACTTTTAATTTCACATTCTTCTTTGTTTTTGGCAATTTACATTTTTGATGCACATCACCTTTTGGCAGGAGGAGAATTTATAGTAAAAAAAAAAAAAAAAAAGGACTTTGATTATTTATTGATTTATTGATTTGTTTCTCACCTAATTTATCACTTCAGAAGACATGGATTAAACCACTGGAGTCGTGTAGATTACTTTTATGCTGCATTTATGTCCTTTTAGGACCATTAATGTTCTGGTCACCATGCACTTGCTAAAAATCTTTGTTTGTGTTCAGCAGAAGAAATAGTCATACACATCTGGGATGGCATGAGAGTGTGTAAATCATGAGAGAATTTTCATTTTTGGGGGAACTATCCTTTTAAATTTCCTCTGCATTCAAATAACTACATTGCATCAACTTTTTGTATTTAATAACTGATTGTAACCAGTGTTTTTGTTCAATTGAAGTCATAAAGCTTGTGCCTAATTATTGTATAGTTAGTTTTTTGATAATATGTTTACTTAAGAGAAGCAATTAATCTTCATGCTAATTAATCTGAGAGTGGTGCAGTGCAAAGTTATTAGAATCTAAATGATATCACATGACTTTTAATCCTTCTAATGGCTTGCACTCAATTAATGCTACAGCATGTTTCCTTATCTGTTGTTCACTGTTCAAAGTCAGGTGTTTTAAACTATAACATATTATGCAACATCAGTTAATGGAATTAAAATGCCATGCTTTAAGTCATTATTTGCCACTGTGCTTGCAGTATGGTGATAGAGGATGAGATAGACAAGCTGGGAAGGAAAACTGGCAGAAAGAGAGAGTTGTGTGTGGTGTGTATATCTAGTGAGTGTTGGAGCTCTGTGGGAGGTGTGTGTGTGTGGGGGGGGGGTGCTAGAGAGAAAGAGATCATAGAGCATAGTGGATGATGTTTTTTGGAGTGATACAAGGCTCTAGCATTTGAGGATGTCTCCAGTGTTCCAGCATCAGTTTGAGGGAGATGGATAAATAAGAACTGATGGAAACCAAGATCCCAGTGGTATTTGAAATGTGCTATGCTGTTTATAGGAATGGTGATGGCAGTTGAAGAACCAAGCATTTTTTTTTGTTTTTTTAGGAGGTACATCCCAGAAGGTTGAATCACACAAACCATGAATTGGTAATAACGTGTCAATAACTTTGTAGAAAGGTGATTCATAACATGTCAATAGACATTTTTATCAACATAAAGATTTTAGGTTAAATTTTAACTGTGCTGTAGTAAAGACACCTCCGCTTAAATCTCCACACTCTTAAAGGGCACCTTTACATTTCTGAAGGGCACTTTCAGATTTGTGAACAATAGGTGCAGGGCCCCTGTAGCCCCCGTTCTGTGCACGTCAGTGGGTTTGAGGATAGTGTTTGGATAGAGGTGTACAGTTAATATATATATATATACATTCATCTTCGATGCATTGTAAAAAGTGATTCAGGCGTCAAGTACAATTTTATTTCATTTTTTATAATTATGGCTCAGCATTGAATGAAAATATTGGGTAACCTTAACTAATACATTTAAGAGAGAAGACAACATAATTATTTTGGGGAAATTTGTGCAATTTTGTGATTTGTTTTATGGACACCAATTCAGTAGTTTTTTTTCTCTCCTCTTTTCTCCCCAATTTGGCATGCCCAATTCCCAATGTGCTCTAAGTCCTCATGGTGACATTGTGACGGAGGACGAATCTCATTTTCCTCCGCATCTGAGACCGTCAATCCACGCATCTTATCACGTGGCTTGTTGAGCCAGTTACTGCGGAGGACTAGAACGCGTGGAGGCTTCACGCTATTCTCCGCAGCATCCACACACAACTCACCACGCGCCCCACAGAGCGCGAGAACCACATTATAGCAACCACGAGGAGGTTGACCCAACGTGACTCTACCCACTCTAGTGACCGCAGCAATTGGTTGCTTAAGAAGCCTGATTGGAGACACTCAGCACGCCCTGGATTCGAACTTCCGACTCCAGGTGTGGTAGTCAGCGTCTTTACTTGCTGAGCTACCCAGGCCCCACCAATTCAGCTAATAAAATTCAGAGAGAAGACAACCTAATTATTTGGGGAAAATATTTGCAAATTTTTTTAAGGGCAGTGGTGGCTCAGCGGTTAAGTCCCCCAGAAGGTTGGGGGTTCAAGCCCCAACACTGCCAAGACACCACTGTTGGGCCCTTGAGCAAGACCCTTGACCAAGACCCTTGACCCTATCTGCTCCAGGGGTGCCGTATCATGGCTGAACCTGCACTCTGACCCCAGCTTAGCTGGGATATGTGAAAAAAAAATATTTCACTGTATATATGCAGAAATGTATGTATAATGTGTGACAATTGATCAATTATTATTATTATTATTATTTTGTGATTTGATTTACGGACACCAGTTCATTTGACATTTTGGCGGATTGGTTGACACATGACAATGCTAAAAGTTAAGCCTTAATAATTTATAATTTCCCTTTTTTTCTTAAATTGTCTTGTAGACCATGTGTTCAATCCAGTTCTGGTAGAGAAAAAGAGATCATAGAGCATAGTGGATGATGCTTTTGGGAGTGATACAAAGGCTATAGCATTTGAGGATGCCTCCAGAGTTCCAGCATCAGTTTGAGGGAGATGGATATAAGAACTGATGGAAACCAAGATCCCAGAGGTATTTGAAATGTGCTATGCTGTTTATAGTGGAAGGGTGATGGCAGTTGAAGAACCAGAATTTTTTCTGGCATTTTTTTGAGTATTTTTTTAAGCTGTATATCCCTGAAGGTTGAATCACACAAACCATGAATTGGTAATAACATGTCAATAACTGTGTATATAAAGTTGATTCATAACATGTCCATATACAGGGGGATTGTCCCTGTAATAAGTCGCTTTGGATAAAAGCGTCTGCTAAATGCATAAATGTAAATAAATGTAAAATTTGTGAAGGGCACTTTCAGATTTGAGAACAAAAAGGGCCCTGTAGCCCACGTTCTGTGCATGTCAGTGGGTTTGAGTATAGTGTTTTGGTAGGGGTGTACAGTTAATAAAATATGCATTCATCTTCGCTGCACCGTAAAAAGTGGTTTGGGTATCAAGTACATTTTTATTTAATTTTTGAAATTATGTCTCAGATTTGTTATGACAAATGTTAAAAAAATATTTGAGATGTTATAAAACGCCAAATGTGTTTGGAATTAACAAGAAGTTGTGCACCCTTTATCTAAAGTAGTTATTTTGAGGAAGAATTATCTAAATTTGTTACTCAAAAATAATTTGTATTAGTTGACAAATTATGCACTATAGCTATTGCTTCTTTATCTACACAATATCACTATAACCCCCCTTGGGGCTATACCCTGTACTCCCACCTGCACCACCTTTTTTTAGACCACCTTTTTTAGAATTTCTTTTCACACAAATTATGTTGCTCCATCAATATTCAATAAAAAGAAATACAATTCTTCGATCTTGATATAGTGTGCCTTTGCCCCATTGTACCCTACTATTTTCTAGGCCCAGACTTTTTCCTAGGCTTTTTTGTCATTGCCGTTGTTGGTTTGAAATCATTTTGGATCAAATTAGACTCAGTTGGCAATTTCCATTTGCCAAAATATTCAATATTCACTAAGGACAATTGGCAGTGATGCAGACGTCTGCAACAAAGTTTTATCAAACAGAGTGTGTAGTTAATTAGTCAAATCAAAGCTTCGGATTTATGGCAATGTCTTTAGATGATGTTTTAGAGATTAATCTAGTGCCACAGTGATCATGATAGATGTTAATATCAGGCAATTATCGTTCATATAATTCAAGTATAGCTCCTGAGAAATGCTGACTGCGTGAATCAATCCGCTTGATGAATGATAATGCCTCATTATTCAGCGTAGCATCTGCCAATGTTCCCTTTATGAGCTATGAGTTATACCTTTGGCTGGGAATATTTTGTATGCACTTAACAGTTTTATCATGTTTGCTTGTTTTTGTTGTTCCCTCTTGAAAATTCATCATGCCCCATTTATACATTAGGAGAAGTGTTAGCGAGTACATTTCAATGCCACTGCCCCGTTCATGCATAATGAGATGTGTTGGTAAATTTCAAACATCACTGAAAAGCCAATTCCTTAGTGTTGTATGACAAGGCCATTCTCAGTTTAATATATATTACATCTCATTAAAGACAGAGTTAGCCACCAGGGTATTATGCTTTGGAAAAGCAGTGCACTTAGGTGATTGGCTTCTCTTTGCTTTTTCTCTCTCTCAGTCTCTGAATTGTGGAATTGATTAAGTTTGTTCTCCCCACCGTTCCTATTTAATCTCAAAATCAAAATGCACTGACCCCAATTTCCATGTGAAATGCTTGGTTAATGGATCTGGACATGTGGCAGGTTTGGGCCACTTTTAAGACAAATTAATAGTTAATTTGCAAATTACACCTGCAAAAAAGAGGCCACGTGGATATTGGATTACACAATAGCAATGACAGTAGAGTGTGTTGCATTGCACACATGAGTACTGATTGAATTAATATTACTGGCCTGTTAGATAGATTGTGATTTGGCAACGGGGCATGCTGTCTATTTAGCTAACAGTTTATTTTTTATGGTGGTACTTTGTCCATGTCTGCTCTGATGAAATAGATGGTTAAAAAGTATGTCACAGTAGTATACCATGGTTTAACGCAGTTCAATGGAATGGAGGAGGCGAGAACCAGCTTGGCAATATAAATTATATTTTAATGATAAACTTAAACAAAAAGCACAAACACACACGACGGTCAGCTGTCCGTAAACGATCTCATCACACCACCGTCTGCAATCGGCCTTTATCCCTCTCAGAGGCTTAATTAGCCTGATAAGGGACCAGGTGTGTATAATCACGACCCGGTCCTCCGCCCTGTCACACATGGTACTTGTGATTAATTTCAAATGGGGAAGAAATAATTGCTGTGCACTATATAGATTGTCTTAGCAATATTGAGATGATTCTTAGATATCTTCTGTCTGAAAATAGAAAGCCTAGTAAGTTTAACACCTTACATTATATACTCTAGATTATAAAACAGACTGAAATTTCAGAAACAGTTTTATTACTTTATGTCAAAGCATTTCTGTTCCCATAAATGCATAAATGTGGGTATTTTCTGTTTTAAAAATACAGTTATGGATATGTCCTATAATTGACCTCTTACCCTTGGTCTTATTTACATTTCTCCTTTAAATTTGTTGTGGTGATGTATATAAATATTTCAAGTCATTACCTTTACATAATTTTATTTGAGAAAGTTTTTATAAGCAATTCAATTTTGTTCATTCAGATTAAGTCATTTTTCATTGAGCCAACATAATTTTGTTAAATTAGGTCAGTGTACTATAATAGTTTTAACTCAACATTAGGTTAAAAACTCAATCTAATCATTTTTTAATCTTTATCCAGCTTATTTTATCTTATTAAACCTTTGTATATGCCAGATGAGCAAGTGTAAGGACAGTGAACTGTTGCACTGCAATTCAGCTAATCAGCATTCATATTAAATATCACTTAACTTGAAAGTCCATCCTTAACCTAATTACAAGCGCCAATATTCACCACAGTGGTAACCCAAACTCCAGCTTAACAGACAATATATCAGAACATTAAACATTAACAAATCTCCTCCTGTTCTCATTTTGCTCAAAAAAGGCACTTATATTTTTAACAGTTGTTCACCCCATCCACTCCCATGCAAAGCAAATGGAAAAACCCTGGCCAGTTTCATAAATCCTACAAAACGTATTTATGTAGTCCCAACTCAAATGGATGAAGTAAACTTACATTTCTTTTTTATGTAATTGTATAAAACATAATAAAATCAAGTTGTGACAAAATTGTTCTAGAATTGTGTAGCTCTAGTTAATTTTAATTAAGTAAACTGGACAACCTGCAAAAATTTTTTGTTTTTCTTTTTTTGTGTATGTGTGTACACTAATCTGTGTGTAACCTGTTTGAAAACATGATTTTACTATTCCTTTTGGTGATGCTAGTGGCCCACAAATTACACACTTCACCTATAAGAGAATGAATCAGTTTACTTCAGTAGTGAATCATATTTGCTTTGAGTTTTCATGTTAATGTTTTCAATGTTCATGTTAATAATAATAATTAAAGAAAGATATTGAACTGCCATATGGCTGTGTAATTGCATGCATTTTGTTAAGCAGAATAAGACTGTGCCAATGTATGACCTTTAAAATGTCACTAATGTAACTTGTGGAAACTACAATGTGGAAAAAGGAAGGGAAGAAGAACAGCTGTGCTTTGTCAGGGTTAAGCTTCAGGAGATGAGATGCCATGTTTATGTTGTGATATTTGTAAAATAGGCAAGGACTTTCTCTGTCATCTTGGAAGCAGAGATAGATAAGGGGATAAGAAACACAGCCAGACAGAAATATAATGGCTTTTCTTTTATTTGCATATGGTTATTTATATTTATTTACAAGTAGACTGGTTATTTCAAACTTCAATATTTTTGGACCTGGTTCAGTACTGCACATTCTAAGTGTTGGAGACACATAAAAGATAGTATATTGAAAGAATGTCATAAACATATGGGATGGTATGAGCATAGGCGGAAATCGCGGGGGTCGGGGGGTCAGGACCCCCATCTGAGGGTTGTCCCCCTAAAATATCATTAAAATATGTGTATTGTAAATAATATAATGATATATTCTTAAAATAATTGTTTAAGAAATAAAATGATACAAATGCAAATGGGGCAACAACAAAAAAACCCTTGGTGTCCCCTTCAAAAATTGCTTTTGAGAATTGTTATGTTTATTAAAATATATTGCATTTAATAACAAGACATAAAACAAAGTGGCATCTGCAATTAAATGATTGTAGACCTTTCCTTTTAGAACTAAATTCACTTTTCTTAACCTCTTTGCTATTTCTTTTAACCAACTGGTCCCAAGGTAATATTTTTTGGATGTATGAAGTCAATTTCCCTCAGATTTGCTCATGTGTTCACAGAGTAACCACAATCATTTTTATTGTATTTTCTATAGCTCTTGTTTTACATTTTTAAAACCTAACATGCTTGTATTTGAAACTTCTTTGAAATTATTTGTTCGGAAAGGATATATTTGTTCTATTTGTCTTTTAAAATAAATGCTATGCTTTAATTTTGTATATGATTCTGTAATACAATGGCATTCATACATTTTAAGTATGGCTAATGTGCCCAAATACATTTTGAGGTCACTGTTTGGCCATATATCATTGATTCTAAGGAACTGTGCCATGAACTAAGACATGATATTTTTATTTATTTAGAGTCCAGAAAAAAAGAGACCATAGATGGTGAACCTGCAGAGTTTGGGTGATTGAGCTGTTAAAAAAGCATGACATAAAGAGGTGTGTGAAAGAACATGGACTTTTACTATAAAAGGTAACAGCAGTAGGTGAATGACTGGAGCGGTAGGGGGTGAGTGAGCAAAGGTTAACACTAAGTTCTGAGGTGGCACAGATCCTGATAACCAGGTCAAGTTTGTTTGCCAGCCTTGTGTGGTGAGAGCTTTCAGTGAGATCAAAGAGGCATGAGAGAGCCCTTGTTGAGCAGGAGGTTTCAGCCAGAAAGCTGATGTCTTCTAGGCTATGTTCACACAGCAGATGAATATGGTTGTCAGTCTTGTTTCAGATGTTGAATAAGGTTATATTCACACACAGTTTAGTTATAAAGGAGAGTGACAACTCAATGTGATCTCATTAGTATTCATATATATTAGTACAGTACGTGTACTAATTCAGACATACAGTTTTGTACATTTGGATAAACACTGAAATGTACAATATGAAATTATTCACAGCACCTAAAATATAAGCACTGTTACAATTGTGACACTTTTGAAACCTACAGTACAGTTATGGTCCATCCATCCATCTTCAACCGCTTATCCGAAGTCGGGTCGCGGGGGCAGCAGCTCCAGCATGCGGCCCCAAACTTCCCTATCCCGAGCCACATTAACCAGCTCTAACTGGGAATTTGCGCGTGATGAAGATGTATGAGTTTATGCGACCAACACCTCGTAAATTAAGTATGACTTTTCATGAGATTTTCAACTGAATATTTATTTCGCGATATAGTCAATGTGCATTAAACCCTTTAATGCATACCTTTGGTCTTTAGTGACCCGGGACCTAATTCCACCCCAGTACATCATCTATTTATTTTTTTATTTTTTTGGAGTTGTGCCCACACCTCTTTAGTATTCCTAAACCTTTCTCTTCTGAATAGTGTACCTAAAATAACGGCAAAACTGCAAAAAAAATAAAAATTAAATAAAAAAGCCAAAGATTGCCAAAAGAGTATAGGGTCATTAAACCCCTAAATATGTGAAAGTGTATTTTTTTTTTTTTTTTTTTTTTTCACTTCCATAAATCATCAATTTATTGTTATTTAATCTCTATAAACATTTACTATAACAGTAAATATATAACAAGACAAATGAGTGCTATAATCATACAAATTACTAATATATCACATTGATTTTCTCTGTGACAATGTTGAATTATCAGTATCCCATATATGTGTACACATACATATTACAATATCATGTACTCATTATCGCTGATGTGTTAGAGATTGACTTGATTTCCTTTTGACATTACTATTTGATAAAGTAGCAATAGGAAGTAAACTACAGCAAGTGTAAAATGTGAACAGTATGATTTGGCTATTGTAATTTGGGTTTACTACTGAAGCTATGTAAGTTGTGCATCAGTATAGCCTGTATGTGCCACTTATGTGTAGTTTACGTGTTATGTGTAGCTCCATATGTGTTTGATAGCCAGATGTGTCTCATGAAATCTAATTTCATAGTGAAAGAAATTAATCCTGTCCTATATTTGTTGCATCATCTCTTTAATATATGGAAAATAAAGCTTACACTGGCGGCCAGAATTTTGGAATAATGCACAGATTTTGCTCTTATGGAAAGAAATTGGTACCTTTATTCACCAAGTGGCATTCAACTGATCACAATGTATAGTCAGGACATTAATAACATGAAAAATTACTATTACAATTTGGGAAAATATCGGAACTTCTTCAACTACCTGAAAGTGTTCTTATCAAAAAAATCCTCCACATGCAGCAATGACAGCTTTGCAGATCCTTGGCATTCTAGCTGTCAGTTTGTCCAGATACTCGGGTGACATTTCACCCCTCGCTTCCTGCAACACTTGCCATAGATTTCTTTTCGGCCACTTCTCATGCACCTTACAGTCTAGCTGATCCCACAAAAGCTCATGCAAATTTTTCCAATTATCTCTTGTCCAATGTCTGTTTCTTTGTCCACTCATTTAGTTTTTCTGTTTCAAAAGTGGCTTTTTCTTTGCAATTCTTCCCATAAGGACAGCACCCCTGAGTCTTCTTTACTTTTGTACATGAAACTGGTGTTGAGCAGCTAGAATTCAATGAAGCTGTCAGCTGATAATGTGTGAGTACGTATCCTCTTGTTTAGTTGTACATCTGGCATTTCACATCTCTTTCTGTCCTGGTTAGAGCCAGTTGTCCTTTGTCTTTGAAGACTGTAGTGCACACCTTTGTATGAAATCTTCATGTTTAGTTTTTTGGCAATTTCAAGCATTATATGACCTTCGTTCCTCAAAACTATGATTGACTGGTCTAGAGAAGTATCTAGAGAAAGCAGTTTCTTTTTTGCCACTTTTGACCTAATATTGACCTCAAGACATGCCAGTCTATTATATACAGTGGCAACTCAAAAACAAACACAAAGACAATGTTATGCTTCTTTTAATGAACCAAAAAGCTTTCAACTGCGTTTGATATAATGGCAAGTGATTTTCTAGTACCAAATGAGCAATTTAGCATGATTAATCAAGGATAAGGTGTTGGAGTGATGGGTGCTGGAAATGGGGCCTGTCTAGTTTTATCAAAAAGAAAAGTTTTCAAACATTGATGGTGCTGTTTTTACATCAGTATTGTTCTGAATATATTTTGTGATCAGTTGAATGCCACTCTGATTAATTAAATACCAATTTCCTTCAGAAACAGCTAAATCTATACATTATTACAAACTTTTGGCTGCCAGTGTAATATATCAGAATATATTCAATTCTATTATTTTCTAATTATTTGAAAATCATTTTTAAGACTTGACACTATCTGGGCATTTTTTTTATTTATTTTTTAGATCCATTTGTGATAGATATACATGCCTGGGTCTCTAAAGATCCAAATATGTAATAATGTTTGGCGAAAAACCCATGAATTTAAGAGTGTATTCAGTTAGAATAAAGAAATCCAATTTATTTGAATAGCACTTTTCACAATACATGTTTAGAGCAGTTTAGATAGTAAATAAATAATTTTGGTATAAACAATGACAACAAAAGTGACCAGATAATCTTTTCTTGATCGACACCTATAGACAAACATCTTTATCTAGGAGACAAAAGGAACAGGCAGCTGCTACAATGCATGCTTGTCATGAAATACTACTAGTAGGCTATTAATTAGCTAATTTAATGGCAGATTTGAGAGGAAGTGGCCTGATTGGAAAATGATGTGAATTTTATATCCCTGACAATGCCCAGCTCTCACTTTGATGGCTAAAATATTATGCAGTAAAAAGTAAATGGTAAAGTAGACATATTGTAGCAAATAAAAGTTAGCCTGGCAGCCATAAAGTTCAAAATATCTAAACAGAGGACTAGTTGAAGTTGAATTACATGAAAATTGTATTTCAGACTTTTTTTATTGTAAAAAACCAATATCTATCTATCTATCTATCTATCTATCTATCTATCTATCTATCTATCTATCTATCTATCTATCTATCTATCTATCTATCTATCTATCTATCTATCTATCTATCATGGCAGCGGGGGCGTGGTCAAGTGCCCATCAATAGAGAGAGAAGCGGTAAGGTATCTATATACCTTTTTATCTAATCTACATAATTCAGCACTCAGATATGGGCATTTGTGAAATTCTACCCTTGTTTTAATTCATAACTAATTTTTCAAAGTGCCTCTGCATCAAAGACTCCATTTATTTTTAATATATCAATTACAGTATATTCAGTGGAATCTCCAAACTGTTTTAGTAGAGACCAAATGCTTTCTTCAAGTTCACTTTTCAGAGATCATAATGACATATATTTTGCAGATAAACCTTTATGGTGGAGATAACAAGCACTTACTACATTCAAAGCAGAGTCAGACATATGTGAGGCATTTGATCCCAATCTAGCTGGAGTGCATTTAATGTGAACAGGGTTAATAGAGTTCACTGTAATGATACAGGCAACAAGCATTTCAGTTCTAGTTGAAATGACACCATGTCACATTTTGCCCATGGAGGAAAAAATAGATACATATTTTATCAAATGCAACCAAAGCTAAATTTCTAAAGGACACAATTTTAACAAGATGAGTGAGCAACACTGTAGAACATGCACACTATTTAAAAATAATTAAGATCATAGGTATCACTTTACAATAAAGTTCAATTTGTTAACATTATTAACGACATTACTTAGCATGAAATAATAATGAACAATAGTTTTACAGTATTTATTAAACTTGTTCATTTAAATTTATAGTAATACATTTTTTAAATCAAAAGCTGTATATGTTAACATTGGTTAATGCACGTTAATTATCTATAAAAAAAAAAATATTTTTGGATAATAATAATGCTGTAAAACACACAATATCCCTTGTTAGTTGATGAGAACCTTATTCTAAAGTGCTACCAGAAAATGCTGGTGACTGAGGCTGTCAATCCGTTTTGCCTGATAGCAAACAAAGTCACTATTTATTCAAAAGTCTTATATTGTGGGGTGAGAGTTTTCTGTATGCCTATTATGCTTTATTTTAAACACACTGGTGAGTTTGGTCTTCATTAAGAAAGTGTTGGTTTCTTCTTTTACATACCCTCATTCCTGGAAATTGGAATAAAAACCGCTTGGCTGGTGAAGTGAAGCCGATAAGGCCATTTAAAAAACTAATCAGGAAAGTTTACAATTAATTTCAGCTTAAATATTCAGGAAATAAGGAAAGAGTACTACATAGTCTGCAAGGCATGAGAGGTGATTTGGTGTAATATTTTCTGCAGTGTTTTATTGCTGTTGACAGCTATTACCTTGAGAGCCATGGAACTTTTCTAGCTTATCTTTATCATCACTACACAGCAGTACTGGTGGCAAAACAGTGAACAATGCAAACATCAACCATTAAAATAATTCTTCATGCATTTATAGAGAAACATTACAAAACACAGTTGGCTAATGAGGTCACAAATCTCGGCAAGACCACCCAGCTATAGAATTTGTCTTGGAAATTAAAAAACATGAGGCAACATTTGGTTTCTACCAACCAAATCAGGTTGAAGAAATTAGAGCATTAATTTACTTGATTAAGTTCATTACGATACTCCGGGTTGGATGGCAGCCATCAAATTGATTCTGCCGACACAGAACATTAAACATTATGCATAAGCAGTGTTTATGATGTGTTGCATTACCATTTAATTACCTCTGATTACAACTAAACAGAAAAACTTGGACCAAACTTAATAAGGGTGTTTCTTCAAATATAGGCACAATGTGGACTCTTAGGAAATAAACTTCCTTAAAACACATGTGATGAGGAGTCTCATAATAAAGGAGAGCCGGAGACGTCAGTTTAACGTTAAATTTAAGTTATGTTGACTGTTCTGCCGGATCCCGCCTCCTTGTCCATCCTGAACCCGTTTCAACACACTATACACACTCTCGCTTGTTTATTTAGTTTGTCTACTAACTATGTAAGTAGGGTTGCAGTGGTATACCGGTTTGAAAATTGACGGTTATCATACCATGTACATTTACTTATCTACGGTATTGAGAAAAAAATGCAACCGGACGGAGAATCTCACATGCGTGTGCGCATCTCCTTTATTCCTTGTCTGCCTGTCAGACTTGTCAACTTGCGACACGCACATGCGCGCGCAGCGGACAAAATGTCTGAGAGATGCGAGGCGAGGGGGTCTGACCATTGTTGCCAACTTAGCGACTTTGTTGCTATTTTTAGCGACTTTTCAGACCCCTTTAGCGACATTTTTTCAAAAAAGCAACTAGCGACAAATCTAGCGACTTTTTGGACAAACCTTAGCAACTTTCCAAATTCCAAATATCGCCAGTACTGCAAGCGTGAGGTCTTCCCCGCTGCGTCTGCTCTGTTCAGTGAGCGGCTGAGAGGAGCAGCACATTCCCTTGACTGCACGCCAGAGGACATAGACATGAATGAGCTGCGCATGTGCACGCTGTGTTAGCAGGAACCAATCAGTGATCACATAGCAGCTGCCTTCTCCTTTGTTTTAATTCAAAACATTTAATTTGTCCGTTTTTTCTTGGCATGCGCTTATATTCACTACTAATCAGAGTTTTAGTTCATTCCGGTTCGGTTTCTGAACTCTCCGACTTCAGATCGTATATTTACAGACTCTATACATTTTACTTATCCAAACACAACAATAAACCTTCTTCAAACTCAAACATGTAACGTTAGCTAAGTTCCGTTGTCTAACAGAAAATATGTAATTGAGAACCGTTTTACTGGACATTTGGCTATATACTTATATAAAAACAGTATGAGCACGGTTTAGGGGAGATAACAGTTATTATAAACTGAAGTAGGCTACAGTACCGACAAATTAGGCAGAATGCAAATACGACGCGATGACGTCATTAATATGCTAATGACGCATGACGTCATCTGGCGACATTTAGCTACTTTTCGAGCAGGCTTTAGCTACTTTCCATTGAAAATAGTTGGCAACACTGGGTCTGACATGAGTGTGTGTGTGAGTTAAAGCAGTGTTTCTCAACTGGTCTATTCAGACTGGGTCACGGACAGCAGGGAAAAACAATGCCATGGTTCTCCCATTGAAGGCATTTCGGCGGCCGCCCAAGTGATAGATAATTTAGGACTGCCGATGCAGATTTATTGATAATCTCGCAAACAGCTAAAGCAGACACGGGCAACATACGGCCCGCGGATCATTTATCGTAAAAGCGTTTTTATTTTTCATTGGATATTTCAGTTAACTTGCATTGGGACCTAACGCATCTCCACAAGCGTTTAACATGCTCAGGGTTGCCAGTTAAGAGATGAAACACCCCCAGTTTGAGATTTATACATGCGCAAATTGGAAATATTCTGCCTAATGTTACACTTATGTTGTGCAATCTGGCAACCATGCAAGTCTCGCTTTCTCCTTTGATCAAACTTAGCGATCTGTAGTGCAATATTCTGCTCAAGGAAGAGTCTTATACGGCTACTCTGTGTCCATTATTGAGTCTGCTTGTTATGTTTGGTGCTACTAATTTTGCAGGTAAACCTTCTCCGTGATTAATTGAAATAAAAAAGTAGATCTCGGCATCATTGACACATGGAGGGGTAATCATTGACATGCAAGCAAAAGCAAGCCGAAGATGTGGCTCCTTTACCAAAATAGTTAAAAATATTGAATTACACACATCACCTTTACAAATTTGTTTTACATGAATATAATAAACTGTTATATTTTGTTATATTAGGTAACAAACGGGATAATAATGGGCTCAGATATGTAAATATGCTCTTCAATTTTTAAAAGGGGGAGAGACAACTTTCTGTAGATTTTGTTGTTGACATCAACAACAAAAAAAATGACACTTGATGCATGTCCTTGTACTGGAAAACCATGAACAAAACTATGCAACATAAAAGGAAATGCAACCCAGGATACATTAAATACAGGTTATGTTTAATCTATGGCAGGTCGACATTGTCCTGAAGCAAAACCAGTTGAGAAGCACTGAGTTAAAGGTACAGACAGGAGCAGTCTGGCCTCGCTGTCATCTACAGTGTAGGTTAATTATTAAACATGATCAATAATCATTTAACATGTAAACTAACATGTTATAGTTACATGATATTTTATCATGTTTATAATTCTGTTAGCTTTCTTATTTTTTCTAAGTTATTTTCAAAAGGGAGACTTTTTTTAACATACTTCAATAAAATAAATGGTTTCAAGTTTCAATTATAATAAAGTGTTTGCTCGAAAATGAATAAATAAATAAAATAACCCTTCTGTTTTCACTGATAATAGTAATTGTGTTATACCGTATACCGTGATACTGTGAAACTGTGTTATTTTCTGAGATGGTTATCATACGGTGAAAATCTCATACCGTTGCAACCCTACATGTAAGTAAATATTTCCACCACACGTTTTACCCACCAGATCTTCAACTATGTATTGTGTTTAGTAGCATTCTGAACTGAAAAAAATAAAGTGAACCTAAAAAATTTACTGCTTTTAGTCAAGTAAAAATATTATTTAACAGCACAGAATCAACCTGAAAACATTTCTTTACACATCACAATTTATTTAATTAAGGTTACACTTGCAGGTTACCACTTTTACAGTGTGTAGTAGAAATGACAATAATGTAAATGCCATTTTTGGAATAAAATAACAGACACCTTTGTTTTACTAAGGCTAATTTTATTATAAAATATGTAACTTAAATACAATTAAAAAAAAAATATATATATTTTTTTTTTTTTTGCTAAATGTTTGCAAAAGCTTAATTGGAAATTATACAAAATAAAAATACTTTTCTAATTTCTTTACATTTAACTTCACTGATACTATTGTCTTGTTGGTAAACATCTTGTAAAAAAATGCATCAGTGGCAAAATTGTTGTTTGTTATAGAAATGACACCATAACGGAGGAACAGTCACAATTTGTGTTAAAATTGCTAAATTGTTTTCATGCTATAAATATTGATAATGTTTATTTACTGTTTATTTAAAGGTGCTCTCATTAACTTTTGTCTTTAGTATCATCTTGGACTTACACTGACACTATCGGCTTGGATTTTTCAGTTTCAGTTTTCAGTTTCAGATGCCATTGTAGGAATTTAGTATTCACAGTCAGCCATGATTACTTTTAATCCATGAGTGAAAGTGTCAAATAGTATTCGGCTGATCATGTGATTCTCACATGGCAAACCCATGTGCGGACCCTCTCCATGTAGAATAAACAGCTTTTATAAGATTACTGATATGACTGGAGTCTTCATTTTAATGTTAGTGGTCATGATTTCCTACATATATTGCAACATTACATTTCATGTCTTGTGTGCACCTTTAGAATGGGAAAAAGAGGCCGCACTATGCATATATTGTAAATTTAAATAAACAATATATGCATAGTGCGGCCTCTTTTTCCATTCTATATGTTATCTTTTAGGCCAGCACTCTTAAAAATCATCATATACACCAGGTGAAGCCTGCTCTCATCCTCACTTACTTGTGTGCACCTTTAAAATATCATATTTAAAAAATTATAATTAGCCATTTCATAATGGATTTTCATGTTTTAAGATTGAAATTCTGGAATATATATATATATATATATATATATATATATATATATATATATATATATATATATATATATATATATATATTCGTTTTTTATTAATATATATAAAAAAACCTGGGACAAAGTGCCTAAATGTGAAGAAACTCTCATTATGTAAACACCTATTAAGTAAACTATTTCGTAGAGAAAACAAGACTAACAGGTAATTCACTCAGCCATCCATGTGTAGAAGACGTGTCACAATGATCAGCCCATCTGTGTGGCACCCACTGGAATAGCACTTCTCCATCAGTGTCCCTGACAGGCTGAAAAAAGTAAAATATGATTTGTGCACAGACGGTGTGTTCCATATGGTCTGTGTATTCTGACAAAACTGTGACCTTAAACAGATGTGTCACATTTCCATGTGTTGATGGCGGGCAGGAGACACACCTGTTTTCTATGACAACCCAGACGCAAGAACAATAGTACAGTGACATCATTTAAAATTTTTATAAAGAAAGTGTGAAAGCTTGGCTGTCCAAAGTTATCGCCACAATGCTAGGGTGTCATGGGTGGTTGCCAGGGCATTGCTTTTTGGTTGCTAAGTGGTTTGTAGCATGCTACTACTGTATATGGTTACTAGGGTTTTATGGGTGTTTGTTAAGAGGCATCGCTAAGTGGATGCTGGATGGTTGCTTTCTGGCTCAAGTCTAAATAGCCCACCCACAGGTCTCCAGATATGTCTTAGGTCCCTCCTTCAATATGTCTATTGGAATAATTTGTTGTTGTTGTTGATGATGATAATGATGATGTTGATTTTGTTGTTGTTTGGTTTTTTATTTCTTTTGGGCTTTCTTTATCGTATGTCAGGTTAAGATTTTAAGTAAGATCACTGAGAAAAGTAATAGCATGCTTCTCCTCATCAAGCCACATAATTTAAGGTGCAGTATCATTCATGTCAGTAACACAGTAGATGGTAATTTCTTGCGAATTTAAAAAAAGTTTCTCCCCTTTTTCTCCCCCAATTTGGAATTCCCAATGCGCTCTAAGTACTTGTGATGGCGTAGTGACTCAATCCGGGTGTGGAGTACGAATCTCAGTTGACTCCACGTCTGAGACTTTCAATCCGCGCATCTTATCACGAGGCTTGTTGAGCGCGTTACCGTGGAGACATAGCGTGTGGAGTCTTCGTGCTGTTCTCTACAGCATCCACACACAACTCACCACGTGCCCCACCGAGAGTGAACCACATTATAGCAACCACAAGGAGGTTGCCCCATGTGACTCTACCCTCCCTAGTAACCGGGACAATTTGGTCATTCAGCACGCCCTGGATTCAAACTCATGACTCCAGGGGTGGTAGTCAGCGTCTTTATTCGCGGAGCTACCCAGGCCACCTTGCAAATTTCAATTGAACGTTTAATTAAATTAAATCATATTGTAAATTTATTCGACCAGTCTTCAGAGGATTGGTGAAGATTATTTAGCACATTTGATAATATAAGTTATATGTTGCTATTGTATGCTTCAATGTCCATCCAAACATAGAAAAATTGTGTACACCTAACATACAAATATCTACAAATGCGAATGACATCAACCTGGCTATATAGGCCAAAAGCAATCCTAAGAATGACATCATAATTCTGTAATGTAATTTATCAGAGGTTCAAGGGAACGCCAGAAAAATGCAATATCCTCCCTCACCTAATATACAACTGTCAACTGACAACTGTCCATGGTGCATTGAGAATGTAAGGATATAAAATACTTTCTGATGTAGCAGCCAACCTCTGCCATCACAAGTTTTTAATTCAGGTGCATTTGAAAGATGTGTCAGTCCGCATTTAATGTAGCTGTAGACCTGCAAAGGACATTGATTGTCACTACAGAGGAGCCATTTGTGTGAGGAAAAGGAGCACAACCGGCGTGTTAAAAAACAAGTTTCACGGTTTGATGGATACGCCCCCCGCCAGAAGTACCATCAGAAGGAATGTACTGTGAATAATCTTAGGCACATGTCTATGAGCCCTCCATTGTGTATTCTGTGCACAAGTGTTGAGTGCTGTGAACAGGTGTGAAGTGCTCTGGGCTTCACGACATAATTTGTCTCAATGACACATCTGTCATCCACAGCTCCTTATTGAGGTATGTCCGATATACCTGAGAGTGTATCTGATGTATTTTCGTAACCGAGATGAAATCTGGAGCCAGTAATGTATGACCAAAACTTTAGAGATGGATTGATGGCCCCATGGGAAACGAAAAGGGGGAGAATAAATAAACTGATTGCATTGAACTTGTTGCAAGTTCTCTTAATTATATAGCTTATATAAAGTGCATTCTTGAACTTTCTGAAGATGCATTCCAGCACTTTCTAAAGATGAGGATGGGGTTCCTCTAAATATAGTAATTAAAGTAAAATTAAGGTCCACTAATAAAACGTCTTCTGATTCCTTGATGATCGGAAAGTCAATTACTTCGTATCTATGCATTTTATTTTCTCATTACAATTTCCAGCACTCCTCTATTTGCCACTTTTAAATTAAAGCCAGCACTCAGTGCATCAAGCTCTGGTTTAATCAAGTGGAAACCTCCAAAGCCCCCTCTGACTGTGTGGCATGCAATCAAATCCAGCCTCTCAACCTATCACCAGGAGCCCAAGCTTCATCAGAATCAGCCACACTGTGGCATATCTGCATTAAGGAGGTTGAATCTGTGACTCCCTAAAAAGGCTCTCAGTGTGACTAATGCCCAAAGTGAGCTGAAATCTTACTCGTTTCTCAAATTATGTAATATACACTGAGCACTTGCACTATACTCAATGCACTTGGCCATCTAGTGTATGAATTTTCAACTGGTAGTATTGTCTGTCTCAAACCTAATGTAAAATCCATCTTAAACCAGCCTAAATTGTTTACATTGTGCATTTCCTGTACAATGGAACTCACTGCTTAACCACCATAGTGCGATGCATCACTGAAGAAAATGAACTAGCTAGTCACAACTGTTTCCCGAATCTGTAGTAACGAGGATGCACATCCATCTTTCGAACCATGTTGGTTCAACTATATAGAGCTGTCTTTAATGCCGTTATGCAGGGGGTGGGGTAATAACTTCTACGGATATTAAATTATAATAGCTTATTCACACGTACATCAGAAAGTTGTTTGATGTGGAAAAGCTTATGAAGACATGAAAGTGGTGTGGACTATGGAATGTGACAGATACATTGCACTGCAATATTGGGGTTTCCCTCTACATCAGACTTCGGGGTTCCCCAATACACTTGAGCACATGTGCACTCTTCTAAAACTTATAAGACCTTCACTTATGAGTTAACATTGACACGTTATTTTTTTTTTATTGTCATCAGCAAAGTCTGCAAGGACTAAATGTGTATCACAAAGCATACCTAGTGCATCACCACGATCCAGAAAGCGTAAAAATGTAAACAACTTTTTTAAATTGTATTTTATTTTTTTAGTCATGAACATCCATAACAATTGTTTGTTTTATATAATTTTATTTTAGGTAGTAATGTAAATATGTCATAGATTTTGTTATCATGTTGACCTCTCCTAGCGAGATTCGAACCAGCGTCTCTGGCATGGAAGGCGGGTGTGCTAACAAGGAGGCTAAAGGCTAGAGCCTCTAGTGTCGCTATTGTGCCTCCTGAGGCCAGGGGAGTGAGGTTTACACACTCTACAGCTTCCTACCATCTGACTATCGTTACAATCAACCCGCTCAAAGTGGAATTTGAACCAGCGTCTCCGGTATGGGAGGTAGGCGGCTAAAATAACGCTACATTATATAGAACAAGGAAGCGTCAGTCGCTAGTGCACCTCTTGAGGCCAGGAGAGTGAGATTATAAACTGCACAGCTACCTACAAGCTGGCTACTTTTACACTTGTATTGCAAAATGGCATAGAATTTTGGAGAACTTTCCTGTCTTTTTTAAAAGGAGACACAATGTGGGGAAGAGGAGATGACCTATCGACATTGTTTGAAAGCTATAATAACTTAAATGATGACAGGCTGAAGTCTCATTGAATGATTTATGGCTGGCAAAAGTAGCATCTGTGGCGGGATGTCAGCTGTCAGCTGTCAAGAGATGAAAGCTTTCAGATGTGGCTTGCAGCATTTGCCAATGTGCCACAGTATCCTGCAGCCCAGGGATGGGGTGAGGGGTATGGGGATGGGGAGAGTCGAGCAGATGTCGTAGTTGAACGCAGCCTCCGTAACACATTATGATGTGGGACGTGGGAGGCAAATGCTAGAGGACACTAGTGTTGCCAGTCAGATTGTGGTGACTACTGCACTTGTAGGCATTTTGTAGAATGTATCACATTTCCCAATGGTAGGGTAATCACATACTCAAAGGAGGGTTTGTAGGTCATAAAACCTCCAAATACAACACTGTTATGCAACTCCTATGAAGCTATACATGCTGTAAAACACCTACTCTCCATATGCACATGAGTCAAAGATTATGATATTCAAATGATCATAGTAATAAATTCCTTATTATTTAACAAGATTTTTTTTGTAACAGATAATGTCCATATTTTCTAATCTGGAAAAAAAAAAAAGCTTCCATGTAAATCTTAGTTTTTGTCCAAACCATCCGCCACCGTGAAAAGCAACGAGTGACAGGACATTTTACTGATTGCTTCTATTTCTTATTCTGCCGTGTCATTCTGAGGAGCCCCGCCCACAGTTGTGCAAAATCACTGCTTCTCATAACTGTACATTAAATACCAAATATGTTCTGATTGGCTGTGAGTATTTTAGTCATGCAGCAGTTTCGCGTTCATTGTGGAAAGACAATTGTTTTATGTAGCATGTGTGTATATTATTGCATTTGAGTAATTTAAAGGGTAAAATGTTATTCAGATGTTCTATATTATTAAACAGAGAAAGTATTCTTCATATTGTGAGTAAAGTCTTCAATGCAATTCCATTGTTCACCAATAGGCAGCCGCACATAGGTCAGTCATTCAGCTTAAATGAAGTGAAATCTTGCGTGTACTACATACATACTGTACTAATGTTAGTCAATAAACAACACATCATAAGATTATGAAGCACAGACATTATTCACACCACCAGTCCAAAATTAAACATATACACTAAAATTCCTCGGATTCTTTATTTGTTCTGACCTCAGACTTGTATACACACTGTAAAATAATTCTGGAATTTGAGTGGTAAAAGACTGTAAAATTGCTACAGTAAAAAATAATAATAATTGGTTAATGGGTAGTTACCTTAAAATATACAGTAATAATATGAACGTTAATGACCCATAAAATGTACAGGCAATAAAATTACATCCCGTAAAGCCTGAAACACGGTCACCGTAATTTTGACAGTAAATGTTTGGCAACCACAGCTGCCGGTAGTTTACCGTAAATTAAAATAATAATAATAATAATTTTGCACTGCATCTTTCCGGGGACTTGGCATGGATTTTTTAGGTTTTTCTTGATATAGATTTATGGGTGTTTTTCCATTTACCTCATTTTTCCTCCCGTTGATGGTCACAAATGGCGGCTGCAAGGAAAAAGTCACTAAAGAGGTCAAAATGTGATTGTTCACACAATTCATTAGTTTTAATATGAGTGAATCTACTTTGTGGGATTTTGCACTGTAATCTTATACACTGAATTTTGCAAGAGAAATGCAATTTAAGTATTATTATTAGAGCATTAGTATTTTGGTTTTGTAAAATATGTACTTCTAGTTGGGTTAATTTGACATATTTGCATTTAAAAAAAAAATTTAATGTGGGCCTGTGTGATGAGTGAGCTATTGCCAAATACAAATTATTTGCTAGGCATTTTGCATATATTACAGAAATAAAACATTAAATAGCTCATGTCTGAACTACACTTGTCACATCATGCCTTTTTAGCAAACAGTTTGTAATTTTTTGTTTATATTTTGTTGGCTCTTACCCTCGCTATTCTTAATTCTTAGCAACTTTGTCCCAAACTCTGTTGCTATCTGGGTAATGTCGTATCTTTAGAGCACCCACAGCATTGATGTGATGTTATTGCAGGTTTACTGGTATCCAACATTCAAGTTGTTGTTTTCCTGGAAAATGTCAGAGTTAAGTAAGATTGTCTGAAGTTTTTGTTTCTTGAAACTAAAATTGCTGGTCTTATGGTTTCTAGATTTAGACGAAATAGGCGCTGGCACCAGCTGGGTGAGCCAATGAGGATAATTAAAATAATTACTTTTGTACAATCAATAGGATATTATTTATCAACCTGAGCTGTACCCTAGACAAGTTTGATTTCAGTGTTTTGCCACTCACTTGAGATTTATTATTTCAGCAATAAAAGATTCAGCCCTACAATAAAATAAAGCTTTAATAAAATATATTTTGGGCTTATGTAACATCCATATTGAACAAGCATTTTGAATAGGAGAAAAAGTACAGCCACAATAAGAGACAGCACAGATACAGAATAAAATACTTCTAAGAACCGAAGAATGAACATCAGATCAATAGGACTGCAGTCACTACAGACATTAATTTCACCTCATACGGGACTCACAAAAGACACATTGGAACAACATCAAAGCGTCTGCACTCCTACAGAAAAAAAGGACATGATGGACTGAATAATATATATGCTGTAGGAGTGATAGCACTGCTCAGGAGAACAGGTTAGACAACAGCAGGGTTTATGTAGAAGGCATCCTTGCCCAAAGCGGTCTTCACATTTGTTTAAACCCTGGCACTGGACAGGCATTGGAAATCAGTCCACCATGGAGTTGAACAGCAAGGTCGGTGTTTTGTGAGGGTTGAGAGGAGTTCAGCTTGTGCAAAATCTTGAAGATACCCTTTTTATGGAAAAAAAAGATTTTTTTTTATTTAAATTTATTATTGTAAAATCTTTGCCTGGAGATATTTATTCAAAAGGGGGATGTGCAGGTCAATTCCATCAGATGCAGAAAGCAGAATATGTTCATTTCTAATTTGATTGTAAGTCATGGCCTTTTTCACACAGCACACAAAAGCAGTGTGTACTTATTTACACTACTCGCGTAACCCTGAAATCCCTTTATTCTATATAGTTATGTTTCTTGTAAATGTATTGTGTTTTAAGGATAGATATTCGTACTGGGTAACAACATAAAAATACTGATTAAGAAATAGGGCTGGTTAAAAATATAGATTTTTCTGATTAATCACAATCTTCATTTGAACAATTTCGATATCTATTTCTAAAATCACAAGATTGATCTTTTTCTCTATACCAGTGGTGCTTATGTCGATTGCGACTGAACAGTCAACAACCACTGCTTGATCTTGTTAACAGTGTAAAAGTAAAAGAGAGTTGAGAAAGACGCTACACATATAACAAAAATCTCCTTATTTTGGCTCTTGTGCTTTTTGATTGACTGATATGTGCACACCTGAACAGTAAAATAATCTGTGAAAATATTTGTCTTGGTGAGAGTCACTATATAGGCTCACTGAGCACTTTATTAGGAACACTGTGGTTCTAATAAAGTGCCCGACATGGTCTTCTGCTGTTGTAGCCCATCCACCTTAAGGTTCAACGTGTTGTGCATTCTGAGATTCTATTTGGCTCACTACAATTGTACAATGTGGTTATCTGAGTTACCGTTGCCATTTTGTCAGCTCGAACATCTGGGCACTCTCTGTTGACCTCTCTCATCAATAAGGCGTTTCTGTCAGCAGAACTGCCGCTCACTGTATGTTTTTTTTTTTTGTTTCTGGTACCATTCTGAGTAAACTCAAGACTGTTGAGTGTGAAAATCCCAGGAGATCAGCAGTTTGCAGAAAAACTCTAATCAGCCCATCTGGTACCAACAATCATGCTATGGTCACTTGGTCACTCATCATGCCAATCACTAAGACAAAATTTTTTCCCCATTCTGATAGTTGATGTAAACATTAACTGAAGCTGCTGACCTGTATCTGCATGATTTTATTCATTGCACTGCTGCCACACTGATTAGATAATCGCATGATTAAGTAGTTTAGGCCTAAAGTAAATGTAAACAGCGAAACATAAAAGTGGATTTGAATCTAAATAGCAAACTTAAAATGTAAATGAAGCCTAATAGACCTGCCAATGTATATCGTTAATATTATTATTGTTAAATCAAAAAACATTAACAAGAAAACAAATCACTGGTCTCTGGACCAAAGAAGCCTATTCATGTTTTATAATAATACATTGAAGGCCAGTGACTTAAGTAGTTTCGTGTTACATTTCATTAATCATCATATTGCTTCCATATGTTAGCAAAATTAACATTATAACTGAAATGGAATTGATACAAATCAAATTGGAATCAAATCAAGAGCTTGTGAATGTCATTTGTTTATTTACAAAAATGTAATCTAACTAGTGCTGCACTCTTATACTGTACATTAATCTGTTTTCTTTTTAATCTTTTATGATCTGTATGACAAGGCTACAGAACATTTTAGCTTTAAAGGAGTTTGTGACCCTGATAGCACACTTACATCACCCAGACATCTATTTGATGTGTGTTTACATCTGGAGACATATTTTTTACATTGTTTGCTTATCTGCATTACATCTATAAGACTTATGTCAATAAGTATGTCTCGGATGTCAATGAGACATTTAGCTGATGTCTTTGAGATGTTTATGATTTAGAATATTCGTAAGTCCGATCTTTTTAAGATGTTTAGCAGATGTTAATTAGATTGTGATGCTTTCCAGATGGAAATATCTAAAACCGACATCTCGGAGATGTCTGGTACTGCTACATGTGCTATCTGGATAATAAACAGAGATTTGTACAGATGGTCCTTCCAATGATAAAGGCATGAAGGAGTCTTGGCATATTGTAGGGGGTACATTACCTGCCCATAAACACATCGTACTCCCTTTCCCTTTTTTAAACCTCATAAATCCACTATAGGGCCTATAGATGGAAGTTCTTTGGATGTCAAGCCTGAGCATTCCTTCAGAAAAAATTCCAGACCTTTCTAAGTGCCACCTAGTCTCGCAATCAGGTTCACTGCCCTAGTGCATCTCACAAGGAATGTACAGTTGCATCTTAAGACTTAAGCATAATTTAATGGACCGATGCAAAACATCCAGCCACTATCTTCTCATCAGTTTACCACCCAAAGACACTGAGTATGCAAGCATTTATTCATTTATTTATAACTTGAGGTTAATTATATTTAAGTTAACGTATTGATGCTATTAGTGTTGTCAATAGTACCGGTACTTCGGTACCAAGTCGATACTAAAATAAAATAAAAAGATGTAACGATACCAGTGGTTCTGCAGTACCGGTAGTACCGAGCACCGACTCAATCCAGTACCAGCACGCAGCATGACTGAAACACGACTGCTTTAAAATGCCCATTTTGAGCACATGCTCTGTTACTCCTTACACTCAAATAGACAATTAAACAAATTAAAATCGTGTCCTTGAGTGATTTATTAAACCACTAAAGGCTGCAATTTTTATGTGGAAGAGCTGCATACTTTGAATGTATAAATCTGACCACTCATACATATGCTAAAATGCTCTGCACTTGTCAAGAAAACTGGAATCAGAATTTACAACCTTCCTCAACTCAATCAGAATCCAGGACTATCAGAAACATAAAAAATACTGCCTGACAGAAATGGAAGGATTTATCAAGGATTTGAAAATTAATCTTTAGTTTCCTTGTCAGGCAGGATCAGCCGTAGCCCTGTAACATGGGCCCTCACATATTCTCTCAACTTGTGATAACACACATGTCTGCACAGTCGTGTGCGCGTGTGTGTGTTTAGAATGTATATGCTTAGCATTGCGCTTGAAGGGGTATATTGATCTGAAAAGACTGCCCCAATGTCATTATTTTTCTGTACATCAAAATTAAACAAAAAGCTAATTTTTATATGTAAATGTAAGGCCCAGAGGCCTCTAAACCAAAAGGGCCCCAAGCTCTAAATCAATTATTTATTTATTTTGAGATATATATTAAAAATCCACAAACATCAGCATACTATAAATATTATGCACCATACCATTTGTTCGGCGAATGCTTTCTGTAGGACTCGAGTGCATGCTCAAGGAATCTGTATCTCACAGGTAAAGCGTGTTTATTTGAAGGACTACAGAGAACAGCATCTGATTTACAAAATGCTTCCAAACACAAGCATGAGGTTCCGTTTACCCTGTCTGTCTACAAAGCTGTTGGTTAAAATTCATATAAGCGACAGAAGTCATGCAACAGTATAAATTACTTTAAAATGTTTAAATCGCGCATGCATTTAATGTTAAATGATAAAGCGAAAGATACTAAAATACCTTAAATATGTGAATGGTAAACTTTTGCAATGGCCTATTTGGTTAACCGCCAGAGTTCACGAACGGTTATTGTGTTATTTGTCGGGACTTGGGAATAAAGGACGTTTATTGCCATGGATGCGTCAAACACAATCTCAGATTAGTAGGGAATAAAGTGCAGTTAGCTATGAGTCGAAATACCACAATAAATAGATCTTAAAATGATAAAATCACATTAAAGTCGAACAAAAATAATCTCTGTCCCTGCCTGCAACATAGTAGGACTGTTCTTAATCAATGAAAAATGTGTAATTCTGCCCAGGCAGTTTCACTTTCCATGAGGCATCAAACAGCACGGTTTATAGGACGACTTCAGGATGATTTGATTTTTAAATGATTCAGCATTTAACTTGTGTAATTATTGCCTGCACACCAGAGCAAAAGGGGGGGAAAAAACGTTGGCTCACTGTTTAACAAGCACTGAAACTTGGCCAAGTGAAAAACAATCTGTATCTGTACAATAATGTGTAACAGTAACATTTCTCTTTGCAACTTCAACTTCAATCAGAATGTTGATTTGTGACACCAGTGCTGAAAAAGCTTGATGCAGCGCAACAAATGGTGAAACAGAACACAGGTGTCTCAAGATGTGTTTTTAAATATTAATGTTCGTTTAAATTTAATGCAGTATCTAAACAATGCCATGGTCCTGAGTTGTGGCATGGTGCAATGATCAAAGACGTCCAGTCCAGTGCGTCTTTACATAGAAAAACCATTTAAAAACACTGCAGACACACTTGTGAACAGCTTGTAACTTGCCATATAGCTAACTTGAAAAACTGACCCGAACCAGGCCCAAAGCCTGTAGGTTTGTTGGGTACCATCAGACATGGATTGGGTTGAAGACCTCGCGTGCAGAATAACCGAATAGTGATTTTGATATTTGATTTCCATGCACATCCCTAATAATAACGCACGATTTTGATTTGGTTCTTAATTAAAAGTACATATAATTGGCTGTGTCAGACATTGCTACAAACTTTTTGTTGGGCCACATGTATTCAGATACAAGACAAAGGCAGGCCTAACACAGTTGTAAAGCCTGACTGAGGCCTACAAATACGGTCATAAATCTTACTGATAAAAACCGCGCCAATCAAACAAAGGGAGTACAAAACAGACTACAAATCCCATGAAGCCTTGCTCAATTTACACCTATGTGTGAAATTCCAAAGGATCAAACTCTCAACTCCTATTGGATGAGGCGCTCAACATAACGCACCTCAACCATGATGTCATCGTGAGTAGAAATACCTCGGAGATCCTTCTGGGCATTGCTTCCAGCAACTTTGCTTGCCGTGCATAGACGTAGCTCATCGCTGCTCTCAGGTGTAGGAAGTAACGTATGACTTGAAACTGTGGCCATACAATCTCGCTGGATGAGTTGAGATTACTCTGTGATCCACCGAACACTTTAACAGATCTGAAGGAGACTGCCGAGCAATCCACATCTTCATCTGTTTGCCTGCAGAAGTGAAGAAAGGAGAATTCTCTGCCCTCTTCAACCAAGTCGACGTTGCTGATTTCTCCACCAGCCTGCCGAGAATCTGCAGTTGTACCGCCCGAAGACAGCGTGAGGAAACGGCCTCCCGTCATCACCCGAGCCTTGAGGAACCGAGTCGGAATAAAAGGATGTATGAACACACATTCTACCTGTGTCCTCACGCGATCCAAGCAAGAGGTTAACGTCTGGACAGAGATAGAATATTCTTGTGTAAGGTATTGCTTGTACAGTTTACAGACCGCTGAGTCTGCTCATTGCTACTAAAAAATACTCAAGGCAGTAATAATTCATGATAATAGACCAACTCGTTCTCATATACCACATTAACAAATTTGATGGTGAGCACACCAAAACGGACATGAGGATGTATCTTCGCAAGGCTTTAGCATATTGACACAAAACTTGCTGTCATCACAAGCATGATATTTTTTCTTTAAATTCTGTATTTTATGAATGCATTGGCGTACCATTACAAAATTTGGTATGCATAATCAGCACCATGCCCTGAGGGTACATGTAAAGTTTGGGGCCATCTCCATCTTGTGGTCAAAAGTTGTAAAAAAATAAATAAAAAATTTGTATAACGTTTGAATAATTTGGCCTATTGTCGTGAGACTTGTGTTGATGCTTCCTTGGTTCATGCTGAGTAGATGATACCAAATTTTCCTTCCTGTCTGCCATTTTGAATTTAAGCGAAAACCTACTGTTTCAAATTACTCCTAGACCGTACTTCCGATTTGCATGAAATTTGCAGCATATCATCTCAGAACACTCTTGACAAAAGGTTATGAAAAGATTTTCGATAGAAAAAAACTACAAGACTCTTAAAAGGTTTCGGGCTGTATCTCAGGAGCGCTTTGGCGTATTGACATGACAACTTTGAGTTATTGTCACCACACACTGACAGCACACATACATTTGGTGGTAGTGCCTCTTATTTGTCAAAAGTTATAATTAATTGCATTGTACTTACGTTTGTACACCGCTTTTCTTGAAATCATAATCAGTGATGTCCAATCACTTCTTCCAGTTCCTTACTGCTTAATTCCTTAATTGCTTCTTGTGGCAATACTTATTATTATTATTATTATTATTATTACAGTTACACTTAACAATAAGGTTCCATTTGTTAGCATTAGTTAACAGCATTAGTAAACAAACTAACAATGAACAATACATTTACAGCATTTATTAATTTGGTTAATGTTAATTTTAACATATAGTAATACATTTTGTCAAGCTAAAAGATGTAAATGTAAACATTAGTTAATGCACTATTAACTAACATGAACTAACAATGAACAATTACACAAATATTTTTATGAACTAACATTACCAAAGATTAATAAATGAAGTCGGAATCTATCTATCTATCTATACTCACTGAGCACTTTATTAGGAACACCTGTACACCTACTAATTCATGATATTATTTAACCAGCCACTCATGTGGCAGCAGTGCAATGCATAAAATATGCAGAAACGTGTCAGGTACTTCAGTTTGTGTTCACATCAACCATCAGAATGGGGAACAAATGCTTGATGAGAGAGGCCAATGGAGAATGGCCAGACTGGTTCAAGCTGTCAGAAAGGCTATGGTGACTCAGATAACCACTGTGCAGAATAGCATCTCAGAATGGACAACACGTCGAACCTTGAGGCAAATGGGCCACAAAAGCAGATCACGTTTAGAACTTTATTAGGACCAGTGCTCAGTGATTGTATCTATCTACAACAAAGCAAAGTTTGGTCTTGGCTGGTCCGCCATTTGGTTTCACAGTCTAACCAGCTGAAAAGTGTCCCAAACCATCAATGTAAACCAGTCTGACCAGTTGAAAGCAGCTTGTTGGGCCAGAAGGGTGAAAAGATTATTCTGTAGCTAACCAGATTAACATGTTGTGAAATGTTGTCCTGATAATGGTCGATTCAATGATGGTATTTTCATCTCAAATCTCTGCTTATGTAGGCTATGCTTTGTTTTATGTATTATTCATTTTCTACTTGTATAAGAAGTATCAAATATCATGATTTATTAAGCATTAGCAGGTTAAACCAGTAAGCTATGTATGACAGTTACAAGCCTCTGTATTTGATCTGTAATTTGCTTGACAGTTTTGATGTCAAGGCAGCAGGCATAAAGATTAGGCTAGAGTTTATATAGGGCTTACATAACCTTTCTAATCAAATATCCACTATGAGGATGCACCCATAATCCCCAACAGTATAACACGATCTGCCATCTACAATGTAATCACTAACATTAGAAAATTGCGAAATCATATCACTCTGAACCACCGTTATTATCCTGATTAAAATGATGGTGCAATTTATGTGAGCTGTGAATGTCCTCTTGAGCCCTGTTAAGTTGTATTGTGTTTTTACAGTTATGACTTTACCCCAGCCTTGAATCTACAAGGTCAAGTACCAGGTAGAGAATGTGCTCTGCCTTGATGTCAGGAATGTGCAGAGTGGCTCAGGACCACAAACGCAGAGTTTCAAAAAACAAGGAAATTATTTAAATACAAAAATGATTAAAAAACAAAACAAAATTCCCACAAAAGGGAAAAAACAAACATAAACTACCCCGTAAGGTAAAAAGGTAATCCAGGGCTGGGGCAGAAGGCATTGGGGAACAGGACCAACCGGGCCATGTAGAGATGAACAGGACAGGAAACTTGACCGACTGACTGACTGACTGACTGACTGTACTAAACAAGCAAATACACAGGACCGACTGTAAAGTATTACTGGAAACAAGATGCCCTGGACAGCAAACACGAGGAGACTAAAATAGGCTGAGAAAACAACAGGTTAACAAGACAGGGCAGGTGTGACTAAACTAATAATGGGCAAACAAGGAGCCGGGGTATGACGCAAGACAGAGTCACACGGCGATACAGAAACAAAACAAAGTCACATGCTCTCGCAAGACAGCAAAACACCTGAATGGCATGAGCGCACATCGCCAAGACAATGAGGCAATGTACGCACATGCCAACCGACAAACAAGACGAGAGAAAGCATAGTAATGCAAAACAAAGTGATGCCACGCATTCTCACACTAAACGAAACCTGAGTGTACCTGAGTGGCATTTGCCTCGCGATGCACGCAACAGGTGACAAAAACAAGACCGGACACCAGTGCGAGAGTTCGGCCACACACAAACCCTAAACCTCAGACCGAAGTGACTGAATCTCAGCACAACGTGAAGAAAGCTTGCAACCCGGGTGCGCAGCACAAAGCGAGTGCAACACGCGTCCAAGGTCACGAGGGACAGACAGATTATTGATGCAAGTGCTTGCCACCAAGATGACAAGCGCAATGCACTCTTGCCAATACAGGACAAGACATGTAACATGAGTGTCAGGATCCAGACAACATGCAAAAGACAAAAACCCAGACTGACAGAGTGACAGGACCATGACACTTAAGTTCTATTGTTGATTGTCAAGATTAAATATGATTAAATGCATCAAAGTCAAAAAGGAGAGCAATACTGCCAGTTAACTCCAGTCACCTTGTAATGTTCCTTAAACACCCATGTGCTGGTTTGGTGTTTATTTTTTCTGCTTCAAAATGAACCTCACCAATATTCAAGAACAATTTCCCAAGCATCCAGACTGCACAGACAAATACTTCTGGCCAGATACCAACCAGAATTCTCTATCTATATTGGGGGTCAAGAAAGAGATAATCAACTGGACAAACCCATTTGGAGCACACAGTGCTGGACAGAAACTAAATTGGATCTTATAGGATAAGAGACCCTGACTATCCAAAACAGCACCTGACAATGATTATTTGAGGTGATAACAGAGGATGGAACATTTTTGGATGATAAATGGAGAAACTTTTAGTTCAAATTACGTTTTTCTTGGCCAAAGATCACAGTCTGTTAAAAAGAGTAGTTTGTAGGGAAATCTCATTAAGATGTCATCCAAACTTCCAAATTTATATATATATATATATATACATAAATACACACTACCGGTCAAAAGGTTTTAAACACTTAATTATATATTTTTTTTTCTCCACATTTTAGAATAATAAATTCATCAAAACTATGGAATAACATAAATGGAACTATGGGAATTATGTTGTGACTAAACAAAATCCAAAATAAATCAAAACTCTGTTATATTTTAGCATCTTCAAAGTAGTCACCCTTTGCCTAGAATTTGCAGAAATGTACTCTTGACATTTTCTCAACCAGCTTCTTGAGGTATCACCCTGGGATGCTTTTTAAACATTATTGAAGGAGTTCCCATCTGTGTTGGGCACTTATTGGCTGCTTTTCATTATTATTTGGTCCAAGTTATCAATTAAAAAAAAAATTTAATAAAACTTTTGTTTTATAATGAAATAAATTTATATGGTGGTACAATTATATTTCTGTCAACAAAACTAATTTCAAACATTTAAGCATACACCATCAGATCAAAAGATTAAGATCATGAGAAACATTTCAGTCAATCGTTTAACAACTTTTGACCAGTAGAGTGTATATATATATATATATAGATAATTAAAGCTATATATATATATATATATATATATATATATATATATATATATATATATATATATATATATATATATATATATATATATATATATATAAGTCAAAAGTCCAACTACAAAAATGCTTGTGTGACGAGGAGGAGGGCGGGGCCAGGCCGTGACTATATACACACACGGCAGCTGCATGTGGCTCTCTCTCTCCCGAACTGATGCATTCCGCTGCACTTATCCCTCTCCTCAGCTAATTAGCCCATTTGGGGGCCCTTCTCCTCATCACATCTTGTTTTCTTTAGCAGGAGTGTGGTAGTTTTGGGTAAACAGGGGAACACTGTAAAACCTCACCAAGTCACGTTAAGGCAAGGGTCAACAAAGGTAGATTTTAGTCCAACAAATTCTCAAGACAACCTGTAATAATTCATAAAAAAAGCAAAAATCTTAAGATATTGCATGAGTTGGCTCGTACGAAAGGGTACAACTTAAATTTCTGTAGAAACCAATCATTCAACAAAAATTATTTCAAATCAATTGGGTTTGTATTAATGGTTAGACTTTATGGTTATAGGTCGTGGTTTGGGTTGGTTTGTTCATTCGTTCGTTCACTCATTGGTTCATTTATTTTTCTCGGTGGGAGTAAAAGTTGCATGTTTTTGTATGAGCAAACGAATCGGTTACCTAACGTAACCTTGGTTCTCTCTAGATGAGGGAACGAGTATTGCGTAAGCTAGCTTACGCTACGGGAAAGATTCATCTTTTCTGAGATATTGAAGCCAAAAAATTATCCTTAATTTTGTATCCATTGTCAACGCAGTGCAGCAGCTGCATACCTTGAGCGGGCTAGCTAGCGAGCTCATTGGTTGCTCTGCGGCAACTGCTGCAGCCTATAGACGAACTTGAGTGAACTCGCGTCCAATGACAGGCGCCGGCCGTCACTGTATCAAAGCCCACCAGAATGGGCGTGGCTAGAGTGCATATAAGTGTAAGTTCAGTAGGCTGGAACCCTGGTTTTCATTGAATGAAGCGAAAATCGCTGCGTGGCGCTGAAGCACGGCCGGCTACGCAATACTCGTTCCTCATCTAGAGAGAACCGAGGTTACGTTAGGTAACCGATTCGTTCTCTTACGAGAGGTTCTCTCGTATTACGTAAGCTAGCTTACGCTATGGGAACCCATTGTCAACGCCGTGCGCGCCAAGCATCCACTGCATGAGCCCCGGGGTTGGGGGGGCCCAGGGGAGCCCTTGTGAGTGGGGGAATAATATTTGGCCGGCAAGAGTGTGGGCCAGTGTGTGTGTAATACATAAGCACATAGTGGGAAGGGAAGACAGAGCGGCGGTGCCGGTCTGTGTGGAATGTGTCCCGTCAGTGCAGCTCACCAGGGGAGATGTAGCGTATTAAACCTCTAGTAGTTTTGCCTGCAGGGCGGGCACTTCCAGATTGTAAAATCTGACAAAGGTGGAGGGGGAAGCCCAGCCCGCTGCCACACATATGTCGTGAATGGAAATCCAGCTGGACCATGCCCACGAGGAGGCCATGCCTCTAGTGGAGTGAGCCCTAATGCCTAACGGGCATGGTAGGTCTTTGACGCGTGCGTGGCAGCAATAGCGTCCACTATCCATCTAGACAGTGTCTGTTTCGAGGCGTGAAACCTTTGGTGCGCCCTCGAGCGAAACGAAAAGCTGCTCAGAGCGTCTGAAAGAGGCGGAGCGCGCAGTATACAATCTCAGTGCTCTGACTGGGCAAAGGAGATTGGCGTCGCGTTCGCTATCAGATGCTGGCAGCGCCGATAGGGAAATGATTTGTGCTCTGAAAGGCGTACCGATCAAATTGGGGACATAGCCGTGTCTAGGCTTTAAAATGACCTTGGTGTCACTTGGTTCAAACTCAAGACACGCAGCGCTGACAGACAGCACGTGAAGGTCTCCCACACGTTTAACTGATGACAGAGCAGTTAGAAAAACGGTTTTGAGTGAAAGGTATTTCAAATCCACGGATTGAAGCGGTTCGAAAGGGGGGGCTTTCATAGCTTCGAGAACTACGGAAAGATCCCAGATAGGAACCGATGGGGGGTGCAGAGGGTTCATCCTTCTAGCTCCCCTGAGGAAGCGGATGACCAGCTCGTTTTTTCCCAGTGACTGGCCGTGCAGGGGTTCAGCGAACGCCACGATGGCCGCCACGTACACTTTGAGCGTGGATGGGGAATCTGCCCTTATCCAGCAGCTCTTGTAAAAACACGAGCAGCGATGACACCCCGCGTGTCCGTGGGTCCAGGTCTCTGTCGGTGCACCATTTTGAAAACACAGACCATTTGGACGCATAGTCTTCTCGTGGAGAACGCGTGCAGCGCCCAGCGCTCTGGGTGGGGATGCCAGATCGTGCCGCGAGCTTGAGAGAGGAGATCTGCTCTCACTGGAATGGGCCACGGGGCTGTCAGTGACCGCTGCGTAAGCTCCGGGAACCATGTCTGATTCTCCCAGCGCGGGGCTATGAGGAGCACCAAGTGACGCGTTTCCCTGATCCTCTGCATTACCTGTGGCAATAGCGAGACGGGAGGGAAGGCGTAAAGCGGGCGGTTGGGCCAGTCCTGGGCCAGCGTGTCCTCACTTTTCGAGAAAAATACTGGATAGTGAGAGTTCTCTTCTGACGCAAAGAGGTCTATCTCTGCTCTGCCGAATATGCTCCATAACTTCTGGACTGTTTGAGCGTGCAGGGACCATTCCCCTGGGGAAATATTGTCTCTGGACAGTCTGTCTGGGCCATCGTTCAGGTGGCCTGGCACGTGCGTCACCCTCAGCGAGCGCAGGTGGCACTGGGACCAACTCAGTATGCGTTTTGTCAGATGGAAGAGGTTCCTGGATCTGACACCGCCCTGACGGTTTAGATAGGATACCACAGATCTGTTGTCCGAGCGGACCAGGACGTGGTGACCCTGAATGACCGGGAGGAAGCGCACGGCGCGTACTCGACCGCTATCATTTCCAGACAATTTATGTGAAGGAGCTTTTCCTGAACTGACCATAGGCCAAAAACCGGAGAGTCCTCGCAGACCGCGCCCCAACCCGTGTTGGGCGGCGTCTGTCGAGATGACTTTCGGCGAGATACAGCTCCCATCGTCACTCCCGCTGATACCATTCGGCCACTGCCCAGGGCTGCAGAGCTGAGATACAGGTCTGAGTCACTCTGATCGGCTGGCGGCCCGTGGCCCAAGCCCGGCGAAGCGCGGTGTTTAGCCAATGCTGAAGCGGGCGCATGCACAGTAAACCCAGCTGAAGTACTGCTGCGGCTGAGGCCATGTAACCTAGCATTCTCTGAAATTTTTTCAGAGGCATGAGGCTGTTCATCTGAAAGGACGCTGCTAGTCGCTGAACACGGCGCACGCGCTGTGTAGATAAGCGAGCCGTCATCGCCATGGTGTCTGGTTCTATTCCAAGGAAGGAAATTGCCTGACTGGGCTGTAGTGAGCTCTTGGTCCAATTGACTGCAAGACCCAAACTGTTCAGATGACTGAGGAGAACTGTCCTGTGAGACGGAAGCTCCGTATGTGACTGTGCTAAAATCAGCCAATCGTCCAAATAGTTCCGAATTTGCAAGCCCTGACTCCGCAGGGGTGCGAGCGCCGCATCCATCCACTTCGTGAAAGTACGGGGTGCTAAAGACAGGCCGAACGGAAGGACGGTGTATTGATAAACCTGGCCGTCGAGCGAATCTCAAGGATGGCCTGTGACGGGGATTTATCTGAATCTGAAAGTAGGCATATTTCAGATCGAGAGAAATAAACCAGTCCCCTGGCGCACATCGCGAGGAGTTTCCTGATTGTAAGCATTTTGAGCGGTCTTTTTGCGAGCACCTTGTTCAAAACCCTGAGATCTAATATTGGTCTGAGGCCGCCGTCTTTCTTGGGGACAAGAAAATAACGGCTGTAAAACCCGACTTCGCTCAGAGAAGGTGGCACTCTCTCTATGGCCCTTTTGCACAGAAGGTTTGCTATTTCTGAACGAAGCATGCAGGCTGCTTCCGTGTTCACAGTAGTTTCGAGCAGCTCTGAAGCGGGGAGGCGGCGATCAAACTGTAGCAAATAGCCCTGTTTTATTGTGCTTAACACCCATTTGGATATCCCTGAGATAGCTTTCCACGCTTTGAAGTGTAACGCTAGAGGGTGAATGGCCAAGTCGCCCTGATTGCCGCACACAGCAGCTGAACAGAATGTGTGAGCCGCTTACTGTGCTTATGCATGACTGCTCGCAGACAGCAGGGACAGGCTGTTCTGTGAGTGACTTCCCGATTGAGGTGAATGGGGAAAGAGTCACATCTGTGAAGTGATGCGCGAGCATAGTCACGGGCATGGGACTTACATACAGAGAGGTGTTTGCTGGCCGTGTGACAGAGCGGGCAGAGAAGGCTCTAACACTCGAGCTGGCTGTGCCTGCTTTATGTGAGTGGGCTCTGATAGGGACACAGGAAGTGTAATGCTTGTGTGTAGGGGTGAACACTGGATTGTGGGCACATTTTCTACACATAAGGCATGTTTGCTTTTTACAAGATTTCTTTGGGTCGCCATGAAAACGGCATTTGAGTGCAGGCAAGCGGGCAGTATCACCGGCTTGTTGGCTGCTGAATCGAGAGAGGTGGAGACATGGGATCGGTTCCTGGCCGAGAGAGGCGCGTTCCACGATTTAGAGAGCTCGGCGTGGAGTGGGCGCCGCGCGGCGACGGCTCTGAAGAAAGCAGCCATCGAGTCTGTTGGGAGCCTGCTCAGAAGGCGTTGACCATTCGAGCCCGAGACGGTCGACGGCCTGTGTGAGGAGGCGCGTTAGTTCTTCCTCGACTCCGGCGCGGGTCCTGCTGGATTCCTGGGCTGAGGAGGCGGCTTGGGAGCCTGACCACTCCTCGCTGTCCGAAGCCATGATGGAACAGCAGCCCTTATCCTCCACCTCGTCATCCGAGATGGCAACAGTGCGGCCGCTCAGCGGCAACTGCGTGTCCCGGGGGGTCGGGGAGGGTGAAAGCGAGGCTCGAGGGAGAGGCTCCGGCGAGGTAGTCGCTTCTAACACCGGTTCCGGCAGCCTTTGGGAGCGACGCTTCTTTCTGCATGGCGAAACAAAAGGCGGCGCGGCAGCTTCGGTTTTGAGTGCTTTGAGTCGAGCCCGCAGGATCGACATCGGAAGCTCCTCGCAGAGGTCGCAACCGCCGTCAGCGAGGGCGAGCTCTGCATGTTCCAGTCCCAGGCAGAGAGCACAGATGATGTGGCGGTCTCCGGCGCTGAGAGGGCGCGGCATGAGGCGCAGGTGTTGCGAGGCATCTTTAAAAAGACGCTCATTGCTCTTTTTGTGAAGTTCGCTGAGGAACTAGCTTGCTCTAAAAAGGATACGTCGCCGGATGGCGTAGCTCGCAGGATGGCTGAAGGTGGCGAAGACGGCCGGCTTCTTCGGCGCTGTCCAAGCTTGCTAGATGCCCCTCGAACGGCGACGCAGCTTCTGCAGTTCAGAGATCGCGAAGAGCTTCGCTGAAAAGATGAAAATCAGGGTTCCAGCCTACTGAACTTACGCTTATATGCACTCTAGCCACGGCCATTCTGGCGGGCTTTGATACAGTGACGGCGTGGCCTGTCATTGGACGCGAGTTCACTCAAGTTAGATCTATAGGCTGCAGCAGTTGCCGCAGAGCAACCAATGAGCTCGCTAGCTAGCCCGCTCAAGGTATGCAGCTGCTGCACTGTGTTGACAATGGATACAAAATTAAGGATAATTTTTTGGCTTCAATATCTCAGAAAAGATTAATCTTTCCCGTAGCGTAAGCTAGCTTACGCAATACGAGAGAACCTCTCGTAAGAGAACTTGTGTGATTTCTCACAATTTGGTTATCTCATACGAATTATTATGACTTGTCATGAGACCAGGTTGATTTTAACCAAAAACTGTTTTTATTTGTTTATTTATTTCCCTGATTTACCTTCTCAGGACAAGGCAAATCTTTTATTAATTTCAAGTTGCGGCAGATTGCCACATGTACTTTTACTTGTACTTGAGTATATTTTAAGTGCTGTAACTGTACTTTTACTGCTCTATTTTCCCATCATCTGTGTTCACTACTCCCCTGTCCCGATTTTATTATTATCTACATGATTGGCTAGGGAGAGCCTTGTGACTCCCTTCAAATCAAATCACACGTAAAAAACTTGAACGGCAACTGTAGATCTGGTGCCAAATGTTATCAATGTGGAGAATGCCTCAAGTACAGTTTACTACTGAACATAACCGGCCACACCTGGAAGATCTTTTCACAATGAAAAAGACCAATTGCTTGATCGCGTCTCGTGAGTTTAACTTGCTCAAGCCAGATATCCTCATTAATCCTGCCTCTAATTTTTCTAGTTTGTGTACTAATGCGGCTACATTTACATTTACATTTACGCATTTGGCAGACGCTTTTATCCAAAGCGACTTACAGAGCCCTTATTACAGGGACAATCCCCCTGGAGCAACCTGGAGTTAAGTGCCTTGCTCAAGGACACAATGGTGGTGGCTGTGGGGCTTGAACCAGCATCCTTCTGATTACCAGATTACCAGTTATGGTGCTTAGACCACTACACCACCACTCACAACACACCTAAATGGTCAAATACACTTCACAATTCCACCAATGCCCATCTTGATGAGACATTAATATAAACACAGTTAGTTATGTCTAAAGTGAATTTAAACAGTGGGACAAAAAGCGTATATGCATCAAAAGGTCGGACTTGAAATGTACATGTAACCGAATTGAGCACTGTCTAGTAGGCTATGTCAGAACATTCCACCAGTAACAAACTTCAGAAAATTGTGCATCATGCATTAGTATGAGAACACAACTATGTCTGGGCTTAAAAGATACAAGAACTAAATAATTGTGGAATATTGTTTCTCAGAAGGAGAACAATGTGCCCCCCCCCCCCCCATGTGCTACTTAAAGAAATAATTCACACAAAAATGAAAATGTTCTTATCATTTACTCACACTCATGCCATCTGTCTATGTCTTTCTTTCTTCAGTACACAAATTAAGATTTTTAGAAGAATATTTCAACTCTGTAGGTCCATTCAATGTAAGTGAAGGGGTGCCAACATTTTGACGCTCCAAAAAGCACACAAAAGCAGCATAAAAGTATTACAGTGGTTTAATCCATCCACTTCAGAATTTACATGAAAGGTGTGGGTGAAAAACAAGAATGTGAATCACCAAAAACACAAGAAGAAAGTGAAAGTTAAAGTGGAGATTGACTGAGCAGGGAGTAGAATTAGTAAAAAAGGAATTAAATATTGATCTGTTTTTCACCACATCTATCATATCACTTCTGAAGACATGGATTAAACCACTGGAGGCATATAGATTAGACAACTTTTATGCTGATTTATGTGATTTGTGAAGCTTCAATATTTTAGCACAGATTCACTTTCATTGGACTGAAAGAGCTGAGATATTCTTCTAAAAAATTGTATTTGTGTTCTGCAGAAGACATCCAGGATGATGTAAATGATGAGAGAATTTTCATTTTTGGTTGAATTATTCCTTTTTAAGCATGATGCAGCCCCTGTACCAAACAACTTTTCCCATGCCTGCTCTACCTCCTCTATTGTGCAGGGCATGATGTGCCAAGTGATCCTGCTTATTGTTTTGCATTCCTTGCATTGTTTGTGTTACTTCTATGAAAAATTTTTGCTTATAACTTCCCAAAAAGATAACTGAGCATAAAAAATCACATACCTTTACTTAGATGATTATCTTTCAAATGAGATGACACACGAGGAAATCAGATGCATCGATCGTTAGATAATTGACACAAAGCACAATGTGCACACTTGGGCAACCACTAATGATTATTTTGATAATCGAATAATCTAATGATTATTAGAATGAATATTTGATTATTTGGGTGATTATGGCAACATTTAATCTTTAGCTCTTAACTGACTATTCAGCTTGTGCCCCGACTGAAAAGGTTGTATTAAATGTGCTTGCTAACAATTAAGAGGACAAAGTCATCTTATTAAAATTCCTCTAAATGACATTCACTGATTTAAAGTTCAATTCAGTAAAAACATCACTGCGAAGAAATCCTACTGTTATCAAGTGTTTTTGTCTTGTTTTTATACAAAATTGTTTAAAATTCTTAAAAAAAGATACATATTTGTATTTTTAATATTAAATTCAACATTCTCAGATAACAATTTTTCTTCTACATTGTAGCTGCTAAAGTAATTGTGCATTGTTTAAAGGAATTTTAGATAATTATATTAGAAAACAAGCCAAAACAAAAACAAGGCGAAGACTACTCTCTTTCACTTCAAAGCATCTTTATCTCACATAAAAACAAACACACTCTTATTAATAAAGCTGCAAATTTTCTTCACGATAAGAAATGCACAGTGGCACATATATTATGATTTAATAAGTTGCGAGCCATCACGTTATAATCTAGCTGCAGCAAGCGTGCATACTCGAGGGACTAGCGTCCCCGCGTCAGAGTGAGTATGGGCCGGGTGCAGTTTCAATTTCTCCCCCTTAGATCGGGACACTTCGCACAACTCACAGAAGAGGTGCTGACCGCACAGAGAAATGGCAGTTTCAGAGTTTGTAGTTATTTTCATGACCTGCTTTTTATTTAAACTAAAGCTATAATGCATTAAATATAACTGCATTAAAAATGTAATGCTGGGGTATTTCCTTTAAAGACACTCGACACGCAAGTTTGGATTAAGTGGAGCGGCAGCTCTGGCTTTGCTTATTCCACAACGAGAGTACTTCTTTATTTACTTATTTTTGTATAATTCCCTCATACTCTGCTATCTATATCACCTGATGCTGTTTGTAAAATTTAGATTGCATCTGTACTGAGCTGTTTTTTTTATCCTCTCCTCAGTCAGGCACAAGCTGCAGTGCTGCGCTCATGCCATAATTAGAGTTTCATATGATTAAATGAGATCAAACAACTATTCGACAATTTAATTTTTTGTCGACAATTTTTTATCTAACATTTCAGCCCTAGTGCACACAGCATCTGGCTATCTGGCATCTTGAAATCTGCCTGAAAGTGCATTAGCTTTCTTGAATCAGATGACATCATTTGAGATGATGTAGCGCATGGAACACAAATCCAATCGGATTGGGTTCAGATCAGTGCAAAAATCATCCATATTTGGGCAGAGAGACAAACTTTTCTGAGAACTTTTTGAGCATGCCGCGGAGGGTTCAGGTGGTCCTGCGTACAGTTTGCAGTCCATCTGTTGCCACTGTTGTCTGGGGAGGCTGAGCTTGCAACACAACAGCTACTTCTTTTGAGTCTGCTGGAGTACTTGGACCTAAAGCAAGCCATCCCACAATGGGTTGACCATAATCCCGAACAGCACTGTCAGCGCTTCCAGGTGCCCAACAGTTTGCCTTTGCCCAACAGCTCTGTGACACCTGTCAGAGGAGGTTGCTGGCTGTGGACCACGGCGCCATTGGAATCATCAACCTTGTGGTACTGGAGCAGTTAATCAGGGGGATTTGGGAAGTGTTCTGCTGAAAAGTGAGGATTTTTGTTAAATAAATAGTCTTTTTTGAACGAAGTACGCCATCTCCTGCTTCCTCGATCCCTGAAATTAAGGGATTTGCTACACCTACCAAAACAATTTTTTTGTATGTTTCTTTTAACTTTATATTTGTATGTGCTTTTATTTTATTTTTGTATTAATTTTTTTTTCTCCGGAGGATGAATCTCAGTTGCCTCCACGTCTGAGACCGTCAATCCACGCATCTCATCATGTGGCTTCTTGAGCCCGTCACTGTGAGACATGTGGAGGTTTCGCGCTATTCTCTGCGGCATCCACACACAACTCACCACGCGCTCCTACATGAGCGAGAACCACATTAAAGTGACCACGAGGAGGTTACCCCATGTGATTCTACCCTCCCTAGCAACCAGGCTAATTTGGTTGCTTTGGAGACCTGGTTAGAGTCACTCAGCATGCCCTGGATACGAACTCGCAACATCAAGGGTGGTAGACAGTGTCTTTATTTACTGAGCTACCAAGGCCCCAATTGTATAGGCTATATAATTGCTGGTCGCCACTGGGAAACCTTACCCCATATAGTGTGAATAAACTGTAGGCCTACTTTCTTTCTTGTGCCTTAATGTTGGAAATGTTTAACAAACTTTTGAAAATCAATAGACTAGAAATAAGCCTTGAAAAACATTCACTAAAGTAAAAAAGTGTGACAAATAGCCTCAGTCTTCCCTACTCTATATATTAAAGATGATTTTTACCCATTTTAAAAACAGTGTCACTATGCACTGTATATAAATCTTTTATGATAATGGGGAAGATTATGTTCCATTGATGTGTCTGTCAAAGAGGGAAGGATGTACAGTAAGGCCATATGTCTCAATCTAGAATATATTTGCAGATTACTAATAGGCACACTAGCCTTACATTTCAATACACAATCATGTCTGGACAACCTTGTGGCAGAAAAGGATGCATTCCACATTTCAATGAAAATTATATATTGAAAACCCTTCATTCAAACGAGCTTTCAAACATTTGCTCTTGCATATGTTCAGCTTTGCCATGACTAGAAAGCTAGCAGTCCCATTTAATGAAGGATGTTAAAGGTTAGTCCTCATTCCTCATACAGCTCCAACTGACAGGGTTTAATACTCAAAACCAATTCTTTTCTTTTTTCACCCACAAACTGGGCTTTCATCCTGCACCTGACTCCTTGACTTGCTTACTCCTGGACTTGAAATGGAATTTCATCTTGTCAGCCTTGAATGTGTAATGCAAAGGGATACCTTTGTCCTCTCTGTTAGTGCGAGGTAATGAACTGTGTGGAATGTAATCTGGCACTAACTAAAAACCTCTTTTCAGCCCCGTTTTAGGAGGACAACACTTTAGAATGAACAGCCTAACTGACTCTCAACCTCTCTACTTTTTGTAATATCTTCCTCTTTTTTTAAATTGAGATTTATATGTACCCTTTTTAAATATTCATCATTATTTTTGCTCTCTGAAAAAAGGATGTTTGGACAATGCAACGCATCATCAGGACTTGAGCCTAAAGGTTACTCTATTCCATTAACAGCCACCCCCATGATAGACATTTATTGATAAATATTACACAATGGCTCAAATGAAAGAGAAATATTTATTTGCTGGTATCTTGTAGTGTGTGTGTGTGTGTGTGTGTGTGTGTGTGTGTGTGTGTGTGTGTGTGTGTGTGTGTGTGTGTGTGTGTGTGTGTGTGTGTGTGTGTGTGTGTGTGTGAGCGTGTATTTATCACTTTGTGGGGACCAAATGTCCCCATAAGGATAGTAAAACCCGAAATTTTTGACCTTGTGGGGACATTTTGTCGGTCCCCATGAGGAAAACAGCTTATAAATCATACTAAATTATGTTTTTTGAAAATGTAAAAATGCAGAAAGTTTTCTGTGAGGGTTAGGTTTAGGGGTAGGGTTAGGTTTAGGGGATAGAATATAAAGTTTGTACAGTATAAAAACCATTATGTCTATGGAAAGTCCCCATAAAACATTGAAACACTACGTGTGTGTGTGTGTGTGTGTGTGTGTGTGTGTGTGTGTGTGTGTGTGTGTGTTCATCACTTTGTGTCCCCATAAGGATAGTAAAACCCAAAATGTTTGACCTTGTGGGGACATTTTGTCAGTCCTCATGAGGAAAACAGCTTATAAATCATACAAAATTATGTTTTTTGAAAATGTAAAAATGCAGAACGTTTCTGTGAGGGTTAGTTTTAGGGGTAGGGTTAGGGTTAAGGTTAGGGGATATAATATATAGTTTGTACAATTTTATCTATGGAAAGTCCCCATAAAACTTGGAAACACGCAATTCAGTTTTAAAAACAAAATACAATCAAATTAAATAATGTCATTATTTACTAAATTAAATGAATAAAACTTTAAATATTATTTAAATATTATAAGTAAAACGCAGTTTTGACTTACATTGTGACTGTCTCTTCTTGTGCGGGTTACAAAATAATCAACCTTTACCGAAGACAGTCACAATGCCCCGCGCTGAGGATTCGCGCAGCTCACTAGAGCGGAGGTGCACGTCACATTCGGCGCGAGGAGCTACAGTTTGGAGGCAGGACCAAGCTCGCTGACCCAGGGGCAGCAGGTATGTTCCTTGTCTGATTTATGTCACCCTGTTTCACCTGTGTCTGCCCCTGAGCTCGTTTATGCCTCCAGTGCATTTCTGAGCGCCGTAAGCCTTCAACCCCCTGAGAGGTTTGATGGCTCTTCGGGCGCTTGCCAAGGGTTGTTAATGCAGGGCAGCGGTTGTAGAACTCCAAGGGTTGCCCTTAACATTATGGACCCAGCGGCCCAACTCTTGGTTTTGCATCAGGGGAGTCAACCCTTGGAGGCTTATATGGTTGACTTTTGTGCCCTGGCTAACCAGGTGAATTTTGATGAGGTGGCTCTAAAAGACATTTTTCAATATGGACTGAATGAGCCAGCCTCATCATTCATGCCTGGTGGTCGCTGCTCTCTCAACCTGGCTCAGTTTATTGACCTCGCCCTACTGTACGCTGGTTCATCGTTTACTGTGGGGGAGGCAGACAATGAACCAGCGCTCCACACCACGGCCCCCGTCTTGAAGCCTACCACGGGCCCCCGTCTTGAAGCCTACCACGGGCCCCCGTCTTGAAGCCTACCACAGCCCCCGTCTTGAAGCCTGACACGGCCCTAGTCCCGAAGCCTGACACGGCCCTAGTCCCGAAGCCTGACACGGCCCCAGTCCCGAGGCCTGTCACGGCCCCAGTCCCGAAGCCTGTCACGGCCCCAGTCCCGAAGCCTTACACGGCCCCAGTCCCGAAGCCTTACACGGCCCCGGTCCCGAAGACGTAAGAGAAGGAAGAGGGCCCCTTCTCCCCAGTCTCATCTTGTGCTCAAGACCGCAGAGATTTCCACGGCTCTGCCGGGTTCTGCTCCGCCCTCAGAGTCTTCCACGGCTCTGCCGGGTTCTGCTCCGCCCTCAGAGTCTTCCACGGCTCTGCCGGGTTCTGCTCCGCCCTCAGAGTCTTCCACGGCTCTGCCAGCCTCTGCTCGCCCCTCAGAGCCCTCGTGGCCTCCGCCTCACGAGCCTCCCAAGGCTCCTCCTCCCAGGGCTCCTCCTCTCGAGCCTCTCAGGGCTCCTCCGCCCCTCGAGTCTTTCATGGCTCCACCCCTCAAGCCTCTCACGGCTTCGTCTCTCGAGTCTCTCAGGGCTCCGCCCCCCAAGCCTCTCGAGCCTTCCAGGACTCTGCCACTAGAGCCTCCTACGGCTCCCCCTCCAGAGCCCCCCTCACCTCCACCTCTCATGGCTCTGCTCCCAAAGACTCCAGAGCTTTCTATGGCTCCACCTCTCGAGCCTCCTACGGCTCCGCCTCTCTGGCCTCCTACGGCTCTACCCCCCGAGACTACAGAGCCTGCCAGGTCGTCGCCTCGGGGACCTCCCACGGCGCCACCTCCCTTGGCTCCACCTCCAGAGCCTTCCAGGCCTACCTCGCTAGAGCCTCCCACGGCGCCACCTCCCTTGACTCCACCTCCTGAGCCTTCCAGGTCTTCGCCCCTAAAGCCTCCTTCGGCTCCACCTCCAGAGCCTTCCAGGCCTTCGCCCCTAAAGCCTCCTTCAGCTCCACCTCCAGAGCCTTCCAGAACCCCACCTCCAGAGCCGCCTACTGTGCCGCCTCTGACGGCACCGCCTTTCACGGCTCAGCCCGGACTTCCTGACCCCCTTCCTGTCCTGTGGCATCTTCCCTGGCCTCCGGACCCTATTCCTGTCCGGTGGTCACCTTCCAGACCCCCGGACCCAGTCCCTGTCCTCCAGTCGCCTTCCAGACCCCCTGACCCAGTCTCTGCCCTATGGCTGCCCCCTAGATCTCCTGACCACCCGCCTGTCCGCTATGTTCCCCCCGACCTTGCCTTGAAACTGCCCATTGACCCCATGGACTGTCTCATTTCCCTCTGTGCCCCTTGGACTGCCCTCAATTTTGTTTGTGTTTTGTGGGTTGTCTGTTCAGGGTTTTTTGTTTGTTGGGATCGTCCAGCACCACTTCCCAGAGGTCGCGCTCCTCGCTACAGAGCGCGGCCGTCAGGAGCCGTCCGTTTTAGAGGGGGGAGTACTGTCACGAACCCCGCTCCCTCGCTCCGCCCCCTCGAGCTCGCACGCTCGTTTTGCCCCCTCGAGCTCGCACACTCGTTTTGCTCCCTCAAGCTCGCACGCTCGTTTTGCTCCCTCGAGCTCGCATGCTCGTTTTGCTCCCTCGAGCTTCCACGCTCGTTTTGCTCCTACGAACTCTCTTGCTCGTAAACTATCTCCCCCCTCGGGCTCACATGCCCGCTCCCAACGGCCAGAACACTATGTACACCTGCGCCCGCTCTCAGTCACCACATTAGTTTCACCTGCACTCGTCTCATCACCTATCATTGTTTACACCTGCACTCGCCCCTATATATATCACAACCCGTTCGTCTCACTCTTGTTGGTTATTGTGTTTAGTTTCCCATGTCTTTGCCCCCCGCTAGTCTCGTCTAGTTTTGCTCTCCTCTTGTTTACCCCTTAGCTTGCCAACTCTAGTGTTCCCCTAGCTCCCCTGTTTAGTATCTCGTTGCTTTGATTCTGATTACCCCGGCTTTGACCCCACGCCTTCCTCGACCTCTCTCTTTGGATTTGCCCCCCTTGTTTATATCTTGATTCCCGGCTTTTGACCTATCGCTCACCCTGACCATTCTTCTTCTGGATTTGCCTTGCTGTACTTTTGCCTGCCTGCAATAAAATGCAGTTTTGACTTACATTGTGACTGTCTCTTCTTGTGCGGGTTACAGATTTAAGCAATTTTGAGCGTAGCATGGTTGTTGGTGCCAGACGGGCCAGTCTGAGTATGTGCATCCCACAAATTCTCCATCAACTGCAAGATGCTATCCTATCAATATGGGCCAACATTTCTAAAGAATGCTTTCAGCACCTTGTTGAATCAATGCCACATAGAATTAAGGCAGTTCTGAAGGCGAAAGTGGGTCAAACACAGTATTAGTATGGTGTTCCTAATTATCCTTTAGGTGAGTGTATATTAATACACTTATCAATAATTAGTAATGATCAGATCACTGTTACAAAGCTAAAGAAATGACCCTCTGTGAGCACAATGCAATATCCTCTGAATAATGTCTGGAAAAGGATTGGTAGAGGGTGGAGGAAAGGACAGAGAGGGTGCACCCTGATGAGTGATGCATGATTCTTATTTGACAAACTGCATGCCCTCCCATGATTCAAGCACATAAATTTGACGTTATGGCCCTAAGCAACAGATCAAGCGTTGTTACACTGCCCCCTTCTGGCTGAAATAAATACCTGTTTAGAATGGTTAGCTAATACACATATTCCAGATTTATGTTCTGCAGGTCAGCTGAATCTTTTTAAATATTATGAAAATATCAGTGGCTCTCTTCTATGTAAAAACACAACGTATTTTGCGTTTTAAATGTTTTTGTGGAAGGTAGCCTTCAGGTTAAGTAACTGACTATTGATTAAAAGCAAACTTGTCAATATTATTAATCATCAATCTTATTTTATCCACATGTTTTGTGGCAGACCTCTGGGTGGCGCTATGATTATTCTGATTACCGTTGGACTGTTTTCTGTCTCTGGTCTCCATAAGAAGCAATGTAAAAACTAAAAATCCAGGTGGAGAACAACAGCCATTTTAAGTATTATTTGGAGGAGTACAAATTAGTTCAGGCTCAACTTGTGCAGTTGTTGTCTGTCATAACAGCTCAAAGTAGTTAAAGGATAGTTTACCCAAAAATGAAAATTCTCTCATCATTTACTCATCCTCTTATTTTGAAGCTCCAAAAAGTACATAAAGGCAGCACAAAAGTAATCCATCTGACTTTTAATTCATGTTGTTTAATTCATGTCTTCTGAAGCGATGTGATAGGTGTGGGCGAGGAACAGATCGATATTTAAGTCCTTTTTTTTTTTCAATGAATTCTCCTCCCTGCCCAGTAGGTGGCAATTTGCAAAAATAATGTGAATCACCAAAAACAAAACAAGAATGTGAACGTGAAAGGGTTGATTTATTGTAAAATAAAAAAATTAAATAAATACCTAAATATTTATCTGTTTCTGACCCACACTTATTATATCGCTTGTCAAGAGTCCTTTTCCACATTTTTATCAGGTGTGAGCATTATTCAGCAAGCCGCACGTCAGCTCGCTGAGGTATGATTCAATTATGCAAATGACTATGTACTGCTCATAGCTTTACTGTTTGCAGATTTCATATACACTGCTGTTATTGTATTTGTCTTAACTTCCAGTTATTTGTCATTTTGTGACTATTAAGAGCTCTTCTTATACTTAATATGTTGTATTTGGTTGACGCCATTATTGTGATTTGTATGTCAAAATCCATGCCTGGTATGGAGTAAGAGATTAAGATTCAACTTTATTGTCATTGTGCAGAGTACAGGTACAGGCCCAATGAAATGCAGTTGTTTACACATATCCCAACTAAGCTGGGTCAGTCATGAAACAGCACCCCTGGAGTAGATAGGGTCAAGAGCCTTGCTCAAGAGCCCAACAGTGGTATCTTGGTAGTGCTGGGTCTTGAACCCCTGACCTTACAGTCAGTAACCCAGAGCCTTAACCACTGAGCCACCACTGGCCCTTGAGTAAACGCACATATACAGAAATGCACTACGGTGTGTACGAAAATTCAAAAGTCATTTCAGTTTTTCCAAAATAAAAGTTTTGTTTTCACTTTACCTAACATAGTTATTAGAATATTCACACTGTAATGGGGTCCACACAGGCATGTTGGACGTGCCGGTACTTACGCGGCAACAAGCCAGACAAATTACCCAGCGGCCCACCGGGAAAACGCCCAGAGCTCCCGACGGCCAGTCCGCCCCTGCCTAATTTCATTATAACACTGACTCAAGATAACTTTTAGATAATTTGGCTCCAGTTCAGGCATCAGAGTGTTTCAGAACTTTACGAAGCGTGTTTTCATTTTGCTTTTCAATAGTTTGCATGGTTGCGATTTTACAAACCCAACTCATGTCACTCACAAACTGTGAATAATAGGGGTAAGGATGCAAACCTCAACCAAACCTAACTAATCTAATTCCTTGATCAAACCCATTTTTGTTTTATATTGGTTTCCAACATTACTACCGTAAATCAGATTTGTCAGACAATAATGGAAACGATCAGTTATGGTCGTGTAATTTTGAAGCCTGCCACACAAATAAACAGACATAACCTTCATTTATAATGTGGAAGCATTTGAAAAAAATTAATAAATAAATAAACTGAAAGTGGGGACAAAAAAATAGCAGGATTTGCTTAACCAATCCCAGATGTGCTCTGATGGTGCCGTCCAAACCAAATGCTCCTGGAATGCACACTGTAGACCGTTACAGAGAGGTTCAGCACAGAACAATGTAGTTCAGACGAGGTTAAGGGGTTTGTTAAGGGGGCTTTCAGGGCTTTAAGGGTGACTGAGGAAAGTCAAAAGGCTGAGTGAGAGGTCTTGATTCTGGACGATGAACAGGCACAAGTAAAAGCGCTTTGAGGAGCTCACCACAAGGGGGCGATGCATAGCTGCAAATGTGTTCATGTGACTTCTTCATGCACTACAGTACATGGCCCTAAAGGATGTGGACCTTTGAATACTACAACTATACAGAAGCCTATGTGCTTGTTGAACATAATAATAAAAAAAAGTTATAAGCACCTTTCTTCAGTGGGTCTTTGTCATCAGTGTCCAGGCCAATTGGAATAAGATGGGGCAATGAGAACTTCTGATTGCCTACTAGAAATGCGTAACAGAAGGCTTTCTTTCGACTCAGTTTGTTTGTTCTAATTTTGCTTTCAAATTACACCAGCCTCGTTCAGAACAAATCCGCCCTTATGTTTAAAGCTTAAAGGAGACAAAAAATAAATACGCTGCCTTTGGAAACAGAACAGAGGAGCAAAAGTCTCCGTCAGCTTCACCATATCCTCTACACGTCTAAATTTAACAATCTTATGCATAGATTATATATGTCATCTCTTTAAATGAGGGTGGTTTTACATTCTAAGAGCCCACAGATACATTCAGACTCGCAGCCTTGTAATAACCACCTTATAAATCCGAGGCTGAACATTCTGCTGTCTTTGCCAAAGATAAAACTGTAGACATTCACTGGACCCATGTGTTGATTAGATATTTGCTTTCTAATCTGGGTTGTCCCGCCAAACTAAACATGCCAGCCCATTTTCATTAAATTTTGGATACCTATCAAAATACATAGGTTGCCAATATATACTTACAGAAGAGGCAAATTAAATAATCCTGTCCTCTAATTCATGGCCTTTATGAAAGAGAATCTGGTACTAAATTCGGTGGGCGATATATCTTATTGGCTCTTATAAACGTCAAAAGCAGCGCTCTTTCTCTTTCTTGTGCTTTTTTCGGCTTTTTCTCTCTGTTCTCTCTTCTTTATTGCTCTATGGGTTCAGCAGGTGCTGTTCCGTTGACATGGAATCCATTACATCCCTTTACATTGTGACTTTTACCGCATATTTAAAGAAACAAGTGCATGTTTGTGTGTGATTCTATAACCTCTCATTTAAGCTATTTGTGTATCTAAAGTCATATCTCGAGTTAAAGCTTTTGGCACCAAGCGATAATCTTTGATGTTTTAGCCTATTATTTTGAGGTTACATTTCAAATACATTCAGTTAAATTTGGAAGGCTTTAAAAACTCCAAATCCACTCTCACAAATATTCCAGAACCATTAGTAAACTTTTCAGCAGAACAGCCTTAGAAGGATTCTTGGATTCATTTAATTTTAGAACAGATTTCAAACATATTTTTGATAGCTTGAAGGTGGTTTAATTTTTGGATGTTAAAATACTTTCCCTATCCCAATTTATTATGCAAAGTATAATATGTCAAAACATTGCTCTGTTTGTTTGAGCATCCCGACCAGGCGACATAGCAACATTGTCATGGCATGAATTTTGAGACAGGGCTATCTGTTTTGACCAATCGTTTATTTTTGCAATTTTGTTTGGAGATGCTAGAGGTACAGATATTACACTTTAATTTTCAATAATGTTCTGAATACCCCCAACATTCTATATTTCACACTGAAGCTTCACTCCATCTCAACCAACTCACACACATACAGTACACACACTCTCTTCATAGTTGAATGTACTGCACCTGGTCTCCATCATCCGAAGCCGACACAAAAGGCCAGATGACGCGTATCCTTTTAAGGGGTCATGTTTGAAGATTTCTTTCCACTCTTTACTGTTTCCCTCTGCTTTTTACATATGGAGAGGTGCCCTAGCACTTATGAAAAAGTGCCCGTTAAGTGTTTGGGGAGACAAAAGCGTTTGTTGAAGGAGGGGGCAGGAGTCTATTCACAGTAGGTATGGTGTGAAAAGTAGAATGAGTAAGGAAAGAGAGAATAAGATAGTTTAGCTGCGGTAAATGGAGCAGTGGTTTAGTGAGGCTTAAATGTTATCTCTTTGGAGTTGGTCAGGCATGGATGTTGATAGACATGTAGTAAGGTGCAGAGGTGTGCTGTCAAGTATTAAGTTGATTACAGGAAACAGGAGTGGATGCACTTCATGTTCAATTAAAATGACTCCTTTTGTCTCAATTTATAGTACATTTAGCCATTTGGCAGATGCCTTTATCCAAAGAAACTTCATATTTACATATTTAAAATATAAAAAAAAAAACATTTATTTTACACCTTTGATTTTTTGTTGGCATAGTGGGGCATGTTGTAACACTGTATACTGGGATGGGAAATTTAAAGTCAAAAAAACATCATCCACATCACTCCCACACAAATACTGTATAGTAAAACAATTCCTTAAACACCAAGAATTGAACAAGTAATTTACAAAAAGGGTTAGATCTTGAATTAGATCCCATGCATCTCTCATACTAGTATAGTGATAAGTAAAGTGAATACAATTTGGTCAAACAACATTTTAACAGTCACTTCTGAGCTTTTTGAACATCTTCTGATACCTCCTGCTAACAGCAAGTAATTCTAAAACATCATCTTGTGGCTAACCATTTCCCATGTGTTTTATTTTGTTTTTAAGTCTGTAATATTCAACATATAAATTATATCATTATAGGTCAGAGCCTGCAGCTACTGGGGAGTGACACTCCAACCATGTACTTATTGGCTGGATGCTTCTTCCTACGTCTGTTGAGACATGCTTCCATTTCCTAATCTGAATCTGCGTATCAACCACATTCTTCTCACTCCAAAACCTGTGAAATTTCAGAATTCCACACAATCCTGTCTTTCTCTGTATGTCTCTGTCTTTATCTCTTTCAGACTTGTATAGATTTAAATTACACCCCAAGGAAAATTGTCTTGCTTGTTTGCTCTTACGTAGCTCATGAAACTTAAAGGGATAGCTCACACAAAAATAAAAATTCTCATCGTTTACTCACCCTCGTGCCATTCCAGATGTGTATGACTTTCTTTCCTCTGCTGAACACAAACAAAGATTTTTAGATGAATATTTGCTTTTATGAACTCACAATGCAAGTGAATGGTGACCAGACTTTTCAAGCTCCAAAAATCACATAAAAGCAGCATAAATGTAATCCATAAGACTCCAGTGGTTAAATATATGTCTTTAGAAGCAATATAACAGATGGGGGTGAGAAACAGATCAATATTTAAGTCTTTTTTTACAATAAATCTCCATTTTCACTTTCACATTCTGAAATTGAAAGAGAAAGTGGGGTTTATAAAAAAAAAAAATGGATCAGTTTTTCCACCCAAAGTGATTGCATCGTTTCAGAAGAAACATATTAAACCACTGGAGTTGTATGGATTACCTTTATGCTGCCTTTATGTACAGGGAGGTACAGAGCTGAGATATTCTTCTAAAAATCTTTGTGTTCAGCAGACGAAAGAAAGTAATGCACATCTGGGATGGCATGAGGGTGACTAAATTATGAGGGAATTTACATTTTTGGGTGAATATCCATTTAAAAGAGTTCTCAGGTACGCTGTCAACTATTGATCAAAGTATCAGCTTTGATTGCAGACTTTGGTAGTGAGATTAATTGTCTGTTTCTAAGGAGAAATATTTTAGAAGCAGGAGACTTATTGTAAGCAGAAGTCTCAATTAGCTCTCCATTTAATATCATTGTTGTCATGGAGAAACAACTGCTATATTAAAGAGATCTCTTTTTGTATCTTTCTTTTTACCTCCTGTGTTTTTGTATGTTTGTATTGTTCATGTTTAAGACATCATTTAATACGATTTACCAGTACGTAAGTGGATCTTTAGCTAAGACTTGTTGTCCACCCAGTAGGATAAGGATCAGGGAAAAGGAGTGATATCATAATCCACTGATTCATCCATTTTTTCAAGATTCTCTATTATTCCTATTGTTACTCAATCTTACAGACTTGATTCTGAGAAAGCATGACAAGTCCTTCCACTGTAATTTCATAATTACATTACTCTTGCCTGCTTACAAAGTACCTCAATATTTCTAGAAAAACATAGATCACTCATCAGGAGCACTTAGGCAGAGTTGCTGCGTTAAATAATTTATATCCATTTAGAGAGGAAAAGGTTTGTCAGGATAAGCTTGGCTACCGCAAGCCACCTAGGCAAATAAGAGGACCTCTTTCCAAAAGATGTGTAGTCATTTCCCCATTTTGACATTATTGTTGTTTATTTTGAGCTTAACTGACAGGTCTTGCTTATTCAATTGAATCTTAACATTCAATTATTTGGTGCCGGGATGTCTCAGGCCTGCTTCTTTTTGGCTGATTTTCACATGTAGTCATATTGAACCGCCTGGCAGATGGAGTATTAGCTGTATAATTTTGTGGTCTGTGGACTGATGGATTGTGCTATGTGATATGGCCAAAAGAGGGAGATTTTTAAAGGTCAATAAATGTTTATTTTGAGAGACAGCCAGGCGGAAAGAGAGTACAGAATTGTCTTGATGGCTTCTGCGCGGGCCACACCTGTGAAAAGGAAGATAAAGTAGCCACCATTATTGAGAATGCTCTGTCTTATGTATCTCCCTCTATTCACCACACACTATGACTCTGTATGAAAAGCAAGCTGCCTACTGCCTACATAGGCAATTACCTGCAATAGCAACATACCAAATGAAATGGAACCTCATAAGTGACTGATTTGGAATGGTCTACATTTTCTGCATAGCATTGTGTTTCAGTGGAAGAAAGAAAGTCCTACAGGTTTGGAACATGAGGGTGAGTAAATGATGACATAATGTGTATCCCTTTAAAACGAAAAGTTCTTAGCTTCTGTCTCGTTTCACCCCTCGTATCTTTCTGGTTTTCTTCACTCTACACCTCTCAGCTCCTTATCATACTGTTTCTCCTTGTGTCTCCCTCTCAGATGAATGTTTTACCTGATAACTAATTTCAAATTCTTGTAAATCTTCAACAAGCATTGTCAGACTCTCGCTGCAGGGCCAAAGTGTCCACCCTTAGAAAAAAGTGCACTCTTTGAACTTGGCCCTCTTGCTTGTTCAGCGGTACGACTGCTGACTTTACGAGACAGAAATATTTGGAGCAAACGGCAACAAGAGACATAGAGACTCCTGTAGGTTATGATTTTGGTCACTCCATCAATACTTTCATAGTAACATCATATAAAAAGCCAGGACATGGAAATTATGCAGGGTAGAAGCTGTTAGAAGCATTAACCGTAAGAATCAAATGGCAGGGATTAGAAATGGTTCACGTAACGAAAGTAAAGAAAACTAAATTGAATTTTTCACAGTAAACTTCCACATTTACATCACTTCCTGTTGCCTAAAATACTTTCATTACCTGTGCACCCTTATGAGTATGTGTTTTTGTAGAAAACAATATATATATATTATTTATAAAAATGTGTTAAAATGTGTTTGGTGCAGCTACGAAATCAGTCATCAGAAGACTACAAAGGACAGTTCGGTCTGCTGAGAGGATTATTGGTTGCCCCCTGCCCCTCCTTCAAGATCTATACACTTCCAGAGTGAGGAAAAAGGCTGGTAAAATCACTCTGGACCCCACTCACCCTGCCCACTACCTTTTTGAACTGTTGCCTTCTGGCCGGCGCTTCAGAGCTCTGAACACCAGAACCGTCAGACACAGGAACAGTTTTTTCCCTCAGGCCATCCATCTAATGAACAATTAAATTGCCCATTGAGCAATAATTATGTGCAATACACAGTTTAATTTTAATTTATATTATCCAACATATCCACTTCTGCCATTAATAACATTGCTCTGTACATAATATACTGTTTTTTGTTCTTTATATACAGATTGTACTAGATTTGCACTACGTGTGTGTGTATGTGGGTATGTATGAAGGTGAGTGTATGTACGTATATGTATAATTATTTATTTTGTGTTCTTTTTTGTTTTTAATTACCTATGTCTTGCTGCTGTTTTTGGTATTGTTTGTATTGTTGTTGACTGGAAGTTCCTGTCACCAAGACAAATTCCTTGTATGTGTAAGCCTACTTGGCAATAAAGCTGATTCTGATTCTGATTCTAAAGGGTTAGTTCACCTATAATTGAAAATAATCTTATCTCACCGCAAGCCATCCCAGATGATTATGACTTTCTTCTGCTGAACACGAAGTCAAATTTTTAGGAGAATATCGCAGCTCTGTAGGTCCATACAATGTGAGTAAATGGTGACCAGCACTCCAAAAGCTCCAAAAAGGAGATAAAGTCATCATACATTTAGTCCATAAGATTACAGTGGTTTAATCCATTTCTTCTGAAGGGATCCAGTTGGTTTGGGGGGAGAACAGACCAAAATATTACTCCTGTTTTCATTGTACATCTTGACAGCAGTGTCCTGTGCGATTCAGTCTCCATTGGCAACTAAAATCTACTGCGTTTGAATAATGCTGCATATATGCCATTATGTGTCAGTACAAATCCAAAACGACTGTCATGTTGACCAGCACAACACTAACAGAAAAATTTACCATATTTAACCATTGTTTGGTTACTATTTTGTACAGGAGCCTGCGGACCACCAGAGCCGGAACGTAAAAATACTGTTTGAAAATTCTGTGCTGGCCATGTTGACCTAAATTTGCCACAAATTTTGTCCAACCCAACCACCATCTCCTCATCACTCTTTGTCTGTTTGGAAGGGAAAGATCCTCAATGGTCCTTCAGTATGCCATAAATGTTATCTAAAGGTTCTAATTAGTTTTAATGCAGCCCGATCACTCTTCAGCTGCCACAGAGACATTGGCGTAAAAACGATTAGGCTTGAATGTCTCTAAATGGTCTTTCAACATCAAACAATCAAAGCTTCTTTCAGTAAGCTTCTCTTTTAAAACCTCTACAAAGGTCCCTTAGACCTATTTGAGTAAAATGCAAAGAATGCAACTGGTCTTACCAAATGTTATGTTTCTGGCAATGAATAGTATGTTACATGCATGCATGGACTGAACATCTATTGAGCTTAAAGTGTTAGATCATCATTTACTCACCCTCATATTGTTCCCCAAACTGTAGGTCTTTCTTCCGTGGAACACAAAAAGAAGGAAAAAAGATGCAATGAAAGTGAATACTGGCTGAGGCTGGCATTCTGTCTATAATCTCCTTTTGTGTTCCACAGAAAAAAGAAAGTCATATGGGCTTTGGAACAATTTAAGGATGAGTAAATGATTACAGAACTTTAATCTATGGGTGAACTATCCCTTTTTATCTGGATTTAAATGTTCACCTGTAAATGGACCCTGAGCATTCATCCATTTCTCAGTCTCAAGTCTTGGTACTGTAAAAGTCAATGGGTAAAAAAACTTTGTGGCAACTTCTGAGAACAAATGCCACGAGTCATTTAGCACAGCTTTGCCTCAATCTTGTAATCCTCAGGTCACTTTAGTCTAGGGTATTTGATGTAGACTTGAAACAAAAACGGGAAATATTTTCAAAGTCCAAGTCACTGTAATACTGTCCAGTGTTATGGGATCTTAAATAGGATCACTGAAAAAAAAAAAATACTTTACCTACAGTGGGCTCATACAAGCAAAAGAAAATTTATAAATTAAAAAACAGCTAAAATAGGAATTAAGGCCTATCCACATCAAGTAGGATATTTTGGATGGAACAATGCATATTTGCAAACTAGGTCACACTGAGTTAGAAAATATTGTACTATGATGCTATGATGACCCATATATATTACATTATATAGGGTTAGGGTTGGCCAACCAAAACAGTGGCAACAATTACCTGGCACTTTTAATTAAAATCCAAATGCCATATAACCTGGTTCTGGTTGCTGCCAGCACACTGCACGACTCTGTGTTTGTAGCTTGCTAGCCTGCTTAGCATTGCTTATTCTTCTTATATGTTCATCATTTTATCCTTTGCAATTTTACAGCATGCTTTCTATTTCAACTGTGTGTATTTTACCACGCGCACCCGTTTTCTATCTTTTTCTTTCTTTTTTTTTCTCCACTTGTCTACGTATCACATCTCGACTGCGTGGATTCATTTTCTCCACTGTTTTCCACTTTTTTCTCCACTCCACTTTACACAGATTGTTGCATCAGGAACCCTATCGAACCACATCAATAATAATGTAATATGTAGGCTAATATGCTCTGCCCTCCTCCCTGCTCATTGTGGTGGCGAGGTTTATAGTAGATTAGTGTCAATAAATGGCTGGATGTCTGAGTGGTTTCCAGAGTATAGCATAGGATTTATAGACAATTGGAAGAGTTTTGGGGGTAGACCTGACCTGCTAAAGAGAGACGGACTCCATCCCTCCAGAGAAGGTGCCACTCTCCTCTCTAGTACTTTGGCTTATTGCCTAGTGATAGTATTTGACTAAGTGGGCCCAGGTCAGGAAGCAGACAAATTGGTTAATCCGAATGTCTAAAAGTTGCCTTGAGATGTCACACAGGTCACATAAACTACAACACATAGAGACTGTATCACCTACATATCATATAGAGACTGTGTCTGTTCCCCGAACTTCCAAACACCAACCCCTCACTAAATCATTTAGAAAAAAAATGTATTATGGTCAAACTTGAAAAAGAATTTAAGATAAACATCATATAAAGGTAGAGCTACTAAACATTAGATCTCTTTCAACAAAAGCACTAATTGTAAGTTAAATTATTGCAGATTATAGTTTGGATGCACTCTGCTTGACTGAAACCTGGCTTAAACCGGATGAATATATTAGTTTACATGAATCTACTCCCCCAGGTTATTGTTATAAAAATGAGCCTCGTCTGAAGGGTAGAGTCAGCGGTGTTGCTGCAATTTCTAGTGACGTTTTTGGTGTTACTCAGAGGACAGGATATAAGTTTAAGTCTTTTGAACTAATAATGCTTAATATGACACCATCAGATATAAATAAAAAAATCTCCCAGATCTAGATCACCCAGGCTGTACTCAGATTTCCTTGGTGAATTTGAACATTTTCCATCAGATCTTGTAATTACTCTGGATTACAAGTCAGGGACAGAGCTTTAATTGTAGGTGACTTCAACAATCACTTAGATAACGTAAATGACACTTTGGAATTAGCATATATTGTTGTTCTCAACTCTCTTGGAGTCAGACAAAATGTTACAGGATCAACACATCGCTATAATCATACATTAGATTTAATTATGTCATATGGAGTTGATGTTGATACTGTCACTGTCTTATCACTGTCAATCTGGGTTTTTGTCTGACAGGACCGTGGCATCATCGATCTTGTGTCTTTGAGTTAGCTGTTCGGTCTGTCTTAGCTTAGTTAGCTGTTCTCCATGTCTGGAGAATGATGTCTGGATCCTGACTTCCTGTCTGGTTCGGTTTGGTCTGTGTCGGGATCCAGACGCTCATGCTCCATGTCTGTCTGTTATTGATGTGAGAGCATCACGCTTATGTCATCTTGGCAGCATACACTTTCTTCAATAGTTTATGTCTGTCTTTCGCAAACACAGGTGCACCTCATGTCACACTCGTGTTGTGTGGCACGGTTCTCTTGTGTTTCATGTCTGGAGCATGGTGTCTGGATCCCGACTTCCCTGTCTGGTTCAGTTTCTGTCTGTGTCGGAGTCCGGACACTCCATGTTCTGTGTATGTCTGCCCATTGTGCTCACTTTGCTCTGCACGCCCGGGTCCTAGGAGGAGGAGGAGGAGGAGGGGGAGAAGGGCTCCTGCTCCCCCTGTCGCTGTCTGTGCTCACGACCACAGAGGTCATTCCCCTTTCGCTGCCAGTGCCCTCGACCACTAAGGCTGTTCCCCCATCACTGCAAGTGTCCACGACCACAGAGGTCATTCCCCTGTCACCACCTGTGCTCACAGCCATGAAGTCTGTTCCAGATATTCCATCGCAGCACAGTAGTAATGACTTCATGAATTTCTATACTGATAAAATAGAATTCATCAGAAATAAAATTGGAATTATGCAATCAACTGTTACTGCAACTTCAACCCTTCTCTGCTGTGGGTCATGAAGAGCTAACATAAACTGTCAAAAAATCAAAAGCCACAACATGTATGTTAGATCCAATACCAACTAAGCTCTTAAAAGAGGTATTCCCTGTAATCTCAGAACTTTTTCTTAATATTATTAACTCCTTCCGACATGTCCCATGAAACTTTAAAATGGCTTTTATCAAACCGCTTATTAAGGAGCCACAGCTTGATACTGGAGAATTGGCTAATTATAGACTGATTTCAATCTCCCTTTATGTTGAAAATACTAGAAAAGGTAGTGTCATCCAAGCTATGTTCATTTCTACAGAGAAATTGTATAAATAAACAATTTCAGACAGGATTTAGGCACCATCACAGTACAGAACTGCATTTATCAGAGTTACAAATGACTAGCTCTTATCATCTGATCGCAGCTGCATTTCTCTTCTAGTACTTTTATATTTTAGTGCTGCCTTCAAGACTATAGACAATGACATTCTCTTGAATTGTCTGGATGTTGGCATTAGTGGACTTGCATTATAATGGTTTAGGTCCTATTTATCAGACCTCTACCACTTTGTATGTGTAAATGAGGAATTGTCAAATCAAACAACAGTTAAGTTTGGAGTGTCACAGGGATTAGTTTTAGGGACTCTGCTTCTCTTCTTATATATGCTTCCCTTGGGAAATATTATCAGGAATCGTGGAATAAGTCTACACTGTTATGGCGACGATACCCAACTTTATATTTCTTCTAAACCCAACTAAATTTCACAATTCTCCAATTTAGCAATGTGTATCATTGAAATCAAAGATTGGATGGCCATAAATTTCCTTCTACTCAATTTAATCAATTTGCACCCGTGTTTACCACCCACAAACTGATGAATTGGTGGAACGATTTAATAAAACCCTTAAAAACATAATCTGTAACTTCATACACAAGGATGCTAGGAATTGGGATAAGTGTCTCGAACCCCTGCTATTTGTGAGAGGTCACACAAGCCTCCACATGGTTTTCCCCATTCGAGCTGCTGTATGGGTGTCGGTCGTTGGGCGTGCTCGACATCACACTGGAAGCTTGGGAGGAGGAACCTTCAAACAGTAAAAATGAAATCAGTACGTTCTTGATCTTAGAGCAAAACTTTGGGTCAACACAGGGGAATTTGCTCCAAGCTCAGAAACGTCAATGCCAACTCAATGACAGGGGCACTCGCCTATGGAAATAGAAGTGCTTGTATTACTGCCCACCTGAGTCGGTGGTGGGGGTATGTGGTGATGGGGGCATGGTTGTGTGTCTGTCTGTGGGAGAGAGGGAGTGGTGTGGCTCATCAAGCTGGTTGACATAATTTATAACAGCTGTTTCTCATTACAGTGATAGCGGAGAGACGCTTTAACAGCCAAATGCCAGAGAAAGGCAGAGAGAGAATGACACGTGAGTGCAGCGAGTGGCATACTTTATTATATGTTTTATTGTTTTACTGTGAAGCTGAAGAGTTTGAGATGTGTTGGTTACCTGAGAGTCTTGTGACATTGAACTGACTGAAATAAGAAAAGCCCTGAGAAGGCAGCACTCATAGAGACTAGAGAATAAAAGCTCCCTGAAGCGTGTAACTGCTCCCCGTCTCCTCCTTTTCCATACCCGAACTCGTAGAAACTTTATAATGGACTACACTCTTGAAATGTAATACATCGACCAATAATTGCCAACAAAAGCCTTCATCAGTCAACTAACAAAGGACAATGCATCAATGCATTGTGAACATCTGCAGTTAATCTGGGATGGACTTCAAAAACATTAGTCATTAATTTTACAGTTCATACAAAATCTTGGTTAAAACACTGGACCATAGCACTTACTTATTTTACACATTTTAAACCATCACTTGCACAGCACACAAATAACTAATATTGATATTATATTCATGTTGTTTAACCAGAGGGGAACTGGCACCCACAGTGAGCCTGGTTTCTCCCAAGGTTATTTTTCTCCATTAATAAACGTCTTATGGAGTTTTGTGTTCCTTTCCACACTTCGGCTTGTTCAATGGAATGCAAAATACAATTATTATTTAATTATTTATTTTATACACAATTTACAATCATATTTATTCAAATTACACAATGATGACTCTGAGACTTTATAGATATTACAGTTTTATTGTCTGTTAAAGCACGATTATCTGTAAAGCTGCTTTTGAAACAAAGTGTTTTACACAATGTAAAGCACTATACTAATAAAAATGACTTGACTATACCTTTAGAGAAAGCTAAGCATTTTACTTATTGAAAATTAAAATTATGTATATGTATGTGTATATGTATGTGTATATGTGTATATGTATATATATATATGTGTATATATATATATATAATATGTATAAAACATCAGTATCTGCATCCTGGTGATCAGGAACTCAAAAAGACATGCATGATCCATTCTTATTTATTTCCCTATATATAAATATATACTAAATATACTACTGTTTAAAGGTGCACCTCATTAAAAAAGCTTAAATCCTAAACACAGGAATTGTAATTTTGCAATATATGTAGGAAATCATGACCACTTATAATAAAATAAAGACTCCAGTCATATCAGTAACCTTATAAAAGCTGTTTTAATCTACATGGAGAGGGTCCGCACATGGGGGCTGCCATGTTAGAATCACCAGCAGAATACTACTTGCTGAATCTTAGTAACCATCCCGTTATTTTACACTTTCACTTATTTATTAAATTAATCATGGCTGACTGTGAATACTAAATTTCTACACTAGCATCTGAAACTGAAATCAATTTATTTTAATTTATGCTGCATCCAAGCTGCCTTGTGTCATTGTAAGTCCAAGATGACACAAAAACAAAAGTTGCGCCTTTAAGGATTTACCATACAGTGAACCAAAGTCTGAGCCCACATTAAAAATCTTGATTCTTTTTCTATTCAAACATATAATGTACATAAACAAAAAAAAAAAACTTAGGATTTTTCAATTATGAAAAACTAATATTTTATTGTATTAATTTATTTAGAAAACTGAGAAAAAAAATGTTTGTGGTTCTGTATCTGGTTGACTAATAAAGTACTTTTAGTATTCCAAAAATTATAATTTCACCCAGATACAGAACATTAAACATTTTTAAACATATATATATATATATATATATATATATATATATATATATATATATATATATATATATATATATATATATATATATATTTCAGTTAACATACTCAAATTGTTATGATGATATCATTTGTTAAAATAAATGGTATTACATTAGAAAAATGCAAAATAGAAGCATTTTTAGTGCACTAATGGTCTTGGAATTTGGACATCACTGATAGTGACTAGGTTGGTGGAATGTGGGCATAAGATACTGGTGTGCATATAGGCCCTAGACTTTAACGGGCAATTTTCTTTAGAAAGTCAGTGCCAAAATTACAATGAGTATAAAATGCTATTAATTGCTTAAATATTATCACTAAAATGCACATCCTGATATCAAATGGATGAATGCTTCTTTAAATAATCCCACGATTAGTCGTAAGGCGGTCAGATGCTCAGGGTCAGTGAGACAGTTCATTCTACTCTTTTTCAGTGAAGTGGACATCTGCTTCACTTTGCTTTCACCCTCCCTGCACCAGGAAGCACATGTGTTTTAAGGTTAATCTGAAGGAAAACAGTGCCTGGGTCCACTCAACCAACGCCTGCACTCTGTCTCGAACATTCCCATCTGGTCTTTCAGTTCATTTTTGCAATGTTTTAATGTAAGGGATCTCCATGGTCCCTGAATTTCTATGTTGGTCCAAGATTTTTATTTTATTTATAAATAAATAAATAAATACAAATATTATACCATCCTAAAATAGTTTTCTGGTCGTAGTTTGTCTCCCAGCCTGCTCAAGCTGGTTTTAGAGGGGTTTTGGGCACTTTTCAAAAAATGGTGGTCAGCCAGAAAGGTCTTTCTGATGCATGGTCTTTCTGATGGAGCTGGTTGAACAAGGGAATATTGATGGTTAAGCTTAGTAAGAAGCTCCATCAGAAAGACCATGCATCAGAAAGACCTTTCTGGCTGACCACCATTTTTTGGCTATGCTAGTCCACTAGCTAGACCAGCACCAAATCAGCATCAACCACCTTGCTGGTCAGGCTGGGAGACAATCAAGACCAGCAGTTTTTTTTTCAGCAAGGTGGTTGATGCTGATTTGGTGCTGGTCTAGCTTGTGGACTAGCATAGCCAAAAAATGGTGGTCAGCCAGAAAGGTCTTTCTGATGGAGCTGGTTTAACAAGGGAAGATTGCTGGTTAAGCTTAGTAAGAAGCCTGACAGGGACACCAGCAATGCTGGTCTTTTCAGCAAGGTTATGGAAGGCACGCTGTCCAATAAGGCAGTTACGTCACCAAAACTCAACCAGGCATGAAATGGCTTGAATCATTCTTTTTGGTATAATACAGTCTTACAAAGCATCTGTTAAGGATTACCGCCTCAGGCTGTTGATTAAAAATTGCCCTTTTTTAAAATGGATGGTATAATCAAAAGAAACAGGAAATCCCACGTGTTTACATTTAAACGACATAGTCCAGCTAGTGTGTCATTCTACACCTGTTCCTCAGGAGGGACACTCAGCTGTTTCAAATCAGTCTGTATCACTCACTCTTCTTTTGGCAGAGTGGTAGGTTTCCCTTCATGCCTGCGAGCTGCTTTTTAATGTGTTTGTGTTTTGGTATAGTGGAGGCTTTTTGAAACTGATCTAAATTGGAAACCCTGTTGGGGGAAAAAGCTGGTTTGATGGATTTGTCTGTTTTTGTTTGATGGTTTTAAAAAAAATTTGGCCAATGACAGCTAGTCAAGGGTGCATTTCCTGTGCATAAATGTAACTCACTGCGTAACCACCATAATATGATCCATCGCTGTAGAAATAAACTAGATAGTCATGACTGTTTCCTGAAATCGTAGTAGTTATGTAGCACATCCATTGTTAGAACCACATTGGATGAGATGTCGTTAATGATATTACTCAGTGGGTGGAGTAATCATTTCCTCAAATGTTGAATTATAATAACTCACTTACACATGCAGCAGAAAGCAGTTCAATGTGATAAAGCTGCTTAAGACACGAAAGAGGGCATGCACTTAGTTTTTCGACAGATCCCTCTACATTAGACTTTGGTGTTCCACTGATGCGCTTGAGCATATGTACAATGCACACTCTTCAAAAACATATTAAAGGCACTTAAGCATTAACATAAACACATAAAAGCTCTGTTATCCAACAGAAACGAAAGGTTACCTATTCTGTAACCACAGTTCTTTGAAACATCGAGTGGAGAGATCCACCTATGGGAAAGGCATACTCACCTAACCTCTGCAGAAGCATCCAATTGTACCAAGTCTGGCTTGACAGACAGGAGCACGTGCCCATTGCCGGTGTCTCCACTCTCCCCTGAGTGTCACCTGCCACGATAATGCATCCGCTGTGACATTGAGGTTGCTGGGGATGTGAGTTGCCCGCAGCAACCTGAGATGCCGCTGACTCCAGAGGCGGAGGTGACGGGTGAGTTGCGACATCGCAAGTGCGTAAACCACCTTGACGGTTTATATAAGCCAATGTCGTCATGTTGTCCATCCCTACCAACACATGCTTGCCCTGGATCATTGGTAATAGCCTCCACAGAGTGAGTTGCACCGCCAGCAACTCGAGGCAGTTGATGTGCCAACGCAGGCGCAGTCCTGTCCAGGAGCCGCCGGCTGTGTGCCCATTGCTCAAGACACCACAGCCTGACTTGGAGGCATCTGTCGGGACCACAACATGCTCCGGCTAGCATGATAGCCACGCGATATGTGCCACGGTGCCATGCGGACCTCGAGACTCGAGTCTGGAGCCAGTGCTGTAGCGCTCTCATATGCATCAACACAAGCGGTGTGACTGTCACTGAGGATGTAATTTGCCCCAGGAGCCTCTGAAAGAATAACTTCAGGCAGTTCAGCACCGACTTGTTTGTGAGGCACGCTGACGTGAGACTGAGTCTAACTCCATGCTGAAAAAAGAGATGCTCAAAACTGGGGAGAGTTTGCTCTTTTCCCTGTTGACCCGAAGCCCTAAATGGCTGAGGTGCATGAGCACCAGATCCCTGTGTGCACACATTAACTCTCGGGGGTGCTCTAGAATCAGCCTGTCGTCGAGGTAATTGAGTGTGCGGACGGCCACTTCCCTTAACGAGGCAAGGGCTGTCTCTGCAACCTTAGTAAAGACAGGGACAGGCCAAAGGGGAGGACCTTGTACTGATATGCCCGACCGTCAAACGTGAACCGTAGGAATGGTCTGTATCTAGGTAAAATCGAGACGTGAATGTACTCATCCTTCAGGCATACAGCCGCAAACCAATCCTGATGCCGGACGCAAGGCAAAATGTGCTTCTAAGTCAGCATCTTGAACAGGAGTCTGTCCAAGGCCCGGTTCAGGACTAACAGGTCCAGGATTTGCCGCAACCCACTGCCCTTCTTCAGAATGATGAAGTGCTATAAAACCCTTGCCTCACCTCCGCATGTTGGACGGCGGCGGGGGAGCAGGAAATGCCACGTCGAGGAGCAACACTCCGACCTGAGTTGGTCGCACTGAGGAAGTCCTCGAAGCACTTACCTTGCTCTGTGTACCCGCCGTAAGGTGGTTCGGCGACTGAGGAGGAGGGCCCCTTGGGCCATCCTCAAAACTCTTCACCACCGACTGGCTGGGGGTGTGGTTTTTGTGGTGCTGCCAGGCATGCGAAGGTGGAAGTTACATTCGTGAGGCCTGCAATTAGAACAGCAGTGGGTTCAGCTCGCTGATACACAATCGCTCAGCTCCGGAGAAAGAATCTGAATGAATACTGCATTACAGCTCCCTTTCTTACCCTTATGTCCGGAGGAGTGGCATGCAAATCTCAATCGCCAATTTTCATTGGCCTTTTCTCAAAGATTTGAAGGTGTTTTGTTGCTCCCAAGAGCGATGCCTAGTATCACTACATTGACACAACATCGAGTGAGTTACAGAAGGGGAACCACATTACAGCGATCACGAGGAGGTTAACCCAACATGACTCTAACCACCGGGCCAATTGGTTGCTTAGGAAGCCTGACTGTGTCAGAGTCACTCAGTACGCCCTGGATTCGAACTTGCAACTCCAGATGTGGTAGTCAGCGTCTTTACTTGCTGAGCTACCCAGGCCCCCCTCATACAGAGTTTATTGTGTTTATTTGGAGTCCCGCAGCAACCATATACCCACACCTATCCATAAATCTAAACCTAACCATAAGATTTAAAAAAGAAAAGTTTGTCAAATCATTTAATATACTGCAAATTTAAATTTATTTTGAATTCAATCATACCACCGTAACACTAGGTGGCAACAGTGAGGAGAAAAGTAATGAAAGTGAAGAGGAGAAAAAAATAGCGGTATGTTAAACTAATAGGCTAACCGATTAGCTTGTAAGCTAACTGGAGAAAACAGAACAAATGAAAGTTTGTCTTACAATTTATATATATTGTTTTTTATAATTAAACAAGTATAAATTGTTCAAACATGTTCAGGAATAGAGTAAAGTGCACTTCCACAAAATGTCACATTAAAAACTAAGTACCATTTATATCTTCCGTTTAATAATATAATATATTTAGAATTCTGAGAATTCTTAAACCTCTATGATGAGTGTGGGCCGTGTTGACAAAATTGGTCATGGGTGAGAAATCTTTGCCACCTGTCTCCATAAGACCATCTGACAAGCTTCAACCTGACTAACATCTTGTCTTCTCTATCTCAGAGGTACAAGAGCGGACATGAGCATGCATCCCTGCATGCATCTTTGCACCTGTGCGCATTGCATATGTGTTCCATACAGAATATGGAGATGGACCGTTTGATTCCTGCTCAAAGAACAAGAGATCACTGATGCTTCTCATATCTCCGGCCTAATGGGGACCAATGACAGCTACGACTCATTCCTGGACATCTTCCCAAAAATCACTCAGTCTGCTGCTCTGGTTTTTGGCTTGATGGCATTTTCATATTCCTCTGTTGCATTTTTCTATGATTACATGAGTTCCTTCTTCATTAGGGTAGAAAGATCACTGCCATCACTGTCATCAGTTCCTCCTGACCAGAGTTTGTTTTTGTGGTACTCGAATTGACAATACCACTTTGGAAATGTGTTGTATGTTTAGAAAGTGTGCTTACAATGTAAAACTAGATTGATGCAATGGCTGAAGAAAATGTGAGTGGGACTATGCAAATCTTAGTTGCTATTCTGGTTGGTTGTCAGGAGATTGGTTACTAGCCCAACACAAAAGAGCCCAACCCCATTGATTTTTTTTTTGTAAGGCCATAGTCAAAGTGTATGTCAAAGTTAAGGTCAAATGGAAAAATGCATAATATGGATGACTGGGCTGTATGGTAATGCTCCATAAAAATACCACAGTTAAAAGTTAACATTTCAGTATGGATGCTTTTTCTGTCTGTCTTCACATGTATTTACATATACCATGGTTGTTCCAGATGTTGCAGATGATTAGAAGTATGCATACTGATAAATGACTTAAATACAGTTGTGTTGAAAGCATTCATCAATAGCCCACATCCTTACAGCTGATGTCTGCAACTGTGTCAACATCTCCATGTCATCCGCCATGGGATGTCGTAAACAGAAACAGCTCGCTGCAGTGGAAAGATAGTTTTGAAATGAATGTTGCCTTCATTTGTTAGTAATTTGCTATCAAAACAGCAGTGTCATATCGCATTTATCTATGACCAAAATTGCTTGCCTAATCGTATATAACTGTGTTACAGAATCTGTGATTAACCACCAAGTAACAATGCTGGCTGGAACTAAAATCAAGTCTTTTCAAGGTCTTCATCTGTATAAAGAATGACTAAAACTATTTAATAATTGATTAAGTAGGAATTAAAAAACATTTATGAAATGAAGAAACTTTCATTACTCTGGAAAACAGAGTGCCTTCATAGGGAGCCTGGCATCTGCCATGTATTTAAATATTACAGGCTTGTTTAAGACACAAAGAATGATAATCGGACCACCCGTAGCTTGCGTGCTCTGTTGATATGCCTGATGTCGGGCTGACTAAAGGTCCTTCCAAGATTTGGAAGGAGGCCACTTTGGTGAAAATGTCTTGATATGTTTGTCTGCTGATGAAATGTATAACACAGATACACTAATCTTTTCAGATAGGGGAGGAAAAGTGTTATAAACAACATGATAAAAATTCAAACAAATGTTCTCTTTGTACCATGCTCATGTGGATCAACTGGTTGTGCATAGTGCCAATGTCATGGGTTAGATTCTGAGAGAACACACATACTGATAAAAAAGGTTTTCCCTGGAATGCACTGCAATTCGTTTTGGATAAAAGTGTCTGCCTTATGCATAAATGTAATTCCTCATTTAAATGGATAATTCACCCAAACATTTTAATTATCTTGTCATTTAATCACCCTCATGCCATTCCAGATTATTTTTTTATTTTATCGAAATGTAAGGTTAGAGGAGATTTATATGCTAAAAGAGGGGCAAAAGCATTGAAAAATAAACATTTACAGTAAATGTCTTTGTCATTAGAACCAAAATGGCTTACAGTATAGCCTCTTCTGGAATTGTTTTCAGATTGGTGTGTAATTTGAAACCATGTGGTACCTCAACCTTAAACAAGACATGTCAGTGTTCAACTGCCTCTTGAGATTGTTCACTTCTGTGGTAAATTATGATGATCTCCCTTTTCTTTCTTCCTGGTCTATTATGTTTAATAAAAAAAGTTTTAGTGCCAAAATAAATCAATTTCAGGAGTGCCTAATCCTCAGCTCAAGCAGACTGTAAAGCCACAAGATCTGGAGAAAGTTCCGAGACAACTAGTAATGGAACACAAATGTCACACAAAGAGAGACGGCTGTTGGGAACCACTGCTTACATATCTTCAGATTGTGGGACAATGAAAAAAAGTGCAAGTGTCTTGGTTGAAAAGAAAATGCCACACAAAATAGTACTGTAGCAGTATCAGATAGTATTCCACAAAAAGTATTTGTACACCAAATCTACTCTTAAAGAAAATGCATAAACGTCATGCTTTAAATGAAAAAAAAAAAATATCAAAACAAGTGACATCTGCAAAGAAATGATGCTTCTTTAGATATTTTTCTTTCTTGCTTGTCTTGTTCTTTTAACCAACTGGTTCCAAAGGCTTTTTTAATGGATGTGTCAAGTCAGTTCCATGTCCTAGCAGAGTAACCACAGATATTTCCTCACATAAACTATGGACATGTTCCACTAAGTTTAACAACCAGAAAGTGTCTATAATATTTTTTAACAGTATATACATTTTTTATGTTTTTAAGTTTTGCTTGAAAAGTGTGCTTATTCGATTTAAAATTTCAAATGAATGCCACTTGGTGTGGTATTTTGCTATCTAGTGCTATGAAATTCATACACCTTTAGGTGTGGCAATTAGTGACCAAACACATTTAGGGGCCACTGCATACCAAGTGTATATCTTGGTATTATCATGGTACTTCATAGAATATCATAGTATTTACATTGTCAATGTCTGAAAAACATATTTACCATGGTGCACTTTTTGTAAGTGATCCATGTAAAAATTTAGCAGTATGTATAAGGGATACTTAAGGGTTTGGCTGTACTCCGTTCCAGGCTTGTGGTACATAAGCTTTGGGCTTTCTGATTAACCAGTCATCTTCTCATAGCCACCATTGTGTGATCCAGCTGCATGTCTGAAGTCATGTGGTGAAGATAGTTTACAAACTGTTGGGTCAGAGGTTTACTCCTCTTAACCGCCTGGTTTAGCCTGAAAAACACAAAGCTTCCTTTGGCACAAGCTCAATCAAGTTACTTCGAAGAATTTTATTAGTAGGCCTACAGATGCTCAATATACAGTAGAGTGTGTACTTTAAGATAAGTACAGGAAGTCTTCCTCCAGCAGTCCTTTCTGTATTGTAGTTAATTGGTGTTTGGTGGGGTCTGGCGTTTTTCTGTTGTGGTTGGCTGCTATCTTTACAGACTCATGAATTGGTGGCATAACTAATTTGTGCTCCTGAAATGATCAGAAAAACTGGTTGGCCTTGGAGGTTTAATCCCCAGAAAAAAGTTAAATGTGAGATTTGCCCATGCTAAATGTAGTGCCATGCCTGCTGTGCTATATGAATGTTAAGGTGTTCTGAGTTGTTTTTAGAGCATTGCTATGTAGATTGCTAAGGTGTTTGAATGTTTGCTAGGGGAGTGGTTTCTGACTAAAGTAAAAATAAAAAAAGCCCACTGTCAAGTCAATATGACATTTTGATCTCTAAATATGGCTCAGTTCACTACTTTAATAAACATATACATTGCAACAAAAAAATTTTTAATTTGTATTGTTGCCTTTTCCCCTCCTGTAAAAAAACATCTAAACATCATGAAAACAAAATACATTTATTCAAGAAGCAAAACTTTGTTTCTCCCCTGTCACCAATTCCGAACTACACTTCCCACAATTCCCTGCCCTCATCACTGCCAGTGTCATTGTTCTCACCTGTTTGTAATCTAATCATCATTTCTTCTGTATTTAAGCCCTGTTGTTTGTTCATTCATTGTCGGTCGTCAAATGTGAATGTTTTGGTTGTCCTCGATGTTTCTCCCGCCTGTGCTCTCCGTGGATGTTTGTCTGTTATGAATCAGATGAGGAGTGGGGCTCTAAATGCAGCACTTTAATAAAGGAACAAAAATGTGAACAGGATAACTCAAAATAACTGAACAACACTGGGAACAAACAAAACATAAACACGAAAAACATCCACGGAGAGCACATGCGGGAGAAACATCGAGGATGACCAAAACATTCACATTTGATGACCGACAACGAATGAACAAACAACAGGGCTTAAATACAGAAGGAATGATGATTAAATTACAAACAGGTGAGAACAATGACACTGGCAGTGATGAGGGCAGGGAATTGTGGGAAGTGTAGTTCGGAATTGGTGACAGGGGAGGACCACAGAGCAGACAACAGGGGATCGTGACAATATCTTGAATTGGTGCAAGTTCATTTCTTACCCAACAGCAAATTCTTTTTTTTTTTTTAAACATAAACCACACAATTTATTTTATTAGATGTATGCATAAAACTAGAGAAACAACATACCAATGGGGTAAGAAAAATAAGCTTAAGTTATTATTTTAAAACAACTTTGTCTTGTATTTTCTTGTAATTTTTAATTTCTTAAACATCTCATTTTAACAATTTATAGATAATATTAACTGGAAAACAAGACAATAAATACTGATTAACAAAATTAATTTTTTGCAGTTTACTACAAAAATATAATAAAGAACGAAAAAATTAAAACAGTTCCTGAATCAGTATGTTGCCTTGTTTTCCAGTAGAAATATCTAAACATGTTTTAATCATGATACATTTACTTGAAGCAAAATGACAAAATATCAAGTAATTTTTCCAGAGAAATCAACCAAATGTTTATGATTTTTATGCTAAAAACAAGAAAACACTAATGGTGTTAGGTGGCAGAAATTGTTTTATTGTTTGTAGCATAATCCTCTTTACATTTTGTCAGATTTTAATGAAAATAATATGTTAGTTTGCTTCTGAAGTAAATGTAACTTGTTTTAAAAATGTTTAAGAGATTTTACAGGAAAACAAGACAAAATACTTTTTTTGCTTTGTTGTTTTATCATTGACCAGTTAAAAATATTTCAAATTGCTTAGAAACTTAATAGCACCTCAACAAGCTGCACAATTGAAGTTATCATTTGTGCCTGTAGCACAAACGGTGTAGGACAAGTTTTGCACCAAAGGTGAAAAATTATTCGTTACATTTATATAGTTATTTTCTAAACACTCAAAGCGCTTTACATAGTATAGAGGGGATCTCCTCAACCACCAAAGGTGTGTAGCATCCACCTGGCCAGTAAACTCACAACACCAGCTATTGGAGGAGAGGAGAGAAATACAGTTTTTTGTATTTGTTTAAAAATATGAACAATAGTCATAATGATATTGCCTTAGCATTCACACTAACGTGTAATAATAATAAAATATAGAATTTGATACATAACACTTTTATCTGCTCCTTCTTTAAATGCAGTATATCTCCTCTGTAATTTAATGTACTCACAGAAATTATCTGAGAGCACAGTGACTTCCTGAAATGGCCTAATCCTCCTCTCAAATGCCTAAATGATTTGGAATGGTCTGTTTTGCATGGTTGATTTTGCATCACTAGGCGACAGTGGAAATGTTCCGTTTTTGCTGGGGAGCATCCAGGAGGTTAATGAGAAGGGGGTTGACCACTAGCTTATCCTCTGTGGTATACCATCAAATGTATTTAGCATGCTAAAAATGGGCGGAGGAGGAGGAATAAGATAAATTCATTCCCAAACTGTAAACCACTAAACATTTTCCTGATACCATCAGTCTTGGATAAACTAATAATTAAAATTAGACATTTTTAATATAGACAGTGTTGGTCTTCTGTCTGATAGACAAACAGAAAGACAGACAGACTCTTCCTTAGATAGATAGTATTGTAATTGGAAAGTAATAATAAAACATTAATGTAAACAGTAGCACTAAAGACCAAGATTAAGTACAACATAGAGCCTTGGCCAAATGTTTGCTTACCCAATGTGTAATCTATAAAAGAACAGCTGGGCCTGCTTAAAATCTTTGGCATCTGGGAATATGTGTCCTCAAGCAAGATATCAAAAGATCTGGCATATGTTTATCTTGTTTGTTTGAACAGCATACAATGAGGGATGAAGTAAACATGTTTGTGGATGGATGGATGGATGGATGGATGGATGGATGGATGGATGGATGGATGGATGGATGGAAAGAAGCATGGATGGGTGGATGGATGGAAGGAAAGAAGGATGGATGGATGGATGGATAATAAGACGCAAGACATCGTAAGGATAATTTCTCCAAGGATCAGAATCAGAATGAGCTTTACTGCCAAGTATGCTTATACATACAAGGAATTTGTCTTGGTGACAGAAGCTTCCAGTGAACAAACAATACAACAACAAGACAGAGATAATAAAAGTTATAATAAAAATAAAAAGCAAATAGAGAATATAAATATATCTATATATAGAAATACACAATACGCAAGACAAAAAATATATATATACATATATATATATATATATATATATACATATGTACAAATATAAATCTGTTATATACAGATAGTGCAAGGGAATGTAATGGCAGAAGAGGTAAGACATGTTGGATATAAATATAAATAGACTAAGCTGTGTATTGCACATAATTATTGCTCAATGGGGCAGTAGCTTAACTAGCCTGAGGGAAAAAAAACTGTTCTTGTTGCTGACAGTTCTGGTGCTCTGTAGCGTCAGACAGAGGACAACTGTTAAAAAAGGTAGTGGGCTAGGTGAGTGGGGTCCAGATTGATTTTTCCAACAGTTTTTCTCATTATGGAAGTGTACACTACTTGAAGGGAGGGCAGGGGGCAACAAATAATCCTCTCAGTAGTCCAAAATGTCCTTTGTAGTCTTTTGATGTCTGATTTCGTATCTTAACAAACTTAGACAGTTACTGAAGTGCAGAGGACATACTCAATGACTGCTGAGTAGAACTGTAACAGCAGCACCTGTGGCAGGTTGAACTTGCTCAACTGCAAAGGAAGTACAACCTCTGATGGGACTTTTTGTTGATGTGGGTCTTCCACTTTAGGTCTAGTGAGATGGTAGAGCCCAGGAACCTGAATGACTCCACTGCTGCCACAGTGCTGTTCATAATTGTGAGCGGGGACAATGTTGGGGTGTTCCTCCTAAAGTCCAATATCATCTCCACTTTTTTGCATGTGTTCAGCTCCAGGATGTTTTGATTGAGCCAGACAGCCAATTGTTCAACCTCCCTTCTGTATGCAGACTCATCGTCATCCTGGATGAGGCCGATAACAGTAGTGTCATCTGCAAACTTCAGGAGCTTGACAGAGTTGTCCTTGGTGGTGCAGTCATTTGTGTACAGGGAGAAGAGTAGTGGGGAGAGCACACATCCCTGGAGGTCACCAGTGCTGATCACACAGGTGTTGGAAGTTCATTTCCCCAGTCTCACTAACTGCTGCCTATCTGTCAGAATGCTGGTGATCCACTGACAGATAGAGGTGGGTACAGAGAGTTGGTTTAATTTAGTCCAGAGGATAGTTGGGATGATGGTGTTGCAAGCCAAACTGAAGTCCACAAAAAGGAACCTTGCATAAGTCCCTGGTCTGTCCAGATGATGCAATCCCATGTTGACTGCATCATCCACAGACTTGTTTGCTCGATAAGCAAAGAGAAGGAGATCCAGAAAGGGTTCATTGTCCTTCAGGTGGGCCAACACCAGTCTCTCAAAAGACATTATGACCTGCTGTCAGAGCGATGGGTCTGTAGTCATTAAGTCCTGTCATTTTGGGTTTCTTTGGGACAGGGAGGATGGTGGAGCATTTTAAGCAGCAGGGAACTTCACACTGCTCCAGTGATTTGTTGAAGATCTGTGTGAGAATGAGGGCCAGCTGGTCAGCACAGGATTTTAGACAAGTGGGTGAAAAACCATCTGGGCCCTGTGCTTTCCTTGTTCTGTTTCCGGAAGACCCGGTACACACCCTCTTCACTGATCTTAAGTGCAGGTTGAGTAGCAGGAGGGAGGAGGATGGGGATCGCAGGAGGTGTTGATGTTTGTGTGAAGTGAAGGTCAGATTGGATGTTGGCTTTTCAAATCTACAGTAAAACACATTCAGGTCATCAACCAGTTGTTGATTCCCTACAGTGTTGGGAGATGGTGTCTTGTAGTTAGTAATGTCTTTCAGGCTTCTCCACACTGATGCAGGGTAGTTAGCTGAAAACTTGTTTTAATTTTAATTTACAAGTACGGCCCACTGCACACAACAAATTGCACTTGTTAACACTCATTGACCAAATTATCCTTTCTTTTAACAATGAGCCAATAATTTAATTTGGTCTGCCATTTTAGCTAGCTTCATCCCTGTTGCTACACACCAACCCTTTGGTGTTTCATAACCTAGATGTCCCTAACCCTTGACATACATTAGCAAATTATTTATTGTGGTTCATGTTTTACATGCAGACAGTACAGTATTTCCTACATCACGCCTTACGACTTAATTAATATAAATCTTAAAAAAAGCATTTAATCTCTTAATTAGTCTTATTTAATCACTTGCATCCACTCACATCTGATGTTGTACCAATTTTAATCCACCACATATGATATGGTTAAGTTACTTTACCATATGTCTTCTTGCTTAACATTTAAAATTGTATGGTGCAGATTAGAGGACAGATTTGTATGGGATGAAAAGCTTCCTGTAAACAGTATGAACACACTAATCAAATATACCTGCAAAGCTGTTTTATCTTCAAGTCATATAATTATTAGTTTTTGTTGCCATCATTTAGCCTTACAATCAAAATTTAATGGGCATTCACTTCATAGTAACTGTCAGGAATGGCATTTTGCTACTCACTAAAATGAGTAAATAAAATGAGAAAATAAGACGTCAAGCAGGGTAAACATGCATACATGCTGTTAATGGTTCCTGTTTATGTGGTTTGGGAAGGATGAATTCATTTCTGTGAGCCCATATGCTCTCCAGTTCCTTGCAGAAGGTGAGGAGATGTCTGCCACATTTAATCTTGATATGAGTGTTTGTGTGGGCCAAGTCCAAATGTCTTTCTGATTATATGGAGGTGGACTGAGGCTATGTGACAGTCTCTCGCTTAAAATGTTTGAGGGATCTCTAAGAGTCTAAGGTCACCTCTTCTGAGGTGTTTGGCTATTTAGTTTCAGCAGTAAACCCCTGCTGGTAGATGCTGTAACTACACTATTGTGGACAAAAAGCATCTTCACAAAATAGATGGCATTATACATAGATTTTGTCCAAAGTATACATTTTGAGGGCTTTTTAATGCGTAACATGGACATAACATTTTCCCTATCTCCTTTAAAGGGATAGTTTACACAAAAATTTTAATTCTGTCATCATTGAATCACCCTTATATTGTTCCAAACATGTATGACTTTCTCTCTTCATTAAAAGAGAGGTAAGGCTGAATTTCCATTTTCACAATTCACTTTTATTTGTATGGTAGAAGGATGGTGACTGAGGCTAACATTTTAGCCTAAAATCTCCTTTTGTGATCCACAGAAAAAAGTCATAACAACATGTGATTGAGTAAATATACACAGAATAAAAATGTTTGGGTGAACTATGCCTTTAGACCATAATTTTGTATTTTTATAGGTATATAAATATACATTTGTACTATTACCTAAAGGTAATGGATGATTTTTACTTCCAGGTTTTATAATGTTTTACCATTAAATTACATGTATTGTCATGTTAAATAAAATATAATTTTTCCAGTTAACTAATTAACAGCTATTTATTGAAGCATATTTACATAACATTGCCTTTTTTCTGTTAAAAATCTGGTAGAGGTTTTTTAATTTTGTAATTATTTTTTATTATTTTTTTGGAGCCAATCATCTGAGCTGTAAATACCATGTGACTGATCACAGTAGGCCTATATAAGAACTCCCTTAGCAGTCAGTACTACTGCACACAAATTAAGAGACACACAGTTGGAGCATGCAGATAGCAAAAGGAAATTCTCTTGATGTCTGGTATGTTGTTTGCTTATGTGCTTTGTGCAGCATGCAAAGAAAAGACGCACTATCTCTAGTCTAATCTGGTTTAACATAGAGGGTCAGGGGTTTGGTAGGAGGTACGCAAAAGAAAGCAGGAGATGGATGCCAGGTATTTGCCTCTCAGGCATCTTCCTGTCAGGAACTCTCCACTCAGTTTTGTTTAGTACACAGAGCCATGCTAGAGCAAAAGTTCCCATAATGCACTGTAGTGGTCACAACCTTGCAATGTACCATAACTTTACAGAGTGCAAAAGCATAGTGACCACATCTTAAAAGGAAAAGAGTGACTTTAAGTGTGCTTTGAAAGAGTAGAAATGTAGGGTAGTGAGATCATAAGGACTAGAGAGGAAGAAAGTTGTAACCTGTGATGTGATGTATGAAACAAGTATTTTATGGGTCATTCTGCAGAATTTACTCCCATTTTAACCAAATAATTTACACAGCTTTTACAGTAAAACATTTTTTTTAGCAAGTTTGCACTTACAAAGAGCAATTTCAAGCCAATAAATTTTCCAAAGCCAAAATCAAGACATGAAAGTACGCATCCTTCAGGTCTCCCCCCGCAAACCAATCTTGATGTCGGACACATGACAGGATGCGAGCACCTGAACGGGAGTTTGTCCAGGGCCCGATTCAGCGCTTGAAGGACCAAGATTGGCCGCAACCCACCGCCTTTCTTTGGGACGATGGTTTCTTTTGCTAGGGGCGTTCTCTGCACTTATCTGCGAGAGAGGGGGAGAATCCGCTGCAATGCTCTGTATATCCAACAGCTTAAAATGCTCTTTTGGGGTGAATGGAAACGCAGTGGAGTACATAGACACCACTCGGCTCTGAAGAACAAATCTGAATGAGTGGTTGCAAGCCGGCTCCTTTTATACCCCTATGTCTGGGGGTGTGGCATGCAAATTCCACTCTGCAATTTTCATTGGCCTTTCTCAAATTTCAGAGGTGTTTGGGGCTCCCAAGTGCAACCCCTAATGTCACTACATTGACATAATGTTGAGTGAGTGACAGATAGGGAACAGGGTTGACACATAACCTGGGGACACAATTTCTTGTCTTTTAAAACCATTATGTCAACTAAAATCCAAAGCATGTATTTACGCTGACAGACTAAAAGAAAAATAATTTTACTGGATTTAGGCTAAGTTTTTTAAATTATGTTAAAAACAAATAGTGCAACCTATAGTCATTATTTACTACTATGTTACGGAGGGACACAATAATCCAGTTTTGTAGAATGACCCTTATGACAAATGTAGGTAAAAACCCTCTGTACTGCCTTGTTTAGTGTAAAATCTTAGTTCATGCTACACATCTATGTTGCATCATGTTATGTGAGGTCTTAATAGTATCCTTAACATTCTAAAAACAAGCAGACATTTTTGTATTTTTAAAAATAAAGCTGAATTTATTTGTTGCTATGGTCTGTTTAGATTTACAGTGACCTGATAGAGAATTTCCCACAAAGGACGGTAACAATGGACATGAGCTTGTTATTTTTGTAATTGATAATTATAGTGGGGTTGTTTCCGATTAGCTCCTCATATTACTCAGGCAGACTGTTGCCTTGTTTCCATGCTGATTAAATTATACTGCTGTGAGCCACTTCTACAGCTCTGCAGCTGGGTAGTACACTTAATATTGCCCACTAGGATTTTAGTTGACTGTGAGCTTTTGTTTTCATGGTCTCCAAACCTTTGAGCTAGATTGTCTATTAATGTTTGGGAGCAGAGTTGTCCTTAATTAAAGTGATGTTTATCTAAGCATCAATAAATAATGTAAGATTTTTTTTTGGTGAATAGCTGCTAGAGATTCTTTTAGATTTTGCATTAGTAGCTATTAAAACATGATGAAAGCAACTCATCTTAAAGTTTTATCTTCGACAACTCAATATCTCCACCCCACACCCAGGACAAAACCAAGGATAACAAAGGCAATGTTTGTGTTGTTTACATAAGATTGTTCTCGAAAGCTGAATGTCCTTTAGGCAGTGGTTTAAATCTCATTGTGAAGAACTGGTTCTACTCGATGCTGATCCTGTTACTTTTTCCCCCTCTTCTGATTCTAAAATTGAGCAATATTCAGACACATAAATTCAGGGGAAGATGTTTTGGATTTGATACACATTTTAACTCTCCATTTCTACCTTCCACAGTAGTTAAACAATTAATTTTGTTTTAAAAGAATATTAGGAAAGAAAAATGCCTCCTTATTTACCATTCATCATTTACACAACTGGTTAATTCAAAATCACCTGTCACACACAACCTAAGTATAAGGGAAAAAATGCATCCTTTTTTTTTAAATATTTTTTCATATAGACCATATGCCAAAACTATTTATAATTTGATCTTCTTCTTTATTGAATTGTAATGTTTATTTGTTTGTTTGTTTGTTTGTTTTTTATAATGGATGAGGTGGCCTGTCTGCCTTTAGAAAGGTGATCCTAGTGTGATCCCAGCTATAAAGACAATATTTAAATTTAGTTGACCAATGCTTTATGGTGCTTAAACCCTTAAATGCATACCTCTGGTCTTTAGAGACCCGGGACCTCATTTCATCCCCTGTACCTTGTTGTGCCCACACCTGTATAGAATTTCTCAATCTATCTCTTAGAGATATATATATATATATATATATATATATATATATATATATATATATATATATATATATATATACATATACACAATGCAATTTTATGTATATGTGGTTTAAGTACCAAAAGTGTATAGGGTATAAGAACTTACAGTATGTAATATTGTTGGTTTTTGTTTGTTTTTACACGTCCATAAATAATATTTTTTATGATTATTTCATTACTACCGTATATAAGTTTACTATCACAGAATATGTATTTCTTTGTTTATTACAAGATAAATATTCATACTATATTCATGCAAACGAATACTATATCATGTTGATTTTATGTGCAATAATCTGTATCCCATATGCATGTACACATACATAATTTACACGCTATTTCTTATTCAAGGTGACATTGTTGTTTCAGTGATTGACTTGATTTCATATTGCTATTTGATGAAGAAACAACATCAAAGTAAATTATAGCAAGTACAACACATGAACAGTATGATGGCTTTTGTCATTTGTGCGTACTACTGAAATGATGTAAGTTGTGCATTTAATGAGACACAAATGGTGAAATTTTTACACTATCAGGGCATTTTGTAGATCCATTTTTGATAGATATGTGTATCGGGTCTCTTTAGACCCGAATATGTAAGAGTATTTGGTGAAATTCCCATGCATTTAAGGGTATTTGAGGGTCAACACATTTAAGTATAATGGTTTTCTCTAATTTAATATAAGTACCCAACAATCAATCTTTCAGTATCCAATTAATTCCCAATGGATAAAGTCGAGTCCTACATTTTTGTCACCTTAAATATCATATTTCACTTAGAATATGTCATATAATGGAAGTAAAATAGGTTGTGAATACTGTTTCTTGTATACATTAAATACAGTGCATTCAAAAAGTATTCAGACCCCTTACTTTTTTCACATTTTGTTATATTGCAGCCTTTTGCTAAAAAGCTTTAAATTATTATTTTTACACATCAATCTACACGCTGATGACAAAGCAAAAAAAATATTTTTGATAACTGTATGCAAATGTATTAAAAATAAAAAACTGGAATATCACATTGACATAAGTATTCAGACCCTTAACTCAATACTTAGTTGAAGCACCTTTGGCAGCGATTACAGCCTCAATTTTTGGGGGGTATGATGCAACAAGCTTTGCATACTTTGATTTGGGGATTTTCTGCCATTCTTCTCTGCAGATCCTCTCAAGCTATGTTAGGTTGGATGGGGACCATCAGTGGACAGCCATTTTCATGCCTCTCCAGAGATGTTTGATTGGGTTCAAGTCTGGGCTCTTGCTGAGCCTCTCTGGGCATTCACAGAGTTCTCCCTAAGAGTTCTCCCATTCACAGAGTTCTCCCAATGCATTGCATTGTCTTGGCTGTGTGTTTAGAGTCATAGTCATGGAAGGTGAAACTTCAGCCAAGTCTGAGGTCCTGAGTGCTCTGGACTAGGCTTTCATTAAGAATATCTCTATTTTCCTGCATTCTGCTTCCTTCAACCCTGACCAGTCCCCCAGTTCCTGCCACTGAAAAACTCCCCACAGCATGATGCTACTACCACCATTTTTCACCTTTGGTATGGTATTGCATTGGTGATGAGCAGTGCCTGGTTTCTTCCAGACATGATGCTTAAAATTGAGGACAAACAGTTCAATCTTTATTTAATCAGATCAGAGAATCTTGTTTCTTACTGTCTGAGAGTCCTTCCAAGCTGGCTTTCTTGTGTCTTGCACTGAGGAGAGGCTCCCATCTGGCTACTCTACCATAAAGCCCAGACCGGTGGAGTGTTGCTGTGATGGTTGTCCCTCTGCAAGTTTCTCCCATCTACACACAATCTCTGGAGCTCTTCCAGAGTGACCATCGGGTTCTTGATCACCTCTCTTACCAAGGCCCTTTTACTCTGATTGCTAAGTTTGGCTGGTCTTCCAGCTCTAGGAAGAGTCCTAGTTCTTCCAAACTTGTTCCTTTTAAGAATTATGGAGGCCACTGTGCTCTTGGGAACCTTCACTGCAGCCAAAACATTTTTGTAACCTTCCCCAGATCTGTGCCTCGACACAATCCTGTCTCTGAGCTCTGCAGGCAGTTCCTTTGACCTCATGGTTTGATTTTTGCTCTGATATGCATTTTCATCTGTGAGACCTTATATAGACAGGGGTATGCCTTTCCAAATAATGTCTAATCAATTAAATTTGCCACATAATTGGCAAATTATCTTTGATAATTATAAATCATTGCTAATAACCAAACCCTGATATTTCATTTTTTTCTCTTTAATACATTTGTTAAATGATCAAAAAAAATACTTTAGCTTTGTCACTATGGGGTATGGAGTGTAGAATGATTTAAAAACAATAATAATTTAAAGCGTTTAAGCATAAGGCTGCAACTTTACAAATTTTTTAAACAAATTAAGGGGTCTGAATACTTTCTGAATTCACTATATATTTTTCAAGTGATATGTGGTCCCATATATATCAGCTTTGTGTATGATTCAACTGGCTCATCCGATCAGATTTCAGAATCAGAACTTTCTGTTTTTTATGGAGAGTTCTGCAGCTTAGCGTTACACTTCTAACATAACTTATTTTGATTCATTAACATTGTTCTGTGTGCTTTGTAATCAACAAGTGTTTTGTGAGTGTTTTGAATAATAAGCTAAAATTTGATATAATTTCAAAGTGAGCTGATGCAAGACCACACAGTGATAAAAAAAGCGTAATCGATCCTCTCTGTTTCCTCTCTCTGCCAAGGGCATAGCCAGGATATTACTTTTGGGTGGGCCTCAATAAAACATTTTGTTTTTTTTACCAAATGTTCCTTACCAAAGAGGCGGCGGCACATTCAAACAGTTCTTTCACACTTTCAGAAATCAGACTTTATGCATTTTTTTTTTACTATTTCATAAATATATATTTGAAGTCATAAAATAATCTCTACTATTGGGTGGGCCTGGGTCTAATTTGGGTGAACCAGGGCAACACCCTTGGCTTTGCCACTGCTCTCTGGGGATGTTCAAAAACAATCATGAGTTGTTTTTCTTGTTTTCCTCTGTTTTGAGCAGTTTGGGATATCAGCATTGTAAAAGAGTCATCTGGTTTTAATATTGCACACTTGTTATTTGAGAACCTCTACAGCTAATACAATATGTTAACTTGGTTGCCAGAAGCATTTTCTGCAATATCCGTAGCAGACCCTCTCTGCCGATGAAAGATATTGTGGTGTAGGTACCAGGGTTCCAGAACCTATTGTTTTAGTACATTACATCGACACTTAATTTAACTAAGACTTAAGCCCATCCGCTTCCAGGTTCAACATGTTTTGCATTCTGAGATTGTATTCTGCTCATTAAAATTGTACAGAGTGCTTATCTGAGTTACTGTAGCCTTTCTGTCAGCTCAAATTAGTCTGGCCATTCTCTAGTGATCTCTCTCATCAACAAAGTGTTTCTGTTCACAGGACTGCCGCTCACTGGAAGTTTTTTGTTTTTGGCACTGTCACACCTGACTCAAAGATTCAACATTAAAGGGAGACGACACGGCAATACTAACCCAAAATAATTGATTACAACAAAAATAAGTTAAAACAAAACAAATGTTCCCAAAACCAGAGCGCGGCTCTGGCAATCTGCCTGAGCAACAGCTTAGAAGCCCCCAATTCACGTCTTCACATTGTTTAAATGAGGTGCGCTTTCAGGTGAGTTTCAGGTGCACTTAAGGCAACCTCCAGTCACCAATCAGACCTACAAAGAAACAACCAAACCACACAACTGGGTCATAACAGGTACCATTCTGAATAAACTCTACAGACTGTTGTGCATGAAAATCCCAGGAGATCAGGTTACAGAAATACTCAAATCAGCCTGTCTAGCACCAAAAATCATGCCATGGTCGAAATCACTGAGATAAAAAAAATTTACCATTCTGATGGTTGATGTGAGCATTATCTAAAGCTCCTGGGGTCGGTTGCACCAGCTATACGTAAGTTACAACTTAGCCTAGTTGTGGAATAAATGGGCACTAAGTCACAATTTACGCACTACTAAATATCTGAGCGTTGCACCATTAAACTTATGTAAGATGTAACCCTATGAAAAATAAACTCACTAACCAGTTCTCTGATGCGCTGCCGCATGGTCCTCAATTACTCCTCCACCCTCTCAGGCAGATGGAAGCTGCTCCTCCCCGAGCGGATCGGAGTTAGACCTCCAACCCCCAGCGGCCCCTCCGCGTTCCCGGCGACCCGTAGGGACACTCCTCCGCTCCTGGCAGCGGCCCTACCGCTCCAGGTGGTCAGGGAGTCACTTCCCTTCTCCCCTCGCAGACGGTGGTCTTCTCTTGACCCCTCCGCATTTCTGGGGGATGGCAGGGGACTCCGCAGCCCTGGCAGCGGCTCCATCGCTCCAGACCATCGGGGAGTCCCATCTCCCCCACTCACCTCCTTCCCGGGTTTCGCCACCAGTGTAAAACAGTTCAGTGGAACGGAGGCGAGAACCGACTTGACAATATAAATAATATTTTAATAATCAACTTAACCAAAAACACACAAACATAACCACACACAGGGCAGCTGCCTGTAATTCTCTCTCTCTCTAACTGTCGTCTCTGGCTGCCTTTATCCCTCGCACACCATCAGGCTGATTGGGGACCGGGCGTGCATCGTTCCAGCCCGGCACCGCCCTCCACTGATCTACAGTCAAATCACGCTACTACGCATTTTACTGAGAGCTTACAGCCTACTAATTAAGACTTGCATTAAGTACAGGTGGTGCATCCATATTAAGCACTGACTTAGTTACAAACTAACTAGTAGTTACTAAGCCCTTAGTGTGAACTTTACATCCCAATTTACCTGAGACCTTACGCACAGCTGGTTCAACCCTACCCTGGTCAGTATCTGCATGATTTTATCCATTGCATGGTTGGAGTGGAAAATACAGAAAGAGGCCTTGGTTCCATTATACAAAAAAAAATTTGTATTACATTTTGATTAAAGATTACGAAGAGAATTTTTTTTTTTATAATATGCATTGTTGAATCATGACTTAAAACTCAATTTACAACTGTAGTAACTGACATTGTATTTAAGAACTGATTTTCCAATTTTTTCCTGTTTAAACATTGAAATGAAAGGGAGAGCACTCTGCTGTCATAAGCAGCTAGGTGGGTTTTTTTGTTCTCACCATCTGTCATCGACATCTTCCAGGAGACAAGTGTGGCCTTGCCTGTGCTGCATCAAGGCCCATACAAATACCAGTTCACAGGTACGAGATCACAAGGTCACAATGAGATATGCATAGACATGTCTTTTAGTCCCATTATAAAACAGTGTATGCATACTCACCTTAAAGACCCATGTGTCTATGATGATTTCCAGACAACCACCTCCTACACCAGTTGCTTTTAAAAGTCATCATGTTGTTCCAACCCATTTTACATTCTTTCTTCTGTGGAACCCAAAGGGAATGTTATGCAGATTGTTAACTTCAGTTACCATTCACTTTCACTGGATGGAATAAAGATGCAATGAAAGTGAATGGTGACTGAGGCTAACATTCATGTGTGTTGTACAAATGTCATGCGGGTTGGAACAAAATGAGGGTGAGTGAATTACGACAGAATTTTAATTTTTAGGTACACCATCCCTTTTACTTATTTTTACCCTATGATGACCTGGATGACTTCAACCCCCACAGACAACTGCTAGACGCTTTGGAATAACCTGAAACTCATACTGGAATATGAGGGAATGTCAGGGAAACCAGCAGACTATAGAAACCATGTGTGTTCCAACCTTAGGTGGAGACATAATGGGCTCGCTGCTAACAGTTCCCGATTAGGGTCAATGGTAAAAGGCCACAGACCTAATAAAAATTAAACGAATGGGTAACTAATTCCAGCTTTTTTACCAGATGAATCATATGCATGTAGGCACATGGAACAATGTGCACACATGAGCAAACAAATATGAATAAATGCATCTATGTAAGCACATGTGTGTTGACATACTGTATATGCACAAACTCAAAACTTCTAATATATTTATGAGCAATTGTGTGAACTTCCTCAAGTAAAAAAAAAAAAAAGACATCAAAGCAACCTTGGTTAAGTGGGTTTGTAGGTTAATGTACAGTGGGGTCCAAAAGTTAATTATCCCATTCCACATTAAGCGTCTGGGATCTACAACATAATGTAAACCTAAAATAAATTAAAAGTCTAAGGATAAAAAAAAAAAAGAAATGCTATGACATTAAATGAAGTATTCATATTTATCATATAGGGCTATTTCTAGATCACTAATCAAGTAAGCAAATTTGTTCATTCATTTGTAAAAATTTAAGTTCCCCTTCTGTCACTTACTCGACGTTGTGTCGAATGAAGTGACACAAGGGGTCTTCCTGGGACGCCAGACGTACTTCTGAATCTGAGAAAAGGCCAATGTCAAGTTGGCAGACAGAATTTGCATGCCCCACCCTGGACATACGGGTATAAAGGGAAGCGGGGCAGCGAGTGCCAGTCAGAATTCTTCTTCGGAGCTGAACGGTTGTGCAACAGCAAGCTGAAGTTCACCACTGTTTCACCCACCTCTGTCAGCGAGAAGCATTGCTGTTGGATCTACGGTGCGTTTCCAGCTGGCGTTCTCTCTCTCTGCACACTGTGCAGTCTATGCCCCAGGGCGTTTTGACAGTGCTTTTCACTGTTAAAAGAGTGTTCTCCTCCTAAAAGTGTTTGAGTTTTCCACTCACAAAAGAGCAAATCACAGCAGCGTTGAACATCCTTTTCAGGACGCGTCTTTTTCAAGATGCCTTTCCCGCCCATGTGTTGTTCCTGGATGCAGTCGATTTCTCTCCAAGACCGACGGCCACAGACGCGGGACCGCCCGGTACTCCCCTCCAGAGCCTGTAGGATGACGTCATCATTGACTTCCAAAGCCTACAGCGCCACCGGACAGGCAGCCTGCGCCCTGCATGCCATGGCTCTCCTGCAGGTCCATCAAGCCAAGGCACTTAAAGATCTGCATGTGGGTAGTCCCGACCCCGACGTGCTGCAGGCACTCGGGCGGGCAATGGCCACCCTCGTGGTCCAGGAGCGCCACCTCTGGCTGAACATGGTTGAGATGTGCGACGTTGACAAGTCACGATTTCTCAATGCCCCCATCTCCCAGCTCGGCCTCTTTGGTGACACCCTCAACGACTTTGCCCAGAAGTTCAACAAAAGACTCAACACTAAAACAATTCCTGGGGCATATGGCATACTCAGCCGTGGCCGTGCCGCTCGGGTTGATACTATATGAGACCGCTTCAGCACTGGCTACAGACTCGAGTCCCGATATGGGCATGGCACCGTGGCACATACCATGTGACAATTACCCCTTCTTGCCGTCAGACTTTTAACCCTTGGACAGACCTCTGCTTTCTGCAGACCGGAGTCCCCTTGCAGCAGGTGTCCAGACGTTTCGTGGTGACCACAGATACCTCTCGACAGGGTTGGGGCGCCGTGTGCAATGGACACGCTGCCACTGGCCCCTGGACAGGACCCCGGCAGCGTTGGCACATCAACTGCCCAGAGTTGTTGGCTGTATCTCTTGCCCTACGGAGATTTCTCCCACTAATCTGGGGCAAGCACGTCTTGATCCGTTCAGACAGCACCGTGACGTTAGAGAACATAAATTGCCAAGGCGGCGTGCACTCTCGTCATATGTCACAACTCGCCCGCCATCTCCTCCTTTGGAGTCAGCCAGGACTCAGGTCGCTGCGCACCACTCACATCTCTGGCAACCGCAACACGACAACGGACGCGATATCGCAGCAGGTTTTGCCCAGCGGAGAGTGGAGGCTGCACCCCCAGGTGGTCCAGCTGATATGGGACCAATTTGGCAAGGCACAGATAGATCTCTGCCCCCAAGACAACTCCCAATGCCCGCTCTGGTACAGGAGCTCCTCTCGGGACAGACGCGCTGGCACACAGCTGGCCCCAGGAGCTGCGCAAGTACGCATTCCCCCCAGTGAGACTTCTTGCACCGGTGCTGTGCAAGATCAGGGAGGACGAGGAACAAGTCATCCTGGTGGCTCCTTACTGGCCCACCCAGGCCTGGTTCTCGGATATTACTCTCCACAGCACCTCCCTGGAAAATTCCCCAGAGGAAGGATCTTCTTTCTCAGGGACGGGGAACCCTCTGGCACTCGCGCCCAAACCTCTGGAACCTCCATGTCTGGCCCCTGGACAGGATACGGAAGATCTAGTGGATCTACCACCTGCAGTCGTAGACACAATCAGCCAAGCCAGAGCTCCCTCCACCAGGCAACTTTACACCCTAAAGAGGCGCTTGTTCGCGAATTGGTGTTCTTTCCGAGCCGGTATGGTCCCCCTGTCGGCGGACCCGTGTTTCCCTTGGGCAGCCCCACTGCCCCTGTTGCTGTGCTTGTAGAGTCCCCCCCCCGTGTATTTGCCACATGTTACCTACCCCTAGACTGGGCAGGATGTGGCCTCCGCAGGGTCTTTTCCCCCTGAAAGAATAGGACCGGGAAAGACCGCCTACCCCGACGCATTTCATTGTGTTAAGTTAGCCCCAGCCACTTCACGTCCTATGTGAGAGACATATTGAGAGAGAAGGCCGTGGCTGCCTGGCTTGCTCGCATGCTAGTCATGTAACACCTGTTCCCCCCCTCAGGGGTGCGGGGAACCTAAGGTCTGTATGTGACATCTCTTTGGGGGTGTTGGGGAGGGCTATGTGCAGCCGGCACAGTTGCCTCTAGCCTGCTGGCACCTGTCTCGACAGTTCACGTAACACGGTCAGTGAGTGCCGTTTTTAGATGGTACCCCTTGTGTCACTTCATTCAACACAACGTCGAGTGAGTGACAGAAGGGGAATGTCATGGTTACTGTTGTAGCCTCCATTCCCTGAGGGAAGGAATGAGACGTTGTGTCCCTCCTGCAACAGCACTAGACCTACCACTGTAAACTGCCGTACCTTATTTTCGCTTCCCTTTATACCCGTATGTCCGGGGCGGGGCATGCAAATTCTGTCTGCCAACTTGATATTGGCCTTTTCTCAGGTTCAGAGGTACGTTTGGCATCAGGAAGACGCCTTGTGTCACTTCATTCGACACAACATCTCGTTCCTTCCCTCGGGGAACGGAGGTTACAACTGTAACCATGACGATTTTCTTGCTTTTTGGAAATTCACAAATGATTACATGTCAGCTTGTGTACATGCTGTCATTAAAGCAAAAAGTCAGCATAATTATACTCAGAAATGTATATTCATTTTCAAATTCAACTCCACTCAATTTGTAATTTGCAGTATAGAAGCATTTTTACCACTGCTCTCAACCTTTTGAACCCCACTGTATATTTTTTACACACGCTAAAACATCTCACTATGCACTGTTTACAGTAGAATGCAAATTGAGTATGGTAATAAAGAAAGAATGTCTCATGAAAGGCAGACAAGCTTTACCATTGCATGTTCTCATTTCACTCATTGCCTTTGATAGAAACTGTACCACAATCCAGGATGAAAGCATATCCAAAAAAGCAATTAGTCTTTGCGAGATCCCACAATCCCTCATCGCCCTCATGATCTTGTCATATTGTCACTGTTGCAGAGTGGTGATGACTGCAGCATGGCTAGCCTCCAAAGCCCTCATGTAAGGAATTGAAAATGTAGACGTTTTGTATCCCTCTAGCTCTGGTAGAACAAAGCTTTATAGATTGCAGTCCTATAACTTTGTACACAAGGAATGTGCATATATGGGCATGGGAGTCCATAGCTGCTATTAGTTTAATAAACAAAAAAGTGGGTAATCTCTGTCTGAAAGACTTCCAGAAAGTTTCCTCTCAAGAAAGTTAACCAAGATGAGGCCACTTCCAGGCCCTTCATATCTTGAAATATTTTAAAATGGCATTGAACAAATCTAGAGGTTGATAGAACCTCTAATAGGTATGAGAAGTAGATCCAGAAGGGTGGGGTGACAGTCTTTAATCATCTGAGCTAAGATGGAAGAAATGTAGAGCATAAGAAATGGTTCAGTAACCTCCAGTGCAGCCTGGAGTCTAAGAGCCGGATAAAGTCTTATCACAAATTGAACACACAATCTTTATTTTTAACCCTGCTTAGCTTGATCTTAGTCATTTGAGTCCTCTACCACAGACATCAAATAAATAACAGACTCAAGTTCTTTACTTGACTTTCCTAATTTACAACCATTATGTTTTTAGCAAGTCCCCTTCAGTGACAATGGTTTACGTTGGTTGTTTCAGGTTACAGAGATCTTGTTGTAGATCTTGTAGAAGTAATGATGTCCAAACTCTGCATTTGTAATGTAATTTAATTATCTGGTTGCACATGCACTTTTGAAGAACAGTTTTGGCAAGTGGTTAAATCAAGGTTGAGTCATTTGCTTTCTTCCATGGAAATAAGATGATGAGCAGAATGTTAGCCTCAGTCACTATTCACTTTCAGTATTTGGAGAAAATGAAATGAAATGAAAATGAATGGTGACTGAGACTTATATTCTGCCTTAAATCTCCTTTTGTTTCCACAGAAGAAAAAAAAGTAAAACGTTAAAATGAAAATTAAATTTTTTGATGAACTTTTCCTTTTAATGTGTTATATTGATTATTTTTTTTATGTTATATCTAATCAAATAATTTTTACATTTTATCTTTTGATTTTTTTTTTTTAATGGCTTGCATTTATTACTCTGTTGTTCTTCCTTTTTAGACAATTTATTTTCAAACGCTTAGAAGGTGTGAGGTACACTGTTATCTCAGATGATGCTATAACAAAAATAAATTGAGTACAACAAACATAAATACTAACATATTACTATATCCATTACTTAAGTATTTTGAGTTTGGTGGATGCATTTCTTTGTGGAGTTCAATGCATTTATCTGATCTTGATTTAGTCTGTTGCCAATGGCAACGAAATAAACAAGATTTTTTAGATGATATTAAAGTGATTTTTGACACAACTCACAACTTTCAAGTCAACTTAATATGTTAAGTTGTCAGTGTATCAATTTATATACTTAAGTTGAATTAACACACATATTTGTCACCTTAACATAAAAACATATTTTGAATCAACTACATTCAGTGCCAGGTTATGCTGCATTATTTGTTGCAAAATCTTTGAGACTAAGAAATTTAAATTACTTTGAATCTAAACACATTAGACAAATATAACCCTAAATGTTGTCCCAAAAATGCCTAAAAAAGTTGTCTTAACTAACAATTTCATATCAACAATGGTGCTGATTTGCCAGCTCCCACCATGCATTGCGGCATGAATTCATTTTTTATGGTTAGTGTTATTGGCTTATTTTTTGCTGTTTGCAGGTTTTATCTGTGCTTTTCTTGTTTTTTTTGTCATTACTGTTAGTTAGTGGCTGTGTGGTATGTTCAGAGCTCATCTTTTTACTTAATGATGTTTGATGATTGTCATCATTACTGAGGCTTGTGTGTCGAGTGTTGAGGTCTATGTGCCTCCCTTGCTAGATATCACATGCTGCGTTTGCTTTGCAAGATGCTCCTGCATTAAGGGGGAAAGGTTGTACTGTGTATTTCACATGAATTATACAGTTTAAAGTACAACAAAACTAAAAACAAGATTCCTTCATTATATTTATGTTATTTGAACAAAACTAGTCATGTCCACATTGCTTAAATCAAACAGTTTTGTCATTTGTTTTGTTACCTCAACAAGACTTTATATGTTGAACAAAATTATATTTTTATATCAATGTAACTTTAGTCAAAGCAGAAAGATAAACACAAGTTAAGTAAAGAGTTTCCATAAAACTTGTCAAGACTTGGTAGACTCACAAAATGGGATATCAATCAAGATGGGCTGTATTTTTTTTTATGTTATAGATTCATGATAGATTTAATTATGCTGACCCTTTTAAAGTAAAAGTAACTTTACTTAAAGCCTCAATCCTTTAATGCACTTTTTCCCCTGAACTACACATTTCTTTCCATCAGAGGACCAAACAGAAGTCACGACAATTACAAACATGTCCATTTTCCTCTTCATTTTTAAAATGTGTTTTTATTTTTTTCCACTTACTCTGAAGTCACTTATGAGTTTTGGTGTATAATAATATATGGATTGAATCGTTATGTCTAGGCCTAACAAGAAAACTGTACTACCCAGAATATGGATGTGCAAAAGAAAAGACTTTTCTATCTTCAGATCAGTCTATAGCAGAAGGGATGGACATTGTACACAAAGGAGCTAAGCTGCAAAAATAAAGCCCTTTTTTGTCCCCTCACTGCACATAGTTGCCAGTGACCCTGTCTTTGGATCTCATAATTTACAATTCAAATGCTTTTATGACTGTGTTACTTCCTACTGAGATGGAAAATGTCCTTATTTAAATGAGCTGTATGTAAACTCCAAATTTCTCCTTACTCCAAAAACATGGGAGACAAATACACATTTTTACAAAATCATACGCTCACAAGCTCTCATTTATTTATCAGAAAATGTTCAGACATACAATTATTTTCCTCCTAAGAGACATCATTGGCCATTCATGCAAACTGAGTATGTGAAAGAGCGTATTTGCTTCAGGGTATTTAGAGAGTTGAAATTTGTAAGCTTGTTTGAGTTTGTCAGCTGCTTTGCATAATCAAACAAGAAATATATGCTTCTTATACCATTAGCTGTGATTAATGTTACATCATTAAGTGTGTGTGTGTGTGTGTGTGTGTGTGTGTGTGTGTGTGTGTGTGTGTGTGTGTGTGTGTGTGTGTGTGTGTGTGTGTGTGTGTGTGTATGTGTGTGTGTGAGCGTGTATTTATCACTTTGTGGGGACCAAATGTCCCCATAAGGATAGTAAAACCCGAAATTTCTGACCTTGTGGAGACATTTTGTCGGTCCCCATGAGGAAAACAGCTTATAAATCATACTAAATTATGTTTTTTGAAAATGTAAAAATGCAGAAAGTTTTCTGTGAGGATTAGGTTTAGGGGTAGGGTTAGGTTTAGGGGATAGAATATAAAGTTTGTACAGTATAAAAACCATTATGTCTATGGAAAGTCCCCATAAAACATGGAAACACAACATGTGTGTGTGTGTGTGTGTGTGTGTGTGATAATTTGGTAAAATTATTACATTTGTGTTTCGGTATAAGGTCAGTTTCCCTCAAATTATTGTTCTAGCAAAGTAACAGCAGTTTTAGTTCATTGCAAAAACATTTTTCACAAAGTTTGAAAACCAGAACGTTTAAGCTGTATGCATAAATCTAGTGTTTTATCATTTAAAATCTTACAAACTGCTTGTTTTCTTTCAAATAAATTCCATTTTTGATTTATATTTTGTTATTATAATATTATATTTTAAATTATTGTAACATTGTAAGTGTGGATTTAGTGTACAGATACTTTTGTCTTAGTTGTCTTAGTTTTGTCTCAGTATATCTGTTGTTTTATCATTTAAATCTTAATAAAGGTGTTTTTTTAATGTTTCACTTGACGTGTCTTTCTTTAAAATACCACTTTTGTTATCAAATGCATATGTATCAAATGCAAACATAGTTATTTTTAAGTGTGGTTTAAGTGTCCAAATACTTTTTTCTTATTTGTCTTAGTTTTTGTCTCAGTGTCAAATGTTTTAAAATTTAAAACCTATCGTGTGATTCTAACATGGCAGCCCCCATGTACGGACCCTCTCCATTTAGAATAAAACAGCTTTTATAATGTTACTGATATGACTTGAGTCTTCATTTTAATGTGAGTGGTCATGATTTCCTACATATATTACAAAATTACCATTCATGTCTTTAGTAGTTAAACTTTTTTTATTGAGGAAAAAATTACTGAGTGCACCTTTAAAAAGTATATGCTTGTGTTTAAAATAAATACCACTTTTTTTATTTATCTATTTCATGCAAAGTATGGTTTAATCCATACAAAAATGTGATATGTGGTCATTTATGAACATATATAATTAGTTAATATATTTGAGCATATATTAACATATTTAAATGCCATTAGTATTGTGTAAAATAGCCTACATAAAAACATATTATGTGATTTTATATATATATATATATATATATATATATATATATATATTATTATTTTTTTTAGAGAGAGAGAGAGAGAGAGAGAGAGAGAGAGAGATTTATCTGTAACCACTTGAGTTATTATTTTAAACTATAATATATCTATAAAACTATAATAGTCTCTATGGAAAACAAGCTGTATGGCCAAGCAGTCTTTTACTACAATGACAATTCAAAAGTAGTGTTTGTCCTTAATGTTATGACATATATACAGTATGGACGAAGTTTTGGGGAAGTGTCCAAATACTTTTTGGGAGCAACTTGTTGATTGCGCTGTTCTTCAGGTCGTTACGGTACCTACCCAAACGTGCAGCACTTCTGTCCCCCATAGGAAGTCTCAAGCAATTAGTTCAGTTAGTGAGAAGTGCTCCTACTCTACACACTGTGGCTAAGAGCTCTTCTAATGACTTAGCCCGAACACCGATTAAACAAACCCCTGTATAATTCTGTGGGCGCCCCGCTTCTTTTTTGGGATTTTCCTTTTTTAAAAATGGGATTTGAGTTGGATCGTTTTAAGGGGGCCGTGGACCCAGACTTCAAATGTAACTTGTGCAATAAAGTTTTGGAGGATCCGCTCACCACCCCGTGCGGCCACGTCTTCTGCGCCGGCTGCGTGTTGCCCTGGGTCGTCCAGCAGAGCAGCTGCCCCGTCAAATGCCAGAGGATCTCCACCAAAGAGCTCAACCACGTTCTCCCCCTCAAAAACTTAATTTTAAAGTTAGATATTAAATGTGACAATCATGCGCGGGGCTGCGAAAAGATCGTGCAGCTGCAACATCTGGCGGAGCACGCGGAGATGTGTGATTATTCCCCTGCCAAATGTAGGAATAAGGGATGCAACGAGGTACTGAACCTGAAAGATATGGATGCACACATGCGTGAGTCGTGTGATTACAGAGCGGTCGGGATTTGCGAGAGCGGGTGCGGATTGATGCTCTCTCATAAGGAGCAGAAGATAAATAACCATTGCTGCTTGAAAGCCCTTAAAACGCACAACGGTGCGTTGCAAGGGAAAGTCGTTAATTTGGATAAGGAGCTGAAGAAACAAGCGCTTAAATCGGGTAAAAGAGAGAAATCACTTTTAGCGCAACTGTCGGCGGTTCATAACGAGCTTCAGATGACAGCGCTCAAGTATCAGAAGAAATTCACCGAGTACAGCGCCAGGATTGACTCGCTCTCCAAGAGTCTCTCTCCGCCGTGCAAGGTAACACTCAAACACGGTTTATTTCCCTTACAATAAGTCGTTACTATTGTACACATAGTTTCAACCTGATACCATATTTAGCGACGAACGTCCCCCAAGCCCTAACGTTAGTATGATACAATTCAATTAATTTTTTTTTCAACTCCTAAAGTTCTACGAACGTTCTTTTAGGTTCAATAGTTATAACCATAAACTAACATTCCCAGGAAGTTGCAGGGAGGTTTTTGTGTGACAACCAAGTCATTTTTGCTACACTAGACTTGGTATTAGCCACCACTGTCATCAAAATAGCCTGACATAATTCAATAGCTCAATATTAATCAAATGAAAACCAATACTCTGAATATGTTGAAGAAAATCCCATATTCATGTGTTATGGAATGTTCTAGTTTTTAACGTGTCTTCGCTTACTCTGACTACATGAGTCGTTGTTGACGTGTTATTTAGACATTTAAAGCGAGTTTGACTTTGTGAGAAATGTACTTATTGACTTATTTACTCTCAGATGACATCCCATTTACAGCTTCGTTGAAAATAACGAAGCGTTCTCATTTGTTGCGTCGCGCTTCACGCGTAAACAAAGACTTTGATTGGTCGACTGCGTACCAACGTCAGGATTTGACCCACAAAATTGGACGACGCGACGCTACTTTGAAGCGTAGACAGCTGCGTTCTAGTTTCGTTCAGCTTGCGAACGAACCTTCACATAGTGTATGTGGGGTGCTAATATTTCTGACAAGATTGGGAACTTCAGAACGGTCAGTCGAAGAGACTTGGCCAGTCATGAGAGCTGCCTGTCAGCTGGCAGTCAGCGGGGGAGGGGCAAATGTTTAACCACAAAATCCCGTCTTTCTCAAACTTTTACAGATCAATTTACATCTCAATGACAACACTGATGTGGTAATTAAAAGCCCATAACGAAATAACATAGACACATGAGTTTAAAAGTTATTGTTATGCGAAGAGCGATTTTATTTTTAGGCGTTTAAAGAGCTTCATTAAATGTCGTGGTCTGCTGTGGTGTAGCGCAGCTGTTTGGCGCTGTGGATGTAAACTCAGTGTAGTTTCATGTCAAAGTGGTTTCAGGAATGTTTAATTGAGTTAAAACGACATCTCAAGGCATTTTTCCATCTTAGGTAGTCTGTTTTGTTTTTAATGTTTTGTTACGGGTACAGCAGTTTCACATTAGACTCACATATACAAGGATGGTGAGAAGGTTCTGTCATTTCTGTAAGAACACTGAAGCTTTTTAAAACTAAAATGACACAAACAGGAATAAATAAGGACAAAGTAGTGTAAGATGTTCCACTTGATACTTTTATTTAGTTGAGACATACCAGGCTGTATTTGTCCTTGGGTTGATAGTAAACAACAAGAGTTGCTGCATAAAGCCTCCCTTACAAATAAAATGACTGGTAAAAATAAGTTGAAACCCCCCATAATAAAAACCCATAGGAAAATCCAGAGGGAACCCATGGCCATTTCTCTTCTGGGTTTTTGGACTGCATGCTGAACAGCTCTGTAAGATGGTAATACCATGGTACTTTTGGGGCTTTCCACTGCACGGTACAACTCGCATCGAGGCTGCATAGCACTCCGAGGTACCATTCCATTACCATAGCACATGTCTAAAAAACATTGTAAAAACATGGTACGTCTTGTTAGTGCTGTATGCTTTTGCCCTAAATGAAGTGCTGTCTGCTGTCAGATCCTTTGGAATGTGCTATGTGCTTCAGATTAGCTATAACATTTTCTCACCTCAGGACACTGCCAGAGCGTGGAAAAATGTCAGGGTGTAACGCTTGTGACAGATAACCTCCCTTGACCACTCAATGAAGGAGCACGGTATCTTAAAGGCAACATCCTAAGGAGTGAACATGTTTATGGCCCCTGAATGATGTCTTCGTGCCAGTGTCTGCCTTCCTGCTGAGGAAGCTTGTCTCTCTTGTTGTTCCCATCACACGGTTCATCAGTCAAGTGAGCTGCTGCAACACAGGACTGGAGAGAGGAGGGTGATGATGGGGAGCTGACATCTGCAGGATTGGGCTTGTCTGCTGAATACTGGACTGTTGATCCAGCTGCTCTAGAGGAAGAAGTGATATCACTTGTTTTGAGTCTTGAGTTTTGGTATCACTTTGGCATGACCTCTAGAGTATTTCAGCATCAATCAATCAAACAAATATGTATTTTTATTTATTTATGTATTTATATGAATATATTTGTTTTTCACAATTAAATCAAATAGAATGGGTTTTTTTTCAGAGGAGAAATCAACTGACATGATTTATCAGTAATTATTATTTGCTAAACTGTCGTGAGCAAAACTTACCTGGCGAATAATAAAACTAGGCCATGGCCACTCCAATCAGTTTAAGTTTGAAACCTCCATTTTCAGTTTCATCATCAGTTACCGCCATCCTTTTCTAAAAGCATGTGGCTATGGAGAGCACTTTGAAAGTCTTTGTTTTCGGTGGAGGAAAACGCTATTCCATTGTGGATGTGCGGTGTAAATGTAGTAAAATTAATACATTTTCAAATGGATTAGTGTGGATGTAGCATCAAAACAGCTTATCAAGCACATCGCAATGGCAACCATCTACACCACATGACAATGTCAAGGCCAATTTCAGCTGTGACCATTATTCTTGGTAGCTATTTTGATACCACAGCAAATACTAATATGTTGGTAAACATGCTTCCTTATATTATAAAATACATTGACATTTTCAATCGTGATCAAATCAAATACTGAGTGGGACCATTAGCAGGAAACACTGATGGTGCCAAACAACAGTAATATGCATTTATTTTAAGTAGTGTCACTGTCATCTTTGGACATTATTTGTTTCCCATTGGAATTATGGGGCTTGTTCCCATGACTTGGTTAAGCAGGGTGCGTAGGACACATACATCGCGTACACTCAGCTCAGATAGTAAAGAGGACACTGTACGTGCCATTGATGTCTGTATTATATTTAGACAGTGTATTCTGTGGCACACAGAAATGACAGCTGCTTTAGTTGCTGATCCTAAACAGTGCCACACTTCTTCAGCGAGGGATGAAATGCTGACACCACTATTTTCTCTGCGTTCCACCGTTCATCTGTTGAGAGAGCTGTTTGCTATATTAATACACTTCACCAAATGAGCAAGGAACTAGGTATTAACCTTTAAAGCCAATGGTCAGGTGACAGATCCTTTTCAAAGATGCTTTAATCATGTATATTGCAGAACCTATGATTTAGTGACTGTAACAGGTGCACTTCTGGTCATGCACCAGTTTTGGTCACAGTCATATGTAAACCTGATACATTTACATTTTTGCATTTGGCAGATGCTTTTATCCAAAGCGACTTAAAGTTATTACAGGGAGAATTCCCCTGGAGCAACCTGGAGTTAAGTTCCTTGCTCAAGGACACAATGGTGGTGGCTGTGGGGATCAAACCAGCAACCTTCTGATTACCAGTTATGTGCTTTAGCCCACTACGCCACCACCACTCCTGACTACCAATGATTAAGGTGTTGGTGTAGTAACTGCATTTTGGCTTTGTAGTATTCAAATCTTTCCAGTAAGAAGAAATGGAAAATAAATTGATCTCTTAAAAAAATGTAAATAATGGGTCATTTATACGGTTCCATCTCTTTTTTTCAGGGTGGAGAGACCAAAAGTGTCATGGCAATACTCTATCGGGAGTCTGGATCTTTAGGCTTCAATATTGTAGGAGGAAGACCATGCGTGGTAAGTCTAAAAAGACCTGCTCATAGAGTCACTTGTATGCACTAACATAAAACGTTTCAGCTTTCTAATGATAAAAGTAATATCTTTTTACTCCAAAGTGTTGCTGAGATGTAATCATTTACATTTTGGCTGAGACCCTCCTTTTTCTTCAGTGCATAAAACTTAATGTGTTTCTGGGTCACAGTAACAATAAGTCAAAATGATAGAGCAGGTCACATGCATACCTTCCATACTCCACTTTTGTACTATGACCCATCCTAAAGTAATAGCTGTGGTAACAATATTAGTGTGAATGAGCACCAAACCCATATGACCCCGTTTGGAAGTGTTTGTATGTGGTTTGTCTAAAATAGACACACTTTATTGCACTAAACTGGACTGTTGCAGCAAAACATTTAGAACTGGAAACTAATAAAAGAGCCAAGTTTCCAGCACTGTCTCTAAGCCCTAGATGTTGCCTCATCAAAATGACAAGGCTAGAAGCTTTGTTTATTAAAAAAAAAAGAAGAAAAAAAAAAGAAAGGTTCATGGAATTCAACACAAATTGTTACCTCTGGCTTTTTGCTAACATGAGTGAAAGAGGTTAGTCACTAAAGAATGCAACACAAATGGTTCACTGTTAGCAACTGTACATCTACTTCAATGTGGCCATGACCCCTTTCAAGTAAACAGTTGACATGATAGTCGACCTGTCTGCTTGGGAGACCATTGCTATGTTCCAAGCATGATTTTGCTGCCCTATAAGATACTTTATTAGAGAAAGATGGTGGAAGTTTTTAAAATCTTATTAATGAAATTCATTCAGTATTTCTATGTGCTATGTATTTTTATACTTTTTGCATGAGCTTAGTAACATCTACTAACATCAAACCCTATTAGTAGCAATACTGAACTGAGTCTTATGTACACTTCAGATGAGCAGTGGTAATTGTGCTGCCTATTTATTGTTCCAGATCATTCACTTATGAGGTTTCATTTCAGTTTGGATGCTGCCATAAGATGCTGTTCAGACTGAACTGTTCTTCCACTAAAAAACCTGATGCAGCACAATCAATAGAAAAGAACACGTCTTGAAACAAAGTTTAATTCTTTTTTAGCTTGACATGGCATCTAAATAACATAGCTCTCCTGTGTGAGATGCTTAAAAATTAGTGAGACGTGAGTCACATGATGCAATGGTCAAAGACACCAGTCTAGCACATCTTTTTATAGGAAAACAATTGGAAAAAAACAGCCCGGATGGATACAAAATGTGTTTGTCATGACTGGACCCTTAGAAGTTAGCTGTATTTGCATTTGGCTTTGGAACAGAGCTCATGTTATTTAACAATATAACCAATTAATTCCTGGGGATAGTATCTTTTGGTAAACAAGGATGTTGTTGGTGCTGTAACGGGAAGGAAAGGGCTTACAGTAATTAACTGTAGAGTCACAGTTTGACTTCCTGCGGTTTCTCAAGTATTCCTTTAAAAATTACAGCACAGTGTCACAACATGGCACAGAGTTAATGTGGTTTGATGTGGTTTAGGAGTGGATTGAACAAAATTTTGGCAACTGCTTTGCTGTAACCTTCCTGTCCAGGTTACATTTTCATATAATAAATGCCAAATAGTTTCCCCACTTGAAACCATCCTTTTGGTGGTCATCTCTTGGCTCCCTAAAACATGTACATACTCTAATTTCTGTCATTTGATATTGTCTTTGTAGAGAAGCTTCCTCTCTGAAGCTCATTGCTTTGTACACCTGCAAACAATTAGTTGTTTTTTGGAGTTTGAGTCTTGGAGTCTATGTCTTTTTTAAGTTAATCATGTTGTGTAATCATTGTTTTTATTTATTATGCAATAAGTCATCATCGTTTTTTTCAGATTAACATTTTTGTTGGTTGATTCTCAATCATAACCCAGAACAATGCAAAATATACATGCACAAAGTCAACCATTATCCCCCTTAACCCCCATTAATTCCCAATCCCCAACTTCACCCCAACCCCCAACAAACATTCCTGTGGTTCAGGCCTAAGTATACACATATAAACACAAAGAGAAAAAATGAAACAAAAAGGGCTTTCTCTCCACATGACCCTCACAAGAGCTTTCAAGAAAGGTCATGTATTTGTCCCATTTCCTACCATATACATCTAATCTGCCAAGCTGTTTGTGTGACATCTTCTCAAATGCTGCCACCCTGCCCAATTCGGTAAACCATTCTTGAAACAAGGGAGGGCCAATTGACTTCCATCCTCTAAGAATTATTTGTCTGCCAATCATTACACTAGTTTGGACCCAGCTTTTTGTATATTTGTCACCTACTTTAATAACCGCGCCATCACCCAATTACATAGTCTGGGGCAGAATTTAATTTGGGTATCTAAAACTTAAAAATTCTTGACTCTTAACCAGAATTCTTGAATCTTAGCGCAGAACCACAGAGCATGGGCCATGTCTCCATCCTCCAACTGACATTGCCAGCAGGTAGATGTGTCTTTTAAACCAAGCCTAAACAATCTTGAGGGAGTGCAGTAGAAACTATGCAAAACCTTAAACTAAATAAGGCATACCCTTGCATCCGTACACAGTTGCAAACATTTTTTTAAATTCCTTCCCACTCCCCATCCTCCAATACCAAGGTCAAATCTCTTTCCCATAACCTCTTAAGAGATGTTAAGGCCCCATCACCAAGACTCTGAATCAACAAGGTATAAAATACTGACGCTTCATGCCCCTTTCCAAAGGCTGTGAGCACCATACAGAGGGTCTCTGCAGCTTAAGAGGCCTGTGTACTGTCACTGAAAATAGTAAATGGCACAACTGTAAATGCCTGAAAAATTGAGACCTAGAAATCCCAAATTGCTGTGTTAGATTTTAAAATGTTCCTTTATCATAAAGGTCACCAAGTGTAGCAACACTCCTCTCAATCCATTCTTTCCAGTAAAAGGGGGAATGGTTAATACACAATTTGGGGTTCAGCCATAAGCTTGAGGCAACATTTAGGTCAAATCAAAATTGAACTAACGGGAAACTTGTCCAAACTGAATGTAAGTGTGAAATAATGGGATGCATTTTTACTTCTACAGGCAGTTCGATAGAAAGACTTTGCAATGGCGAGATTGGGGCAAGGACCGCTTGTTCAATGTAGGACCAGGGAAGGGCTCTCTCAGGTGGAAGAGACCAATGGGTCAAGTGTCTAAGCATAAAAGCATAGTGATAAAACACAATTTTGGGGATGCCTAAACCTCCTTTGTCAATTGGTCTGTAACTTACTGAAATGCAACCAAGGTCATTTACCATTCCAAATAAAGGACTTAGATATTCTATCAAATTGTTTAAAATAAGAAAGAGGAATGTCTAAGGGGAGAAACTGGAGTAGATCATTAAATTTTGGGATACAATTAATTTTTATAATATTGACCTTCCCAGCCATAGACAAATGTAGTGAAGCCCACCTATCCAGATCATATGAGAACCTTTTCATTAATGGGTCAAAATTAACTGTAATTAAATCTCTCAAACTTGCTGGAAATAAAATGCCAAATACATAATGCCATGCTTGGGCCATTGAAAGGTGCCAGGTTGGAAAGCCGTAGGAGGTCAATATGCTGTCAGAGCAAGAGCTTCGAATTTAGACCAATTCACCCTGTATCCTGATAATTTGGAGAAGGAATTAATACATTTATGGAGGCTAGGCATAGATCTACTAGGGTCGGTGACAAATAATAATATATAATCTGCATAGGGTAGAAGTTTATGCACCACAACTCCTGCTACAACACCAGGAAAATCATCCTCTTTTCTTATTGCGGCTGCTAATGGTTCCATGTCAAGATAGAACAATAAAGGGGAGAGAGGACAGCCTTGCCGGGTTCCCCTACCAAGAGAAAAATAAACTGAAATGAATCCATTAGTTTAAATGGTTGTTTATAAAGCAACATAATCCACCCAATAAAAGTGTTCCCAAACCCATAAATCAAATGTCTTCTCGGTGTCAAGTGAGATGGCAGCGATCGGGGACTGATCAGTGGTAGATGGTGACATAGATATATATAAATATAAATCTATTCTAGAAGTAATCTTATGAACTGATGAAAAAAGGTGTAGTCCCTCTCAGATGGATTTAGACGTTTCCAAATGTCTGTAAGACCAAGATTTTTACACATCCTCTGAAGTGTCAATGTTGCTCTAAAGCAGTGATTCTCAACCTTGTTCTTGGAGCCCCGCAACACTACACATTTTGAATATCTCCCTAATCAAACACACCTGATTCAACTCATCAGCTCCTTAGTGGAGACTCCAAGACCTGAACTGGGTGTGTCAGGGAGATATACAAAATGTGCAGTTTTGGGGGACTCGGGTTGAGGAAAAGGGTTGAGAACCATTGCTCTAATGGGTCTACACACTTTTGCATCACTATGATTAAGGACTGGATCCATTAAAATATTGAAGTCTCCACCCAAATCCATATCATGAAGGATCACAGTTGCTTGTAGCTTCCCCTCAAGATCTATAAAAAAGTTCTGATCATCAGCGTTGGGTGCATGAATATTAAAGAAGAAAAAAAGAGTAGTGTGAGTCATTGGGCAGCCAATATGCACAATGTGTAATCTGTATTGTTTTCCGAGTGCAGGCAAAATTACCCACACACACTACTGGTTTAATGAAGGCAATAGCTTGTCATAGGCATGTAAAAGTCTTGTGACCACCCTTGCCATCAGTTCTCAGCGTGGCAGGAAAAAGCAGTGCGAAGCCCACCTTCTGTTGGTGAAGCAATTTTTTACACTTTGAATCTGTCGTGCTTCACTTAAATCAACTAGCAAAATCCGGAGAAACCATGATGTTGTGGTCCTCCCAGCACAACTTGTCTATTCCTCGCCGCTCATAGAACAAAGTCTCTGTCAGCTGACCACAAGAACCTTACCAGAATAGATCGGGGTCTGTCACCCACCATGGGAAGCTGAACAAAAACTGGGCGCTCTCAATTTTGAGCCGACGATCCGCTGTATCAGTCAAATCCGGAATAAGCTCGTCCAAAAACTCCATATCTTGACCTTCCTTTCCTTTGGGGATTACAACAAATCCAACATTATTACGCCTGCTCCGATTTTCCATATTCTCTAGCTTTTATCACACACGGTCCAAATCAAGTTAATCATTGTTGATTCCACATCGAGATTTTCATCAGCTCTGCATTAATGTTAGAGATATCCTAACCTACTTCACAAAGCTTGCTGCCACCATCGGCTGGGCCTCCGCCATCCTGATCCAGCGAGGTGTCTAACGTAACTGCTTTGTAATGTCCCCTCATGCCAACAATTTCCAAATTTTCACACATATTTTTACTAAGAAAACTATTACAGTTCTCACCAGTTAATATTGCTTAAGGATAATGCAGCAAAGTTTATGTGGTGCTCTCCTTTAAGCAACTAACTTTCACACAGTGTCACATGACTCCTTGCAATAAGTCATCTGTAACCCTTACTAAAGTGTTATATTTTTATTGGATAGTGATTCAAAAAGATATTTTATATTTGGCCTCAATTTGTGATTTTATTTTGGCTGAACATTTTATGTCTTGTTGTTGGATTACAGGATAATAAAGATGGTACTTCGAATGAAGGAATTTTTGTGTCGAGGATTGTGGAAAATGGACCAGCAGACAAAGAAGGGGGTTTGCTGATCCATGACAGGATAATGGAGGTAAGTGCATTTGTTTAAAGTTGCAATTAAATCCTTAGAGCAACATTTGTACAAAAACATGAAAATACCAGGAAAATTATTATTGAAAGTTGAAGTGTGTAATTTCTGTGCCCCTAATATACCAATGGAAAAAACAAAAAACCCAGTTCCAAACACATGCCATTGGGTGAGCCAATGATGGTCTGGTTGGAATGCTCAAACATATAAAACAAAGGTTTGATTGCACCACAGTGAAATCAACCTACACATGGCTTATTCATAGTTGTCTGAATATTAAGCTTGTATAAGATTTACTCTGCTAACGCTTTAAATTATCATAATATCATTATCATATAATAATATCAGAGATATAGGAAACATGCTAAGTTGAAATACTAGCTTGTCTGGAAACAATGCTACAGCCAGTCTATTCCACTTAGAAAATGTCCATTCCGGGCCGGAATTTCTGTTTGTTTTTTAGCGTGTGATTCCACCCACTGCCCATTTCCCAATAGTATTTTGACACCCTGTGTTGACAGATTTTAAACAAGTTAGCAGGCAAACAGCATGCTGCAGCCATAGAAGCCAGCAATGCATCTAGCTAACATTGACAAAGTTATAAAAATCCACATGAGCTGGTTTAATTAGCAAACAATAAAAACATTTAAAATGTATACATTAGCTGATCAACATAAGGTGCGTACACACTGCCAGCGACTTTGTCGCTGCAGGTCGCCAGTGTCTGGCGGTGAAGTCTTACTAGGCAACTACTGGTTGCCTAGTAAGTAACATTTATAAATGACATTCACGGATGTCATTCCATTGCTGTTGACAGCGAATCTCTTTTCTTGCCACTAAAAACAAACATTTTGGAGGGAAAAGACTAAATATAAATGGAATCAGTACATAAAATGCTTTATATCAAAGATGAATTAGAAACAAGGCGTGCTCTTTGCCATAGCGGCTGTTTATCTGTGGCGAAAATGCAAATGCCGGTCTGTCTGGGTCCATAAAATCTCTGCTATCTCAGATACACCTTTCCATGCAGTATTTTTCTTAAAAATGTCCTTGTACGTGGGAAGAGACATATCATAGAGCACTGGGAAATTTCTAACAGCAAGAATTAGCCTTTCATCCATCTTTCCGTTAATGCAGGAGCTGAGAGAGAGAGAGAGAAGGATCACGTGAGCTTTCCCGTCTTCTCTCCTATTGGCTGTCGCTTCCGTTAGTCGCTCTTCATTTGAATAAAGTTGGAACTTGTCTCAACTTTGTCGCATCGCTGGACACGCCCACATCTAGTCGCCAACGGTCGTGAAAGCTCGTGTCGCCGGAAGTCGCTGTGCTCTCATTGAAAATGAATGGTGTGGAGTCGCTGTCGCGCGTGATGTCGCTGTCGCGCGTGATGTCGCTGTCGCGCGTGATGTCGCTGTCGCGCGTGATGTCGCTGTCGCTGTCGCGCGTGATGTCGCTGTCGCGCGTGATGTCGCTGTCGCGCGTGATGTCGCTGTCGCGCGTGATGTCGCTGGCAGTGTGTACGCACCTTTACAGTGTAAGGCTCGTTGCTTGCCAATGTCAGTTTGCTCATTCCTGTTGCGTGTCCTCAACCTAGCAACCTGAGTGAGCTTCAAGTTGTGTGGGGTGCAGGGGAGACAACTCTCCAATAATTTGAATTTGGACTGCTGTACCCATTTTAAATTCTTGATGTCAATGTTGCATATTGCTCCTTTAACTTAAAAATTATTCATTTCAGTTTAAAAGCACATTATACCATGATAATGATACAGAGGTTTTTACAGAATCTCTGTTAAGAACTGAGCTCGTTTTACCGACTTGTGAAGAAGTCTATCTGCCATTGGGTCAGTAGGGGCTCTCTAACCTTGGAACAAAATCTGACTGTTTAAAAGGACCAACAGTTCCCGGTGGTCACTTTTGATGGTGTATAGAAAGCCAGCCCTACAAAGGTTGCTATTATGGCAGAATGAAACTCAAGTGTGTAACAACGTATGCATTGAATTTGATGTAGCGTGTTATAAATATGTCCCAGGGCTCAACAGTGTAAATATTTTCATTTCATGTAGTCATCATTCAGTGGAACAGTAGATTCCCCTGCAACTCTTCTGAACTCATCAGGAAGAATTTTCCTCTCAAAAGCTAGTTGATGGCATTACATTTTTAGCTGCAAGATTTATTCATGCATGCTTTGACATCAATATGTTCTGTATTTAGTCTCTGCATGTAGGATGAAGAAACCGAACCCACTCCTTATACTAACTTTGAGAACTGCCACATGCAGTGAACAAGTCTTAAGTGTCTTAAATCCTGCTGTTCGTTCACATATGCCGTAAGCCCTTGAGACAATGGATAGATTGAGCCACCAAAGGCGACATTAATGCAGTTGGCGCCTGGTGACTTAAGACCACTAAACTAGCCTCGCTGGGGGGGGGTAATGAAACCTACGTTGGTTAATGTGTTTGGCTGAAATGTGGTAGTGTGACTTACTTGGAGGAAGAGGCCCTGGTGAGGGAAAAGTTTTGGAGTGTAATAAGCATGTCAACTGCTTCTTTGCTGTGATATCTGTGTTCCTTATGGTTTTTGGGTCAGAAAGATTCAATATAGTCATTGTTGTAGAATGTCACCTACATCTTGTTTTTTCTATTGCCTTCATTACGTCAATATAACAATGTGTAGATATTTGAGAAGGGTTATCGCTGACAGATTTAGTAGTCTTGTTGTTTTTGTCAAGCTTTTTGAACAAAAGAAGATATTTTGCTCTAGGATGGCATGACCTAGAAAGTCAATTTGTCTTTTGAATTATTTAAGGTGAGTCAGCATGAGTGCCAGAGGATGCAAATATATAAGGAACATTAAGTACAAACCCTTAGGTCCATTGAGTAGACCTTCAAAATGTATAGCCAGAATCTCTCTCCCATAATGCAAAGCATTGAGTTGTGTATCATGGAGCAAAGCAAAACATCAGGTTTTTGATTGAGCGTTCTTACAATTTTTCCTTAATGTAACCCTTTCAAACCTAACTATAAAGTCTACCCTAAACCTAACCATGATATTAATTGTGACATAACTTTTGTGTGCCACAGAATAAAGAAAACATTAGGGTTTGGCATGAGAAAATGAGGGAAGCATATTAGGTTGTTGACATGTATTAGTCATTGCATAAATAAATATGGAATGAGTTTGACAAAATCTTGTTGATCAAGTGTTACGATATCTTTCTAATTCATCATCTCGTTGAGACTATGTAGTGATTTCCACCTGGTCGATGATAAATGGGTGAAATAATTCCCTAGATTTACATTTAAGGAGAAACCCATGCCATATATAGGGACCAGAGTATAATTGAGACTTGGGGTGTGCTGTATGAAATCGGGCTAATAAGCAGCCACCCAGAACACCCTAACAACAACAACATGGCAACATGCCAAATGCCCTGGAAACCACACAGAACACATTAGCATTGTTGTGGTGACGTTTGCATGAACAAGCACCACTCAGATGTTCTTCAGGAAAGTCCATATTTCACTGCTTTCCATTCAGCCAAGAGGCTCTTGCGTGAATAACTTTCAATTGATTTGCATCAACATCTCTGCCTAGAGCGCATCCAGGCAGAGCGTGTGAATGTGTGTCATAGGGTGACCAGGGCCATCACAGTTTTCAACATGCTTTGTGCACATGTTTCTGGCAGCAGTAGTGTTGAGTGACTCACGGTGCGAACATGAGAAATTCCAGCCAGGAACAGCCTGCACAGATCATCTGGGCCTTATAAATGAGCTTGAATACATTTTACTGCCCAACTTTACAGAAAGAAAGGGAATGTTTACTTGCTCACATCTTTGTGTGAGTGAATCATGGAAATCCAAAAAGCCATTTATTTTTCACATTTTCTTGGCTGTGTTAGATTTAGAGACATTTCATGCACGTAGATCACATGTCCATAAAGATCTAGATTCCCCTATAGCTGTCTGAAGGAGGAGTGTAATGGCAGATGTTCCTGCTAAGAACAAGAAAAACCGACTCTGATAATTCAGCGGATGAATAGCGCCTTGTTCGGCGAGACATTTATTTCTTATTAAAAAAGGATGTAAAAGGGGAAAAAAGGCAGTGTTTGCTCTTCACACTTTTCCAAGATTTTCACACATGGCTAGAAGTCATGTTTGCCTGCGAAAGTTTGATTTGTGTTTGATTGGATTTAACACAAGACTGTAACACAAGTTTGGCAAAACATCTTTATACCAGAGCAGATCCTTAAAGAGTGATTGTTTATACCGTATTGTGATGCTTGGAACATAATTTGAGTCAATTATTTGGCTAAAAGTTTTTCTTTTTTAAATGAAAGCAAATTTTTTTTATGCAAATTCACGCTAATGTCCTTCAATTTCACAAATGTTTAAGTTGCATCGTGTATTTTATGGACTAACTTTCTGCTGCACTAGTTGCGCCAAACAGAATAGCAAAAAGTTGGTTTTCTATTGTTACTTGTATGTTTTTCCCATGACCAAGATGAATCTCAACTCGTCAGTGATGGGAACCTACCGCATGGCTGCAGTACCTTTGACCGCTTCTATGTCTGTGTGTTTTTCACAAAACCATGGAAAAACCAGCTTCCTAGATGTCCAAGTGTATATCAGTGCTGTCCTCAGGAGCTTTAGAGGTATAGGAAGGGGTCATGGAGATAGACTTGGGTTGTAAATGTCACCTTGTAAAAGCCTGCAAACAGACAAAGGTCAGAGGTTGAACAACAACCAGCCTTTAAAATGTAGCACCACTGAGAGGCCAGTGTTTGCCATGTGAAAGAAAGACGATCTATGAAGGAAGAGCCACAACACTAAAAGAAGAATTAACATTACCAAACCAATAGATTGTAACAAAACCTTTGGGAGTTGAGAAGGGCTGGGTGATATATTGAATATTTACAATGTATTATCGATGATGTTGTCAGCATTATGGAATGAAGCAACTTAGTTACTGACAAAGTTATAAAATTCCACATGAGCTGGTTTAATACATAATAAACTTTCATATTGAGAATTTATTCATTTCAGTTCTGGAAATGTCAATTGTTACTCCATTGAAAATTGTTTATCTGCTTGGGGGTAAGAAATGGCAGTTTGATGCAAGTTATGTTTTCTTAACCCTTTTATACCATTTCAGAGCAAATACATATACTGTATATTGAGAGTGACATAAAATATTGGGGTATAATTTTATCTATTTTAACCGGGACTATGAATATATTGTCTTATTTAAGTTTTGTTTTATTTTTATTTTGGACAAAACAGCAAGTGTGCCTTAATATCAGCAGCCTTAGTCTCACCACATGTTCCTTATCTTCTTCTGCCTCCATATAGCTGTGAGGTTACGCATAGTGCACCACACACCACTTAACACCAACTGTGTTTTCAGTTATTTTAGTGTGTGCTCGCTGTCTGATGTGGCGTTAAATGGTGTGAGGGGTGAGTGGCAACATGAATAGAGTGGCACCTTGAATAGATACTGTATGTGAAAAGTCTTGAGAGGATGGTCCATTGCTAGCATGCAGATGAGTACTTGGTCCTTTTGAACTGAGGGTGCTAGCATTCATGTCCATTCAAGATTAAGAAGAATGTAGTAGATCAGACAGTTGTTGGAAAGAGAAGGGAGATTCAAGAGGCCCGAAATCTTCGAGATGTCCTTGAGGAAGATTTTAAGTTCTAATGGATTTGGCTTGATATCCCTCTGAGATGTTTGTTGGATTTGTTTTGGGGAGGAGTGGTTTAGATAGGGCTTGGATTCAAAGTGTCCTTCATTCACTTGTCTCTTCATCTATCAGAAAAGTTTTTTTATATATATATATAAACAGTTCAACACTGTTACACTGCATAAAGGGACAAAATACAAGCAAGGGTGTGTTTTTTGCATTGTGAATTAATGGTAAACTTAAATGGTAAATTCTTAATGGTTCAAAATGGACTTCATGTTAAATTATATTCTCAATATAATTTCATACTTTTTCCCATTTGATTTTGTGGAAATTTGACCTTGACATGTTCTTCGACAGGTTTTCATTCACTCTTTCATTAGACTCGAAAATTAATACTTTCTCTTGTAAACGTTATGTATAGTTTTTACTTTTTTATTTTAAGTCTAGGCCTTCAGTGTGATTTGTGCCATTTAAGAAAACTGTTTCACAAGGAATAAGACACCGTATGCATTTGTGCATCATACATTGTCCCAGCTAACTAATAATACTAATTGACAGTTTGAAAGGATGTCCGCACGAAAGCCAGAACTTGAAACAACACTTAATGCCCAAGCAAGCCTAATTTTAACAGCAGCATAACTGTTTTGTGAAATGAATGTAAAAAAATCATAATTTTTCATATTAATCTACCAAGTAGGTCTATAATATCTGGGAAAATTTATTTAATAATATTTGCGATTTTTAAATGTTGCTTGCAATAAATTTTGTTTAATCAGGATACACGGTTATGCTGCGTTCCATTCAAGTTGGATGTGGGATATTCCTACTTGATATCTCCAACTATAAATGCATTCCATTCCCCGATATTCGGAACTGCAACACTCCTGTTAGCTTAGCAGGGGTTTTACTCTCATTAGAGATATCTCCTTGCAACCTTCAGGTGTACGATTATCAAAAGAGATTATACTTTACCATGTTTTATACTCCTGTTTCTGCAGTCATTTGTTAAACAAGCTTTAATATCATGTAATGTGGAAACAAACTCATTTATCAATATTACTTAATAAAGTGAATGTTTATCACTTACTTTGTATATTTCCCTGAGTGTGAAAATTTTTGTTGAGTTGAGAATTTCTGCACAAGCCTACAAATTGTAATTCTGACTTCAAGATGTATTATATTGCACGTTTCCTAGTAGGAATTTGTAAAATCCGACTTTTCGAGTTGAATGGAACGCAGCACTGCTTTTCAAAACTTGATCTGACACTGAATGCTCCAGCAGCCTAGCTATAACAATGCAAAAAGCACTTACCAATTTTCTTGAAGTGAAAATCAGTCCTCCTATCCTGTTTAATAAATTAAGCAATCACACAGTCATGCAGAACATCTTGTGTTTTTAAATACATAAGGATCTCTTTCTCAATGGCCAAAGCGGCAGTGATGACCATCTCACGCTCTTTGCTTTCAAATCACGTACATCACTTAAAGCATGATTGCGTCACTCAAAGCCAGCTAGAAGGCCTCGACCGGGACATATCCTAAAGATCACACCCACCAAGAACAAATCAATCAATCTAATTGGCTGATGAATCTGACAATCTGACTTTAGTTGCTCATTCATTTGCACTATTGAGGGATTCAGTGGAAATTCTGAAGGCCTGAGGGGGTGGAGCTCAGACTCATGTGCTGCTTCAGCGCTCTAGCACTCTTTCAGTGTATACTCTTGACCATGAGCACGTACAGAGTCATTTTGTGATCATCCTTAGTACAGACAAAGCCAGGCACATGTACAGGTACAGACGACGTGCACAGATGCAGACTGGCTGCATGTGGACAGTAAGAAAAAAAATTGCATGACACCCACTGTATGTGAGATGTAGCAGTACATGGAAAACCAAAGTATGCTTTGGTCTTGAGAAACACATCAACTTGGAACTCTTGGATAATATAATAGGTAGATTCAGCATTGATCAACTTTGCAATTAGTTTAACTCCACTTAATCTTAGCCAATATGCCCTTTACTGAAATAGGCATTAACCTGAATCAGTTCCACTGTGGTCTTTATGACCAGCTTGGACATTTCTGAACCAGGAGGCCCCATTCTTGGTTTCCGCTGGGACATAAGGTTGGGTCAACCCAGCATGGGGCCACTCCCCAACATTGAGGAGTCTCCACCCTCCTCACCTTATGACTAATATGTCACAGCACATGTCATCTTTAGCATGGAATGTATCACAAGGTTCTCTCGTGCTATTTCTGTCTTAGTCCAACAGTCTGGTCCAGAGGTGACAGTTTATTTACTGTGGGCAGTATCACATGGTGTGTGGCATTTGAAGATATGAAGCAGGCCTTTGTCAAGGACTTTATTGGATTTGTGCCCCTGTCTATTTTGTAGATTGAGGCGAGCAGGCAGAGGCAAGCATGACTGTTGGCCCAGCTGAGACTTACATTCCAGTGCCTAGCTTATCTGTTACAGGATGTTAAATCTAGTGGAAGTCTTGAAAGGGTCATAACACAATTCTGGTACCTGCTTCTGTTGTAGCTGAGCACACATGGATGGAATGGACAGCTATGTGGTGGATCTATGTTTGTGTTAGAGAAAGAAAGCCATTGGGGGATTGCTGGGCAAGTAGAGCCTTGTTTTTTTACCATCAAAAAATAATGATGAGTAACTAGTAAAATATTAGAAACATGTAACTAGTCATATAGCAAACAATTTGATCAAAAGCACACTTACAGTTGTACTTTGTCAGGGACAATACCTTTGAATCAACCTGGTGTTAGGTCCTTACTCAAGAGTACAATGGTGATGGCTCATGGCTTGTTCCTTGTGGGGCTCAAACCTGCAACCTTTCAGTTACCAGCTCTGAACTTAACGCTGAATTGTGTCATTTATCTGCCCCCGAATGGAATTGTAAAACTAAACATTGTTTTAAACAGCCTACCAAATATGCCCCACATCTGTTGTTGATCAAACAAACAGATAGTGCCTACATAAACTCATGCAATTGGTCAAGCCAATGTTGTGTCAGGCTGCCTGAAATTTCAGGTTATCACTATTTCTTTCAGCTCAAAATTAAGCTTCCTGATGCTGACTATAAGGTAAATCTAGTGTGCATTCTGTTCAGCAGGCTTTTTCCTTATTTATAGATGGGAATGGTATAATTTATAGCTTCTAAAAGGTTTAGGGAGAGGTAATAGGCAAGTGTAATTAAAGCTAATTGTCTTTCCAATCTATCTAGCCTTGTGTAAACATATCAGTAACAATAGTCTCTGGTTGCCTAGCCAGCTGCTCTCACAGTCAGACCCTCTTAACCCACCACGCAAGCCACCCACCCCCAAAGCCTCTCTAATGAACTACCCTCAATTAAACGCTAATAGGCTGATTAACAGACCCTTGGTCGTGAAGTAATAGGCAGCCGTTTCCTTCTAGTTCCCTTCTGTAATGCAGGCCAGGCCCTCAATAATCACAGCCTACTTTGAGTGCCCCAAACAGGACCCAGATAACGTAACCTGTTCAAGTCAAGGTAGTGTGATGAATGTTGAAAAATATTATGTCTGTATTATGACTCAGGACTGTTTCAGCCATCTGTAATGCTAAATGGGATCCAAGAAGAGAAGGCTATTTGCCAGACATGGGCAACTTACGGCCTGCGGGCCGGATCCGGCCCTCCACATAGTTTAATCTGGCCTGTGGCTCATTTATCTTAAAAGTGTTTCTTTTTCAATGGATATTTCAGTTATCTTGCATTTAAACCTACAGTACTGCACCTCCACGGGCATTTAACTTGCTGAGGGTTGCCAGATAAGAGATGCAACCCCCCCCCCACCCCCAATTAAAGATTTTTACTTGTGCAAATTGGAAATATTGTACCTAATGTTAAACTTATTTAGTGCAATCTGGCAACCATGCACGGGAGCGTTCTTTCTAGCTGCTTTCCCCTTGAACAAACTTAGCGATCACTAGTGCAATATTCTGCTCAAGGAAAAGTGTGATATGGCCACTCTGTGTCCATTCTAGAGGCTGCTTAGGCTTTTTGGTGCTACTAAGTATGAAAGCAAATTATCATTAACTTTAATCAAATATGAACATAGATCTCAGCATCATTGAGCAAAAGCAACAAGAGACAACTATGTATTTTTTTATTTGTGCAATTTTGAAATGTTGAAGTCCCTCACACCTGTATGTTAATATAGCTCTTGCTGTAATAATTTATTATAGTCATGTAGCCTGTTTTATTCAGTTGTGTGCTAAATGGAAAGCCAAACCATTGGTGGACAAACCATTGACGAGATCCGAATCACGACCCTTTTAGCGTGTAACGGGTAATGTTTTTAGAATGAAATAAGTAAACTGGCCCGCTTTGTGACAAACATTAAAAGTTCTATAATTTTCTGTTTATTTGTTGTTTTTTTATTAACCCTGATGTAGAGAGTGTTAAATTAAATAATAAATTACCTGGGAAATTGCTCAGGATTTATTCTGTTTTTTTAATGCCTGAATCTAGAAAATAATTTATTTATTATAATTTTTTTTTAAACTTTATGCATTTGCAGAATAGTCCCATTAGTAACATGTACACTTCAGAAAACTATTTTGTGGCTTAAAAGATACAAGAACAAAACCAATCCAGAACATTGTATCTTAAAAGGAGTACAATGTGGCCCCCTATGCCGATGTGGCCCCTTTACCAAAATAGTTGCCCACCCCTGCTCTATGCAGTAAAACCACTCGTTTACTATTGTGAGGCTTTCAACTCGTGGCTCAGTATATCACTATAAGTCTATTTTATAGTGATATAACTCACTATTTTATTCACATTAGGAAGCTTGCAATTTTTGGTGAGCAACAGTTTGGTGACTAACAGGAGGCTGGTCGCCTGTGATTTTCACCAAATATGGAATTAATGATTAAATATAATTTATGAATCCAGCCTCTTTTATGACACATGAACACAGTCTTCCTGTTTTAAGACTTGGTAATTTTCTTCTCTCACCCTCTTTATTTTTATGGACCTACAGCCACAGTGATCTTGTAAATATATTTATTGAATGTCTGTTCTGTAATTTAAGCAACATTTTCACTGTATTTCAGCAGCTAACTCATGATTAAAGTCTCTCCATAAGAACGTCACAGACACCAAAAAATGTCAAAGCTGAGACCTGAAGTTCTGTTTCCTGTCATAACTCACCAAAGAACAAAACTAGGCTTCTTTGTCCCTTTGCCCAAAAGCTATATAGTTGTACTGTGCTCAACATGACCATGGCCTGAATCTTATTTTACACAAGTAAGCAAATGCAGAGGTGATTGCTGAGTCAATGCATTGTAAACATGCAGTCCTGTTTTGCTTAATGCTTAATACTTAATGTGTATTATTGTGTATGGCTGGGAAAAAAATATCGTTTTTCAGATTAATCACAATCTTCATTTGAACAATCATTATATAAATTCTTAAAATCACAAGGTCTAAAGTTTCAGTTTTGCTTGCAATTGGACCTTGTTGTTGGGGCCATGCTATTAAGTTTTAAAATTTATATTTTTGCAATGTATGGAGTTAGAATTTTTCCTTAATAATTTACAGCATAGTGTTATATTGTATCAATATCAGAATTGAGCTTTTGAATCAGAATCAAATCAAATCAGAAAGTGTAACGATACCCCACCAATTCTTGCATTAATGTGCTGGTAACAAACTTCAGTACTCAAAGCGGTGAAAGAGTTATTTTCAAATTAAACCAGAATTGTTATTAATTATTCAGGCGACTAGCTATAAACATGTCAACTGTTTAACTTGCTCAGCAAAACTCTCATCAACCTGTTGCTTCACCATTGCAAAATCTGACCTGAAAGAGAAAACCATAAAAGAAGACAATTTATGCTAATGGATTCTGTAGCGGCCCTTGTGGCAATGCAACATGTTCATTGTTCTACATTTCGGAACGCAACAACACATGTAATCGTGCTTGCATATCTAGAAGCCTTTTACATTCACATTAGTGCATGTTTCAGGCCTAAGAAGCCAACTCAAGTAGTAGTTATGAAGAACATCTCAAATTATGCCAGAATTTCACTGTAAATGCATGTGAGTTCAAGTTTTGTCCTGAATTCAAAACCATCCTATGCTGCAGCGAAAAGACCTCACCCATCTTATTGGGGCCTACTGTCCCAGTTTGGGGACAAGTGAGGTCAATATTTGTCCAGTTGTGTCTCTTCTTTGGGAACACACAATTGACACATGGTTGGACTGAGTCTGATTATCCAAGTCTTTGTGTTGGCAAATAATCAAACTCTTTTTAAATCCAGACAACACAGGCTGGTGTAGAATTATTTCACTGCTAGCCTGACAAGCTTTCTTTTCAAGTGCTATTTGAGAAAGCGGTCTTTCACACGCCAAACAAAGTGAAACCAGCAACCGCTGTGCACCCTTCTCATGCAAATGAGTGCATGTTCAAAACACTATACCCATGTCATGTTATTGTCCTTGTGGACCCACCGTGTACTTCTTTGCTCCACTGAAAGAGATGTACTCCTTTCACATATGCCATCTCAGTTTGATTATTGACTTCCTACGTCATTCAGTTTGGAAACAGAGAAATTTGTCATTCTATGTGTATATCAAATACCCTATGTTGTTCCAGTTATATAACGATATTTGCAGTTTCGTATAACTTAGGCACAGTACCATACACAGTGGTCAGCTGAGACATGCATTTGGTGATGGAGTGCGTGTTTCTTGTAAACTGGTTAATTTAACAGAAAAGATAACAGTTCAAGCATATGTAATACTTTTTCCGGAAATTAAAACACCGTGCAACCCAAGTGCATTGCTTTCCTCCAAGACCATTTCAGACAATGAATCACTGTGGACCACACTTTCTGTTGACGACAGGCAAGCTTTTCTACCAAATTTAATTGATTTGTTTTCAGACAAAAATATAGCCAAATAATATCACTTATATTCATTCTTTTCCATTTGTCATCAACTTCAACTGTTGCTCTTACTGTGAAAACAATCATTGCAAGGTTTGATTTGGCATCACTTTAGAGGGATGTGGAACTCCGTAAGTACAGGAGAACTTCTGGACGAACTGTTGGTGGGGTTTGAGGGTCAAAGAGAGGCTAACAACAGAGGCTTTGGGCAAAGTCTCATACTCTTAGGGCAGACAAGTCTGGATTTACATAGAGAGCAGACAGGCCCTTGCGGTGCAGTTTGGCCTCATGTAAGTACAGCATGATGGGGAGTCGATTTAGAGCTAAACCTTGGAGTTGTTGAGGAAACAAAGGGTCAGACATGAAACAGACAGAACAGAGAGCATGGTCATGGTGGGTTTAGGGGCTCAGAGAGGATCTGCATTGGGTTGAGCGGAATAAGAATGGATATAGTGGGTCCTGATGGACTAGGTAGTTGGTGTTAAATAAACCTGGCCACATCTGCAGCGAGGCATCAAGTTTCTTACATGCCTGGCAGCCTGACAACAGCTCCTTTGTAGACTCTCCCTTCTCACACTTTATCTCCACACCACTGTCATTTTCTTCCCTTTTCTCTTTCTACTTCTCTTTCTCTTTTCATCTCCTCTGTCTTTCTCAGTTTTATTTTTTTCAGCTCCCCCTTTTTCTTCTTGTAATGCAAGACAAGCATCACTATTATTATTGCTTAAACTTGGGGTACTTTGTTCTGAACTTTGCTTGTTCTGTTTTCCAAGTGATTTGACATGTTTTTCTGCTTGGTGGAGAAATATAATATTGATGATGATTATATTTATTAGGGGAGTATTTCATTTTTAAGTGTAATCCTGTTAACCTATGAGATTAATTATTTTTGTGCAATGCCTTTAAAAGCTTGAGTAAAGGTGCCTGTGTTAATATGTATGTATGTATGTATGTGCAACTTGTATGTATGTATGTATGTATGTATGTATGTATATTATTGATCTCATCAATAAAACATCTGTATTACTTATAATACATAATATTATACTATGTATATTACTGTTACATTTAGTTTTTTTCTACATTAATACGTATATCATTTATATACAGTGCATATTTTAGAGACATCAATTCTAAATGTTTATTAATATTGTATATAATTCTATACATTAGTTTACGGTTTTGTAATTCTGTCATGTTAGATTAGTTGTATTAACAATAAAAAAATAAGAGTGATCACGATACATCTTTTTATCTAATGACAGCTTCTTACTACATTCAGTCATACAATGCAGTAACAATATACAGTTTGCAATGCCTGTTTTAACTTTCACATGGCATTCCAAGACTGTCGGTTTAACCCTCAAATCTCTAAAGATGGTCTCGGTTCGGTTCACTTTAAATTTTTAGATTGCTTGGTGTTCGCATATGGGACTTATATCCCGCAAGCCGCTTTGAGACCCCTAAAACAAAATGTGTGAAAATTGAACCCATGTAGAGACCAGAATTTCAAGACAAAGGCAGTAAGCAACCACCCAGAACACCTACGTAATCACATAACATCACTTTAAAACCACTCAAAATGCCTTTGGAAACACTTTACATTGACCTAGCAACCACGGATAATGCTCTTGCATTATGGCGTTGAGTCAAATGTTCTTAAAGGAATAGTTCACCCAAAAATGGCAATTCTCTCATGACTGACTCACCTTTAAGCCATCCCAGATGTGTATGCCTTTCCTTCTTCAGCAGAACTGAAATTAAGATTTTTATTAGCACATTTCAGCTTTGTATGTCCATACAATGCAAGTGAATGTGTGCCACAAGGCTGCTGGCTGTTTGAGGGTCCAAAAGGCATATTTAGGCAGCATAAAAGTAATCCACATGACTTCAGTTCAGCTGAAAGACATACACATTTGGGATGGCTTAAAGGTGAGCAAATCATAAGAACATTTAAATTTTTGGGTGAACTTAGGAGACCTGACTTAAAAAAAAAAAGTTGCAATTTATAATTGTCAGTGATTCTTCATCAATTTATTCTTGCCCCTTTTCTTATGACATACATATCTTTTCTTATGACTTCTTTTGACTGCTTTTTCTAAGCAGGTTATTATAAGGTGTGTTATTCTAAGAAAGGTCAAACTAATCCAACCAAAGAGATGCCCACCTGAAGTTTGGACCAAAATGTCATCAACAGAAATGGATGTCAAATCCTTTTTTTATGAAACAGTGAGAGGAGAAAATACGTGCCAACATTGTGTCATAATGAATGTGTGTTCCTTGGTGTTGATGTGTGCTGACAATGGCAATAAAAAAAAAAAAAAAACAGTACTATTTTGAAAGGGGTATATTGGCATGATATCTGCTTGGAAATTTCTAGACTGAGTCGTATTAACTTAAAGACAAGTATTATGTTGCGTGAAAAACGAAAAGCCTAAAATGCCCAGTCTTTAGTCATAGTTATGTGGTTCTGAATCTTGCAAATCTTGTTTCTGCTTTATCAATTGGGTGTTATGAAGAGCTTGTTACCAGACTATGTGACATTGCTACTAAATTCCTTGATACACAGCCCAAAAAATGTAAATCCTCTTCCAGCTGTCTTCCGGATCAAGGTCTGCTCTGTATTTAACACAGAGCTTAAAACTGCAGGAAACAGCACTATGAATCAGAGTCTTCACTAAATGCCATGAGAAAGATTAGAATCTATTTTTTTTTCTCCCCTTTTTCTCCCCAATTTGGAATGCCCAATTACCAATGCGCTCTAGGTCCTCGTGGTGGCATGGTGACTCGCCTCAATCCGGGAGGCAGAGGGCGAATCTCCGTTGCCTCTGCGTCTGAGACCGTCAATCCGCACATCTTGTCACATGGCTTGTTGAGTGCATTACTGTGGAGACATAGCACTTGTGGAGGCTTCACGCTATTCTCCACGGCATCCACGCACAACTCACCATGCGCCCCACCAAGAGCGAAACACATTATATTGACCACAAGGGGTATAGTGACCCCTTAGCAACCGAGTCAGTTTGGTTGCTTAGGAGACCTGACTGGAGTCACTCAGCATGCCCTGGATTCGAACTCGCAACTCCAGGGGTGATAGTCAGCGTCTTTACTCGCTGAGCTTGTCTTGTAAATATTTTACATTTCTTTACATCTTTTCTTTGTTAATGTGTCTTCCTAAAACAGGTTAGGGATCATTTGATTTGCTTGCATTGTTAATATGACAATTGTTCAAAAAGTTCACCCACAGGTTATAAATTCAATCTTTTCGATGCATCCTTACCATGCCCTCACAATGAATTCTTCTTAAATTTCCTCTTTTATTTTAATGTGGTTGGAATCCATCACTATAATATTTTCAAACATTATCACTTATGCTAAGCTCAGAAAATGAGAACCACATGTTTGGCCTCATTTTGAAGATAAAAGGTATGTCTGTTAAAAAGAAGGGGGGTAGAAACCAAGACCCCATTTCTTTTCATACTTGTACCTTCCCTTAGCAGATGTGCTTAACCACAGGGTCCATATTACTCCCGGAATGTTTCAGGTGGGATGTTTCTAATGTGGACAACCAAAAGGAAAGTGCTTTGACTTTCATGTCTAATGCGGAAATAAAATAAGTTTAAATATATAAGCACAGACCTCGGATGAATCTCGGGCTGGGATTATTTTGGTGTACAAGGTTCAAATAAACCCTGTGTAGGTTGCAACCTTTTCAATCAAAGCCAAATGTGTAGCATTTTAGTCTGTGTTGAAAGTATTAAAGCATTATTGAAGTATCTTCTATGTCAGCTCTTGTTGTAAGAATGTTTATCTGATAAGTCTTGCCTAGTCTCTTCATAACAACTCTGTTTTGGCAGATTGGAATCTGTCAGTGACTGGTTTATTTTGAGAACCTTTTGTTGGTTGTCAGCAGGTATTCTCTGTCCAAGTCTTAGTTCTCAAGTACTTTTAGGATCCAAGGCATTAAGATGCTATTTTCATTTGCAGAATTGCAGTCTTTAACTTGCTTGGATAGTTGTAGGCTTATTTGGCTTTTCAGTATATGTCTAACTTCGATTCATCTAACGTTCTCTAATGTATTTGTAATGGTGAAAATGTTATTACAAAGTTACTTTAAGTCAACATGAAATTAAAATTGTCTCATTTGACTTAATGCATGTTTCTGGTCTTATTGTGTATGATGTATAGGTGCATGTTTTAGTTTTTTTTATGTCGCCTTAATCTTTTATCACAATGAAATAACTTAATCTCCCTTTGAAATAATTTTCCTTTTCTGATGACGCCACACAGGCTATTGGATAATGTTCAACAATAGCCAAATAGTAATTTAGGAAATGTTTTAGCAAACTTGCATTCAGGTCTGGCTCCATCCTGTTATAGAATGCCCACTTTTAAAGATCCAATCAATTCCAGATGGATGAAATCTAGCCTCACCCATAAATTCATCAATTACGAAAGATAATAAGTTGCGAGTTTACTTTAATTCCATGCATGGCAATGTTTTTAGATAAATAACATTTCTTATCACAAGCATTAATGTAACTGCCATTCAAGCACTACATTTTTGCTCCTGTCAGCTTGTAATTGCAAGCATTTGTCATCAAATACTAAATGTTTAGCTAAATGTGTTTAGGTTAATTTCCCAACACAAGTGAAATACTAAGTTAAAAACTGAACTTTTTTGAAGACTAAAACCATTAGTCCCAATTTTATGAACTTCATACAAGCATTCAATCATTTTACTAAACTCATCCTTATTTATAATTCAAATCTGTCTATTTTATAAGGCACAAAGTGATCATGTTATTGTGCCAAGTTGCATTTTAAAATGATTATGCCTCCAGCTATTTTTCATTTTTAGGTGAATATGACAAGGCTGCTTGGAAAATGCCAAAGACAAGAAGGGTGTGCATAGCCTGGAAGGTTTGCTCTAATGGATAGTGCTGATAAAGAATGATGTTCACTAACCTCTATTACAAAGCATTTGTTTACTCTGGACTACCTCATATAGACAAATATGTCTTGTAAGAAGCAAAGAAGATTTCTTGGAAGCAGTCCAGTCTTTTTTCAAGAGCCGATTGTCTACATTTTCAAAGAGCATAAATAACATCTAGCATGTTCTGACTATCTACAGCTATTCTGTTTTGGGAACAATTTGCATGGCCTTTGGAACGTCTGTCAATATTTTTGTAAGCATTTGTAGTTGGAATGAGCAGACGGGCTCTGTGATCAAACAGCTCTTTCATGTGTGACCTTCGGATGACTTGGCCCTCCAGGAACCCCTAACAAAGCTGAGGGTAATCAGATGGCAAGGCGGTCGCTGCCCTCCAATTCAGATTGGAGCTCTGGTTGAATTGGACTAACTCAAATTTTTAATCTTCTGTACGCTAGAGCAGTGGTTCTCACTGGTAAGTCACAACCCAAAAATGGTTCACAGGTCTGTTCTGATTGGGTGGTGGACAACAATGAAAAAACAATAATACATTTAAATGATAAAATGCAACTAACCACATAATTGTATACAGTTAATACAGCAAAATGAATAGGCTTTTCAATTGTAACCAAAAAGAATGAGAAAATGCTTACCATATCTTTTGATGTTAACGTCAAAGGCCATGTGTCTTTTGATACAAATTAATCTGTCAATTTGAAGAAAATAGGCAAATTAGGCAAATATGAACAGGACACGTGAAATCCATGAGAACTGAGACATTTAGAGACCAAACATTCAATACAAAACTAAAAAGGTGTTCCAAGTCCTATTTAACCTGTTATGCAAGGAATTTTGCAAACCGTTGAACTTATGCAAATCATGGTAATAATAATAATACATATTAATGTTTGATGTTAAGGATTTGTTTTTTACTTTGGTACAACAAACAGTTCTGGTATCGCTACTTGAGCTAGCTGACTCTTGACGTCTAATGGTGTCATTTAGTTGTCTCTCAAACCAAATGTGGAATCTCAAATTTCCATCTCTATTATTTGGCTCAAAAGGCACTTATTCACAGAGCAGTTTATAGTAGTGGACCATCCATTTTGGCCCTAATTTCAGCTCATGGTAACCAAAGATGTGCTATAAATGTACAGTTTAAAATTTAGGCTCTTGTTTCCTATGATTCCCTCAGTCAACATAGAGGTTTTGTATTTCATATGCCCATATCAAACTTGGACCATAGTATGTTCAAAGCCACAAGTTGGAGGGTGAATGTTGCGGCATTGCTTCACGTTTCACTTATTCCGTTGTGGCGAGTTCTCTCTTCAGAACGTGTAATCCACCAGGTCATATATTTTCATAGAATGGCTAAGGAGGACTGACTGAAGCCCCTTAGAAATGTTTGGCAACCATAAGGAGGGTGAAACATGCTCTTGCGACTCCTTGAAATGTTTTGCTTGTGGTCTGGTGAGCTCGTTTATCATGAAGTCAATTAGATAGAATGCCACAGACTGGCTTGGTAAGTAGAAGAGACTGTAATTTAGGAAAATGAGAGGATGTTCTATTTCAAATTGTAGCATTTAGGCAGTGCTAGGCTAACTCTCTGGCCACACAGTAGTATGTGGGTGCTAGTGGTGATATGCAGCTGATTATCGAGATGACGTGATTGACGAGATGTGGGGATCCAGACTGCTGACTCCAGTTTGGACCGGGCTCAGTCATATGCTGGACAGTGCAGCGATAAAAGGGCCAGAGCAAATCTTTTTTTTTTTGTCATACAAGACCATTTTGTTTTGGTGCCGGAGTGTGTATCTGCATTTCAACCTCTGAAATGGCCAGAAAATGAATGGACTCATCTACATTGTTTTCTCTGTAGCTCACATGTTCTTTCTTTTTGGAGAGTGTATATATGATTAATGAGGTATGTCTCTTGAAGGAAATGTGCAATCTTTAAGGTCTCATATAGAAAAGACAACATAAAATGTCTACTGAAATGCCAGAGAACTTAAAGAATACAGTTTTCTTTCTTGTGTTCATGTTTTTCCTGTGTGAATTGCATGTGACTGTGCACTTTAAATTATGTACAAGAAATTATTAATTTTAGCACCATTGTGACTGTGTGATATTTTAATGACAATTTATACACCCCATCCAACATTTTCAATAATGTAATGCAGACATTATACTCATAATATTGTTTTAATTCTAAATTCATATTAAATGTAGTTTTACTGTATATGTACTAAAGTAAACATCAATACTGAAATACAATAATTTTATATTATGTTATTTAAAATATTTTTAAGTATTTGTTTTATTTAAAAAATATATATATATATATAAACAAAAGGTATAATACTTTTGATTTTAGGGCAGTAAATTATCCAGCCAGGGATCTCCTTTTTTTCTTTTTCAAAGTTAAAATACCCCAAAGCCTGTAGTTTGTCATAGCCCTCGCTATTGGTAGTCAGTTGAAGGTGGTATTGGGGTGGAGGGGACTATCTCATTCTACAGAGTTTTTATTTGCAAAAATGATATTTCCCTGCTTACTTTGGTCCATTTTGCCGGAAGAGAAATACATTTTTTTAAATTCATTTACCAAATTAAGGTTTATTTTGCAACTAAATTTGATGGGGTCTTTAATGTATACTCTTTATAGTAAAGCAATCCAATTGTTTAAATTATGTGACTTTTTTGAATAATTAATTGGCTACTTAATGTTTTATCCTGTATTATGTACATTGACATAGTTAGATAATACAGCAAAAGGATCTGGTGACACACAACAGTTGTAATGCCCCAAGGATGGACATGTTACCATGTAAACGCACATTACTTCCACTTATACATGCTCATTGAGTTGCTCCATGATGAATTTCACATGTGGCTGCACTTGAGGTGAACAAATGGGGGAGCAGAGTAGGTAAGGACAGGCACTTCTGTCACTTTGTGTATTCGAGTTTGTGTAAAAGATAGATTTTGTGTCTGTTTTCAGGCCAGCTTGTGGTAGGATGTTTGTGTACTTTATTGGTATTTGTCTTTTCTGCAGCTGTGTAGAACTCATATGGTCTTGGCGATGTTGCCGTAGGTCTGTTGGTGTAGGACTGCATGACTGCACATGCATTAGCCGCGCTTGACAATTCTGTTTCCATTGGCACTGCTGTTGTCTGTGTGAAAATCAGGTTGCATTTTGCGTGCACAGATGACTGTGCACCCCTTTCCCACACACACTGCAGATTTATGCATAGTCACATGTTCCCGTTTATGAGGTCACATAAAATATTTATCTGTATGTTCATAACTCTCTATTCTTAACTTTCTTCATGTTAGCATAGAAATAATCCAGCCAGTCATTTTTTATTGGGAAAAGTGCAATACAATGCCATGCTGTGATGCCAGTTTGTAATGTCTCACCAATATGGCGACATTCAGTGAGACATGCACTGTTAATGATAAAGATGACCTTTTAAGCAAATAAAATGTTTAGATGAGTCAATGTTCCTGATAATACATGATAATAATACTGTAACACAAGGCAAGGAAACCAGCGTCAACTTAAAGGGTAAGTCTTTTTTAATCTTTTTTTTAAAGGGTATGCAGAGACAGTCTTTGCTTCTTTTTCCCTCCTGTGCTCCGTCGCTCCTGCCCTTTTTATGCCTCTCTCCTCATGTTACTGCAATCAGAGACAGGTGTTAGTCATCATTTAGCTCAGGTGTGAGCGCCCTTACCGCTTTTCTCTCCCGGACGGGCGCTTGACCACGCCCCCGCTGCCACATACCCCCACTGCCCGACTCAGGCCGGGGCGTCATCCGGCCTGCCTACCACTCCCCCCCCCCCATTTCTGGAGAGGAAGTCAGCGGCAGCCATCTGCACCCCCGGTCTGTGGACCACCTTGAACTTAAAAGGCTGGAGGGCCAGATACCAACGGGTGATCCGGGCGTTCGTATCCTTCATGCGGTGGAGCCACTACAGTGGGGCGTGATCCGGGCAGAGGGTGAAGGCCCGCCCCAGCAGGTAGTATCGGAGGGTGAGGACCGCCCACTTGATGGCCAAACACTCCTTCTCTACGGTGCTGTACTTAGTCTCCCTCAAGGAGAGCTTCCGGCTAATGTACAGCACCGGGCGTTCCTCTCCCTCCACCAACTGCGAGAGCACGGCGCCCAACCCTCTGTCTGAAGCGTCCGTCTGCAAAACAAAAGGGAGAGAGAAGTCAGGTGCATGCAAAAGCGGCCCCCACAAAGTGCAGCTTTAATCTCTGTAAACGCCTGTTGGCACTGCTCTGACCACTGGACCGGATCTGGAGCCCCTTTTTAGTAAGGTCAGTCAGCGGGCTGGTGACATCCGAATAATTAGGTACAAACCGTCTGTAATAGCCAGCCAGCCCCAGGAACTGCCTCACCTCCTTTTTGGTCTTGGGTCTAGGGCAAGTCGCAATCGCCGCTGTCTTGTCAATTTGGGGTCGCACCTGGCCATGACCCAAGTGGAACCCCAGATACCGTACCTCCACACGCTCAACCGCAAGCACTTTTTCGGGTTTGCCGTGAGCTCCGCCCGCCGCAGCGATCTCAGGATGGCCCTCAGATGTCGCAAGTGCCGCTGCCAATCATTGCTATAAATGATGATATCATCTAGATAAGCAGCGGCGTAAGCAGTATGCGGTCTGAGGATCCTATCCATGAGGCGCTGAAACGTGGCTGGTGCCCGAACAAACCGAAAGGAAGCGCCACGAATTGGTGTAATCCGAACGGCGTGGTGAAGGCCGCTTTTTCACGGGATATTGGTGTCAAGGGGATCTGCCAATAACCCTTCGTTAGATCCAAGGTCGAATAAAACCGAGCAGAACCTAACCGATCGAGCAGTTCATCAACACGGGGCATTGGGTACGCGTCAAATTTAGACACCGCGATTGACTTTTCTATAATCCACACAGAAACGTACAGACCCGTCGCTCTTGGGAACAAGGACGACCGGGCTGGACCAATCGCTGTGAGATTCTTCTATTACTCCCATGTCCAGCATCGCGTCCAATTCTTCCCGAACTATTTTCTTTTTATGCTCGGGCAAGCGATAAGGGCGGCAACGTACCACTACGCCCGGCTCGGTCTCGATGTGGTGTTGTATGATGTCTGTACGGCCCGGTAGAGGAGAGAACACGTCTGCAAACTCCTTTTGTAGTTCGGAAACCTCTGCGAGTTGGCGTGGTGAGAGGTGGTCTCCACCTGTTTACCTCCGGTCCGAGCTCCGCCCTCTCCGGAACTACCGTTGCCAACGTCACAGAGGCCGCCTCTTCCCTCCACAATTTCAGGAGGTTGAGGTGATATATTTGACAGCGCCCCTCTATCGGTACGTTTAACTTCATAATCGAGGTCCCCTACTGGTCGTGGTGACCTCAAAGGGTCCTTGCCACTTGGCGAGTAATTTAGAGCCTCGATGTTGGGAGTAATACAAGCACTTTATCTCCGGTGCAAATTCCCGTAGCTGAGCACCCCTGTCATACAGCCGGCGTTGGCGTTCTTGAGCCTGGAGCAAATTCTCCTGTGTTAATTGCCCCAGTGTGTGGAGTTTTGCTCGAAGATCAAGAACGTATTGAATTTCATTTTTGGCACTAGAAGGTCCCTCCTCCCAAGTTTCACGGATGACGTCGAGGACCCGCGTGGGCGTCGTCCGTACAGCAGCTCAAATGGGGAAAATCCCGTGGAGGCTTGCGGGACCTCTCGTACTGCGAATAACAGGGGTCCAGCCACTTATCCCAATTCCTAAGCGTCTTCGTGCACGCAATTTACTGAATCATATTTTTGAGTGTTTTATTAAATCGTTCCACCAGCCCATCCGTCTCGCGGATGGTACACGCTAGTCGCGAATCGACTTAACGCCCAATAATTCGTAAAGTTCGCGAAGTGTTCGTGACATAAACGTAGTGCCTTGGTCGGTGAGGATTTCTTTCGAACCCCCACCCTGGAGATTATCTTGAAGAGTGCCCGGCAACACTGCGTGCTGAGATGTTGCTCAGAGGCACTGCTTCCGGATATCGCGTTGCGTAATCCACCAGGACTAACACAAAGCGATGTCCGCGTGACGTCCGTTCTAATGGCCCGACGAGGTCCATTCCAATTCTCTCGAAGGGAACCTCGATCAACGGAAGGGGGCGAAAGGCGCTTTTGGGGTGGCCGGTGGGTTTACCAGCTGACATTCGCGCACGCCGCGACACCACCTGCGGACGTCGCCGCCAATGCCCGCCAATAGAAACGGGCTATTAGACGGAAAAGTGTTTTCCGTTCCCCTAGGTGACCGGCCATAGGATTATAGTGAGCCGCCTGGAAAACCATTTCCGGCGGCTCCGTGGGATCAACAATTGTGTCACTTCCTCCTTTGTTTGAGCGTCCTGCGTCACTCTATATAACCGATCTTTAATAGCTAAAAATACGGATATGAAATGGCGACACCCGGCCGGAGTTGTTGACCATCGATTACTCTCACTTGGTCAAAGCGTGCTTAAGGGTTTCATCCCGCGACTGCTCCAAGGGGAAGTCCCCTCAGGGAACTCCCTGAGAGGAGGGGTGACCCCTCGCCCCTTCCCTCGTCACTCGGAGCAGCCGAGGATGGCCCGGCTCCGCTTCCCCTGCCAAAGCATCGCACATCACACACCTCTTCACTTTCATGCAGGACCCATCCGCACAAACTCCCTCTAATACATTTCTAAAATTCGGCCAATCAGTACCCAAGATTAGCGGATGGGTGAGGCGGAACTAACCGCTGCCTCCACACTATGTTTTTCTCCCCGAATTTGATTGCTAAAGTCACCATGGGGTACTTGTGAATATCCCCATGCACACACCTCACCCTCACCCGCTTAGCTGTGCCCAAAGCCCGGGTTGAACCAAGCGTTGGTGGATGGTGGTCTGATTACAGCCGGTATCCATCAATGCTTGGTATGTACCCCCTGGATCCTTACCGGGACCCGCACGCCCAGCCCGACCGGGGCAGCCTGCGGGACATCAGAGACCACGCACCACCGTCCCCACCTCCATCAGCGGACACTGATCCCGAAGTGGTCCGGGTCTCCGCACCTCCAACAGACCGGCCCAGGCGCCACGGCCGCACCCGTGCTGGCGGGCGCCACCACCTGAGGAGGAGAGCGGCTGAAGGACGGGGAAGGGTTAGGCGGGTTCTCCCACGGCCGGGAAGTTGGCCTGATGTATCCTCCACGCCTGCGGGGGCAGGAACAGGCCCTGGGGAGAGAGCAGAGCGAGAGGGAACAGGGGGAAACAGGGGAAGACACAGGGGAAGGGAGAGAGAGAAAGGGGAGGGCTCATCTGCCCTCGGCATCGCCGCCAGGTGGTCCTCCGCGAGCTGAACAGCTGCCTCCAGCGACGCCGGGCGGTGGCACTGGACCCATTCCGCCGTTCTCCTGGGCAGTCTTTGCGTAAATTGCTCCAGTACCACCTGATCGATGACTCCTCGACGTCGCGGTCCCCCGTGAGCAGCCACCGCCGACAAGCGTCCCGGAGCCGTTGAACAAACGCAAACGGGCGGTCGGACTTCTCCAGCTTCATGCTTCGGAAGAGCTGGCGATTCTCTTCCGGGCTCCGACCAACCCGCTGCAGAATGGCCCTCTTCAGGTCAGAGTAAGCCAGGAGGTTCGTCGCTGGCAGTTGTTGTGCCGCGAGCTGTGCTTCCCGGACAGGAGAGGAATTAGACGGGCTGCCCACTGTTCGGGCGGCCAGCCCCAGATTTCAGCCGTCCTCTCAAACAGGTCGAGGAAGGCCTCAGGATCATCTGCCACCCCCATCTTCTGTAACATGGGCGGGGGCAGCGTAGCGTGGGTGTCCGGGGTCGCGGCTGGGGCTGACGCAGCCTCCTGGCTGAGGAGGCTCCGGATAGCGAGTCGGTCCTCTGCCTGAGCCCGCATGATCTCGAAGAACCGCCGATCTTGATCCTGCCGGAGCTCAAGCAGGGATTGTTGGTGGCCTTGATGGAGATTAGCGAGGGACTGGAGGATTTCCGCCAGCTGGGAGGACTCTACGGGGCGACCTTGTTCCATCATAAAGAAAAAAAAATAAAATGGTCCCGGGTTTCTGCACCAATGTAACACAAGGCAAGGAAACCAGCGTCAACTTAAAGGGTAAGTCTTTTTTAATCTTTTTTTTAAAGGGTATGCAGAGACAGTCTTTGCTTCTTTTTCCCTCCTGTGCTCCGTCGCTCCTGCCGTTTTTATGCCGCTCTCCTCATGTTACTGCAATCAGAGACAGGTGTTAGTCATCATTTAGCTCAGGTGTGAGCGCCCTTACCGCTTTTCTCTCCCGGACGGGCGCTTGACCACGCCCCCGCTGCCACAAATACCTTTTTACAAACGTTTGATAAAGGATCCTTTCTGTTGATAATTGTACACCTGCAATTGTACACCTAGTTTATACTTTGCAATTTGGTTACCAGGAGACTTCTTTGTTGAACATCTGCAAAGTTAGCGGTAGCATTGCCATTTTTCTCTTTAGATCTCATCTTCGTGATGGCGAATAAAGTACGTTGCATTCAAGAAATCCAAGTTGAATTTATTGAATTCAATGTGATACAAGAATCTATGAACACCCTGTTGGGGTTTATTTTGGGCTAATGACAATCTGACTGTTCATTATCCCACTTATTACGTGATTAATTGCCAAATAAATAAATGAATGGGCATGGAATATTGATTTGAGATGGAATTATTTTAATAGATTACTTATAAAGATTGCAGAGTGATACGAGAAGTAGGAAAGATGACTCCTCAACGTCATTATTCTGAAATATTTGACCGCTTAATGCCATGATTGACCAATCAGAATAGAGTATTTTAGATAGCAGTGCACTAAGAAGGAATATCCCACATCCAACTTTTGATGGTACACATCATTAGAAGCAGCAGCTGGTCAGAAAACACATAATGCACTGATTCAATCAAGGCCTTATCAGTGCTGCTCTTTACATCCCTCTCAATGATGCCTTCCCTTCATTTCCTGTTCATACCACAGACCTGCTAATAAATTGAGCTCTTACTGATTAACATGCAGGTCCAAAAGCTGCTGTTCTGCTGATCTCTAGTGGCATACAAAGTGCGGACAAGAAAAGAATGCGGAGGAACCAGCAAAGATGGAGCAAGCAAACCCTTGGGATAGAAGCTGCAGTGAACCAGCTAAAATATCACAACTGCTGGATCATTCAGAACGAGCACATTAATTAAACACACTTGCAATAGATCACACAGACACACGTGTACATGAAAACAGAATTACACACTTTGTTGTGAAGCACCTAAGGCATAGACTTGTGGCTAATGAGGCAGACTATTCCCCAGCTTCAACAATGAGATGAAAGTAAGCTTCTTCTTATAGCCTCTGAACCGTTGCCGGTGATTAGCTGGATGCATTAAACTTAATCAGGAATCTGCCCTGTGCTTTCCCCAAGGTGGCGAAGGATGAAATCATGTGTAGTAAAGCTATTTAGAGACAATGTATTGGATGAATGCGCACTAGACAACCATTAGAGGATGTTTAAAAGATAGTTTTATGGGATGGTGCAAAAAAGCTTTTATTGTGTTTGTGCACATTGCAAAGAATGTGCTTTTGTCTAGAATTTTAAAAAAAAATTACAGTCTGTTAAACATATTCATAAGAAGTATTTTTCCTCCTACTTTGGTTGAATCAGAAGAATTCCCTCCAGTTGGTTCATTGCTGTCAGATGTTTATCTGTAAAGTCATCATCACACGCAAAAACTCACATCAAAATATAGAATTTTGAAATTATATTGAAACACAATGGGTGTGCTTGAGTCACAGTGAGGGTTAAATCTGCTCAGAACTGGATAAATCATCATAATCACACCAGATGTCCTGACCCAGCCTGCAATGAACTCCATCCCAACATTTTCCTCAGCTGTTTCAGTCAGCCTGGCCAAACTCTCAGTGCTTTGCTTATCTACTCATATCGGATTCAGTTTTGAATCACTGCTCACTTAAAGCCAAGCTCTGCTGCTATTCAGCTGGCTGTGCGGTCTACTGTTGCCACATTGACACGCAGCACAATGGACCACCAGTGAAAAGGAAAGATGCCCAACTCGCTGCCAGCTATCTAGTCAAACTGACAGAAGACATAGTCTCTTTACGATTACAGATTCAGTTGAGACTTTAAACCATTAGTTTAGTACATTTTGATGTTCAGCAATGAAATAATGTACACATATTTGTGGTATGTAGTAGTTTCTTAAGTAAACTGTGAGGCGAATTCACTAAACCGTTGCACAACTTTTGAGAGGGGTATTTCAGTGTTAAAACCTGCATAATTAATTTTTTTTAATTTGTGATTAATTTTGTAGATATGTGATTTTTTTTTTTTTATACATTTTTTTTTTTTTTATTGGTGACATTTTCTGTGGTCCCTTGCGGTCTAATTAGTTAGAGGTGGGACCGTAACTGTACAAGGGGTCTTAAAATTTAGAGCAGCAGCAATGCTTAGGTGCTGCTCACACGTGTGACTTGTAAATAGACAATTTAAAAAAACAAATGCGCAGATGGAGCTCGTTCCTTTGCCCTTGTACCCCAAACACTCACAGTCAAAATGACCAAAATCAACATTCCTAAAATCTGTACTACTGTACTACGGCAGCTGGTTGCTATGTTTGCAGTACTTTGGCATAAAAACAGCTGGCACACTTCTAAAATTTCCACACACTGATGTGCTTCTTATATAGCAAGGATTTAGTTAAGAGTTATTATTGTAAGGTAAAACCAAAAGAGAGCTCAGTTACTTCGACATTTGAGAGTGTCATTTGGCGTCTTGGGCATTATATATATAAAACAATTGGAAGGAATAGATTTGGAAATGATTGTCCCACCCTCATCTGTCTTTTTACTAAAGATGGTTTTCCTATAAGAAAGTTGGAATGAATGCCATAACATATATCTACTGGATTATTATGTGTTTTAAAAATTGGAGCAGACATGTGACAGAAATTTGAAGCTAGACGAAAACTTTGCAAACTTTTTGTTAAATTATGTTACTGTGGTTAGTTTTACAAAATAGCCTATGTGGCTTTTTGCTTTGAGCAATATCCTTTATTTATTTTCATGAAAAATGTTCCTACACCATTTGTTCTAAAGATATGAATGAAACCTCAAATTTTGAGATTTGTTGAGGAAATGTGCAATTATTATGCTATTTTTCTAACCGACATCCAATTTTCACACCCGCTGGAAAATGAATGGATGAAAAATCCCATATAATTACATTGAAGGAGGGATCCGATCCACATTTGACTTGGGTCAGTAAGCAACCCCCTAGCAACTACCCAGAACACCCTAGCAATGCACTAGCAACCCTTAAAACAGTGGTTCTCAAAGTGTGGGAAGATTTTCTTGTTTCAAAGGGGGGTGTGACCCGAAATAATTGTGAACCACTGCCTTAAAAACACAATAGCAACTGCATAAAAAAATTATTTAGCAATCACCCACAACACCCTTGCATTGTGACTGCAAGATTTGCATGGGCAAGCAACAAAAGCATTTTCATTAGAAATGTAAAAACCTATTTATTGAGTTTAAAAGCTCTTCTTGCTGTAAGTTCTTATGGTTTCATTGTATTTCCAGTGACTGGATGTGAGATTCAGTTCCTTTTATCCCTTTGTTGTCTTGGAATTATTGTTTCCTTTATTAGGATTAAAGATTGCAAAAGTGTGCTTACATAAATGGCTGGGACCAAATTGTGGAAAATAAGACACATCACAAGCCCTTGACTGAAAACTCTACTCTGTGAAAGATGGTAGAAATAATTATAGACCAGCATGTTACACACCCCTTACACCACATCAGATATCCTCAGTGACAAGTCAGACACATAGGCCCTTGTGCCAGCCATGTGTTGATTTACATATAACCTTTCTGTCCAGCAGCTCAGAAAGGGTCATACTTTGCATTCTTGCCCGGAGCCTCTGTTCTCTTAGGATGACCTTCACGCTATCTGTCTATCAGAAAGTGCGAATGATGGAGGACGGGCAGGTTGGGGGATGAAGAGGCAACTCGGTGCCCTGTGATTCTTGCTCTTATCACAGCTGTGAGCTGGTTGCAGACTTGAAACAAGGAGACTGTTGTGCTCTTGGGTACATGTCCCTTTTAAATTACACTCTACATTTAACGTAATACAATCAATATGTTTCTGCTTGATATACAGTACATTGTCATTGCAAGACAAACTCTTTCTTGTTAGGCTTGGAGATATCTTTCATTCTCATCCCTATGGATTGGGCAGTGGTTCTTCAAGTGCAGTCCAAAGAGGAAGTGGTTTTAGGGAAAGGGGAAACCTAGTGGGGCTGGGTCCGCTTCAGAGCCAAATCTGGCCTCAATGGGACGTAACAAGCCCCTTTGATGTTCGGCCACAAAAGCAGGTTCTCATGATCCTCGCTGCAAGCACACACTCAAGCGAACAGCTGGACGGAAAATGAAGCGAACGGAAATGTTTCAAGTCATCAAGCGTAAAGCTTCTACATTAGGACTTGAAATGTCAAGTCCAGTTTATTAAATCATTACAAGCTCTTATCATCCAAATAGAGCAAAAATTGGAGGCATTATGTCACATCACATAGTTACAATGCCAGAGGGGCTCGGTTTCTTGTGGTTCCAAACGACTTAATGTGACGTTATCGCATCTAAACAGTGGGAGTGGGGACCAAGCTTTTATGTAACTGTCTATCTCTCTTAGGAATCAAATCTTATTCTTTTTCAAGGGGTTTAAAGGAATGTCCTGGGTTCAGTACATTAATTTCAATCACTAACATTTGTGGCATAATGTTGATCTACCTAAAAATGTGTAAGCATAATGTTAATCTGTTTTATGAATCCCTTGTTAATTCAGAAATCTACAATTTTGGTTACAGTATGGCACTTACGATGGAAGATATTGGGGCCAGTCCAGAAACATTAAAATACAAACTTGGTGAGAAAGTAATGCAGTTTACCAAATTGTATGTAAAATACATTTATTTCATGATAAGTATACTGCAAATACATTCACATATCTATGTACTAATTGCAAGTACCATGTAATTTCATCCACTGATGATGATACTACTGGAACACTGAACTGGTTCCACTACGGGATCTTGTGTATGGGCTTTCCTCTTTATGTATCTAATAAATCAGTCTCAATCAGACAGTCATTTGTTGTTTGTGTCTGCATTCAACAACGTTACACATGTACAGTTTGCCCTGTGTTTTATACCATTTTTAGGCAGCATGTTGCATTCAATATTGTGTGACTTGAAGAGGTAAGCCAGGGGCCTTTGTAGATCAGCGATAAGATGGTCCAGTCAGACATCTGCATTTTTTCCATTTTTTTGTGCAAAGGGCAAAATGGCACATTTACCTACTTTAACAAAATGTCAGGAGTTAAAACTACACAGAGTTATAGTCCTTTCCAGGAATATACTGTAATGTCTCTTGATGTTTCTGCTTGGGGACTTGCTATTGTGTTTGCATTATTAATGAGGTAGGTCTGTGTAGGTTTTGGGGACTGTTTGGTGGTTTTGTTAACTAACATTTAAAAGTAATTGGGGTTATAGTTATATTTCGAGTTCAGCTTAATGTTAAATATGTCGTTTTATGTTATGACAGTTAAACTGGTTAAGATTAGTGTTGCTTTGAGATGGGTGTGATCCTGTGTGACACTGTGCCAGACCTAATGCAATACTTCAATGTTATTATTGTGGATTATTAACAGTGGTTTTAAGACTCCCTATGCTTGGTTCCTCAACTTTCTTCCCAATTATACCTATGCTATAATACTTTTTATAATACTTAGTTCTGTGGGCAAGCAGTATGTTATCAGTATTTTAATAGTATAACATTAATGGATCTCTATTACTACAGTGTAATGGAGTTGCAATTGTGACATCAAAAAAAACATTATTAGTTTACATTGAGTCAATTCTGTGTATTTCACAAATGTAATACAAGGGTAGATATTTAAAGTGTACTGAAGTATATTTGAAATAGTTCCATTTTAGCACAACCAAGTATAGTTAACACATTTTTAGTTGCACCACAGCACTGCTTTCGGCAAACTAAAGTGCATTAAGTACAAAATTAGTAATTTTTTCACTAAGGAAGATGTGAAAATTATACATGTTAACATGATTCTAGTCTGATAAATTTGCTTAGGCTACTAATATCATTTGTGTAAAGTTATATCCATTATATTTATTGACCTTCCCCATTCACTTCCATTGTAAGTGCCTTACTAGGAATCAAACCTAATTTTCAAAACAAGTTAAGCTCAATCAACAGCATTTGTGGCATAATGATTACAACAACAACAGCAAAGAAATGTTTACTCGTCCTTTGTTTATTTAATAAAAATGCAGAGGGTCTGGGTAGCTCAGCAAGCAAAGATGCCGACTACCGCCCCGGGAATAACAAGTTCGAATCCAGGGAGTGCTGAGTGACTCCAGCCAGGCTTCAGAAGCAACCAATTGGCCCGGTTGCTTGGGTGGGTAGAGTCACATGGGTTACCTTCCTCATGGTTGCTATAAGGTGGTTCTCGCTCTCGGTGGGGCATGTGGTAATTTGTGCAAGGATGCTGCAGTGAATAGCGTGAGCATCCGTAAGTGCTAGGTCTCCGCGCTAACATGCTCAGCAAGCCACATAACAGGAAGACAGGTTCCTTGATTTTAACGGGATGGAACACAGGAAGATGGCGCCAGTGTTAACGGTGAGTTGTTTCTCATGTTCGCTTTGGCTATTGTTTGCTCTTGCTTTGTAACTTTGTATATGTTGTCAGGACTCAGGATGTTTCTGCGTTATTCCTTTATGATAGCCAAACACTTTTTAACATCCAGGCATATGCTGAGATATTGTCTAGACACGATTAGTCAGCTATACCTGTGCCATATACCATGTGACACTCCCCGTAAAAAACATTGTAGAAGATGGGGTAAGCAGGGATGTATACTGGTGAGATTTAAGGTTTACCTGCCGTCATTGAGGGTGACAGGTCCTCGTATCTTTGGCTCATGGGAGATTGAATGTCTGTGGATCCAGCCTGTCGGTGGAGCCTCCTCGGCCCTGGCGGATGCGGGCTCGCAGAAGCGGCGAGGAGCACATTAATCGTAGTCTGCTGAAACAAGCCACCACACCGACCAGCATGGAGCTCACTCTCAGTATGGCTTTGATTAATGCTAGATCGTTAGCAAACAAGAACTTTTTGCTCAATTACATTTTCACTTCTCGTAATCCAGCTTCAACTGTCGGCAGATTACGTTTGACTCCTATTCCAGTTTTTAATTGCAGTTTGTTGCAGGGTGGAGGGCGGGGCTGGGTCGCGATTCAACACACCCGGCCCCTAATCAGGCTAATTAGCCCTCGAGAGGGATATGGGCCGACCGAAGATGGCAGTGCGACAGAGAGAGAGAGTTATTGTTTTAAAATATGACATCTCTTAATTGTTGGCAATTTTAATGCACATTCATGCTGTGTAAGCAGACCATTGGTCAAGGAATTTTTTTATTTTATTGACTTATTTCACCCAGTCAGTGACTGGCCCGACTCATGAAAAGGGACAAACACTAGATCTTGTTTTATGGTCTATGTGTTTATATCAGTGAAATCTGTGGCATATGTATGTATATGATCATTTGCCTGTTTTATTTACTGTTACAGTCCCTTGTTCTAATGTTAAAGATTGTGCCCTGTGAGAACCGCCTTTGTGTGATTAACTCTTTAAATACAGCACACTTTTGTACTGCTTTCAAAGACAATATATTTTATACCATGGATGGCTGTTTTGATTTGAATGTGGAGGAGCTTACCACCATTTTTGACACCTGTACAGACATTCTGGACGCACCAAACCACTTTCAGAGCTCTTGTTGAATGGTACCACCCATGCTCTTAGACGTGAATGTAGCTGAGAAAAAGTGGAAAAAGGATACGCCCCTTAAGTGTCCTTGGGAATCCTACGGGACTGCTTATCAAATTACCAGAGAGCCTTTAAATCTGCTGAAATATATATCTAACTTTGTTTCCAACTACAGCCATAAGCCTCAAGTTCTTTTTAAAGGGGACCTATGTTGCAAAATTCACATTTACATAAATGTTTGAACATAAATGTGTGCTGGCAGTGTGTATACACAACCACCCTATAATGATAAAAATCCCCCCAGTCCTTTAAGTCACTGCTGAAGACCCACCTCTTCGCATTGGCATTTAACTCGAGTAGAGCTTGACACCCTGACATCTTATTCTGTGTGTTGTAACTCTAAAGCCCTGTCATAATTGTATTGTTTTCTTTTATAAAAGGGTGCTGTAGTTGAAAAATATTTGGGAACAACAGGACTGAAGATGTCTGCAACATCCAGTAAATTAATATGTATTATAATTTAACCTTTATTGGCATGACTGTTCATTGTGTTGTCAAAGCATGCTGATAAAACAAAGAGAACAGAAACAATATAACAATTTATTCTGTATCTCTCTCTCTCTCTCGCTCCCCCACACACACTCACATATCAACATACATACGATACATATACACACACAGACACGGTCTTTTCACTCATTCTATCTTACGCTGTCAATCTGTGATTTGTTTTACATGTAATTTGGAACTGGTAAATTGTTTTGTTTGAAGTTCAGTTTTCAGAGATGCGGTGAGATTTACTTTCTCATGTCCGGTGCATTAAAGAGGACTTTGTCGTTAAGTTCAATAAATTACTCATTACACAATTACACAAATGCCTGTTTTCCCCATTCGCCATTTGGCCCTTATATAAAAACGAAATGTACTGGAAAATCTAAACTAAAATTAACAAAGAACTAACAAACAAAACGACTAATCTAAATTGGATTAAGAAATTGAAATAGAAATCAAAATTCAAAACTATTATAACCTTGCTTTAGATGGGAGGAAAGACATTTGTAGGGGTCACATTTTTGGCCTCATATCTCGTAGATATCAGTTATGAAAAAAAAAATAACATGTGTGACTTCTTGTAAATTGTTCTTAAATTTATAGACCAGCAGCATCTTTTCAGAAGATTGTGGACTTATTGGTGTAATGGCATGATTCATTAAAATGTTTTTGGTTGGTTGCAAGCATGCAGGTTTGTAGAAGCCTCTCTGCCCCCAACACACTCCCCAAAGCCTTAGGTGTTCCTGGAGGTCTTGTAAACCCTGATTTGCTAACATGTTGCAGCTAATTGAGAGAGGCTTCTCTCCTTGCACACAATAACAGCTGAGGTCCAGAGATGTCATGCTTGCACTAATCAACATCAACTGCCTGCAAATTACCAACACATGCAGCCCACTTAGTGCTGGAGGTGGGACCCAGGCAAGTTGCTGGAAGTCATACAAAAGGCAGTAAGACACCATAAAGTCCTTGAACTGGAAAAGTGTGATTTCTGAATCAGATCTAGACTACTTAAACTAGTTTTCCTTACGTAGTCTTTTTTGAGTTGAGACTCCTGTGAATTACCTGATATCTTACCTTTTACCAAATGCTTTTCTTCTCAATCTTTTGAAGAGTAGGCTGTGCATTATGCACTTCGCAAAGATTTATTGTAGCAATAATGTATGCTTTACTTTCAGTTGGCAGATTTAAATTGAAAAAAAAAATTCATGACAATGAATATTGGCCATGGGTGAAGTTTTAATTACTTGTCACTGACAAAACTGCCAAAAAATACCATGGTACATTCATGTTTTTTGTTTGTTTGTTTTTTTTAATCAAAAATTTAATATAATTGTATTTAAATATCATGATAGTATTTTTTTAATTATTTTTATATATATTTTTGGTATTATTTATCCCCTTTTCTCCCAATTTGGAATGCCCAATTCCCCCTACTTAGTAGGCCCTCGTGGTGGTGTGGTTACTCACCTCAGTCTTGGTGGTGGAGCACAAGTCTCAGTTTCTTCTGAGACTGGCAATCCGTGCATTTGATCACGTGGCTCGCTGTGCATGACACCGCGGAGACTTTCAGCATGTGGAGGCTCATGCTACTCTCCGCGATCCACGCACAACTTTCCTCATGCCCCATTGTGAGAGAGAACCACTAATCATGACCATGAGGAGGTTACCCCATGTGACTAACCTCCCTAGCTGCCGGGTCAATTTGGTTGCTTAGGAAACCTGACTGGAGTCACTCGGCACAACCTGGATTTGAACTCGCGACTCCAGCGGTGGTAGTCAGCGTCAATATTCAGTAGGTAAAGGCCATGATACATGAACATGTTAATCATTCATTGCTCTGGTATTTATCAAAGTACCATGGTATTACCATCAAATTATAAACTCAAATGTGACAATGATCTGTTTATTGGATAAAGTGTGAACAGCTGAAAGTGCTTTGAATCTGACATTTTCAAATCCGATCCACTTTCATATGTGGGAAAAAATATGTATCAAATATTTCCAATCTGCCTTCAGTGTGAAGTCTGATTTAATGTGATTTTTACATCAATCTAACACAACATTCGTCATTTGCGTGCTTGATTTTCCACATATAAAGGCTGAGTCATTACCTTTTAGGTTACAAATTCAGTTCCTTTTTAAGGGAGGGAAATTAAATTATAGGCTTCAACTGTTGGGTTCAGTGATTCATTTGCAGTGGTAGCTCTACCTTGTATGGTGCCCTGTTTGGAAATTTTTAGAGTGCATCTGAACTGTGAGCTGTGTTTTCTTCCTATCCTCAGTCAGGCATGAGCTGCGGCATCATTACAGTTTCATATGATCTCATGTTACGTTAAATGAGTTCAAACAACTATTTGACTGCTAACATTTTGGTCGAAATTTGTTTTATTATTGACATTGTCGATAACATCGAATAATGGTTTCAGCCCTATTACTAATATTGACATTAGTGGTCAAGTTCATCCATTTCTGTGATTTAGTATTTATATATATATCATTTTTAAATAATATAATAATATCTATGAAATAACAAATGAATGCTGTACACATTGCAGTAAATTTGATTGCTTATGTTAGATGAAAACGAATCTTTGGTCCAGACTTTAATAGCATGTTCTTATTTTGTAGAGATTTACCATGGTTTGATGTAAGGCTAACTTGCTAGAATAGAATATTTGTGTCCATATTGAGCTTTGTGATTGTCTAGCTCTCTGCCTAACCCAGGGCTCTTCAACTACTTTCTTGTAGGTTATCCAAATGAAAACTTGACAGAGACCAAATTTTTGCCGTAGCTACCTTAGCTGACAATTTTCATTGTAACTAACATGTTAACATGCAACTAAACACTGTTAATACTATGCGCTTATTTACATTAAAGTAGTCAAGGGGATTCAATTATCAATTTTTTAAGGTCTGGGCATAAATTCCTTCTAAAGATCTACCCTAAATTTGGTTTTGATTAACTTTAGTTTGAAAAATTTAAATAAAAACACGATAATTTTAACAATGCAGGGCTATTGCTTACAAATTATGAAAACTTAGGAAGATCATTTAGATGCTAACATTTGTATTTTTGACAATATCAACCCGCATAAGAAAACAATAGTAATATAATAAAGAACTGTCTTTTTGCATAAAAGTTAGAAAGTTATAGTAAAATTTTAAACTGAAAAAAGAGAATGGGGAATTTGCTTTTAACTATCCTGCAAAAATTTTTGAATTTGTACAGGAACAAGATACTTCATTGGCAAAAGGAGAACAAACTGATTTGAAGTTGGCGATTGAGAATGCTGACACGCATCTGTATGTAGAACCAAAAATAGCCATGCTATATGCGTGTTTGAAGGTTTAGTGGATCTTCACGTTGTCACATTATGAGCACTAGACCCTAAACAGATTAACACGCCGTTTGACACTTGAAACATGGAGAATAAAAGCAAATTCTTCTGTGTATTTTCTTTGAAGATTTGGTTTTCATCATCGATTTATCTTTTGTTGAAAAATGTATATTATGATGTATATTTTCAAATCTGTAGATTTCGCTGCACCCAGCAACTAAGCAATTTGCATAAATATATTTGATTGAATAAGACATGATAAAATATGCTCATCTAAAGGTTGCTGGTTTATATTTTGGAGAGGAGCAGAACTCAACAATGACCTGTCAAGCTTAAACACATGCTCTTCTGTCCGTAACTAGACCACAGATCGCTTCTTACAAATGCTATTTTTGTAATGAGTATTATTAAACTCACCTCTTGGATGTTTCAGACTGCACTGCGATTTTATCAAAATCAGTCGGCCAAAATTGACTAGCCCTGGTCTAACCCTTTATCCTTGGCATTCATTTTCTGAGTGCTGTCAGGGGCTTTGATTCCATGGTTGGCATGCATGCATGCATGCTATTTCATCCACATTAACAAACCAAGGTTCTTACATGTGTAATTTAGCAGTCTTCTAGTTTTCTCTGAAAATGGGCTTCTTTACATTTAGGATGCTAGAAAGCCAATATGGCTGAATAAGGCACACCGGCATGCCATGTAATTGTATCTACATGCATGCCTTAGTAGATTTATACTGATAACCACCAATGATATGGTTCAGTCTTTTGGCTTGGCTGATACTCGTGAACATCTGAGAAGCCTGCTGACTGCTCATTAACAGATTTTATTATTAGCCGACCTCAGCTACTAGCATGTCTTCCGAGAGTCTGCGCTTCTGAAATGTCTAACAAATCGCTATAATGTTCATAACAGACTTAAAGCAGAATCTTTTGTTTAGCTTTTGCAGTGCTCTTTCCTAGTGAATTATGTCATTTTGAATTGCATCTACATCAGTTTTTGGGAAGCTACTTTGAAACTGAAGCCCACAGTTGAAGTTGTTTCACAATTTCTCACACTTAATCGTAGAAAGCATTCCCTGTCTTTGATAAGTTAGGATCACTACTTTATTTTAAGAATGTGAAATATCAGAGTAATAGAAGAGAGAATGATTTGTTTCAGCTTTTATTTATTTATTCACATTCCCAGTGGGTCAGAAGTTTACATACAATTTGTTAGTATTTGGTAGCATTGCCTTTAATTTTTTTAACTTGGTTCAAACATTTTGGGTAGACTTCCACAAGTTGCTGGAATTTTGGCCCAGTCCTCCAGACAGAACTGGGGTAAATGAGTCAGGTTTGTAGTTGCAGGTTTGTATGTTTTTTCAGTTCTGCCCACACATTTTTTTGATCAGATTCAAATCAGATTTAGGTCAGGGCTTTGTGATGTCCACTCCAATACCTTGACTTTGTTGTCCTTAAGCTATTTTGCCACAACTTGGGGTCATTGTCCATTTGGAAGACCCATTTGTGACCTAGCTTTAACTTCATGGCTGATGTTTTGAGATGTTGCTTCAATATATCCACATAATTTTCCTTATTCATAATGCCATCTAGTTTGTGAAGTGTACCAGTCCCTCCTGCAGCAAAGCACCCCCACAACATGAAGCTGCCACCTCCATGCTTCACGGTTGGGATGGTGTTCTTTGGCTTGCAGGCCTCACCCTTTTTCCTCCAAACATAACGATGGACATTATGGCCAAAAGATATCTCTCCCCATGTGCTCTTGCAAACTGTAGTCTGGCTTTTTTTATGGCGGTTTTGGAGCATTGGCTTTTTCCTTGCTGAGCAGTGTCTTAGGTTATGTCGATATAGGACTCGTTTTACTGTGGATATATATACTTGTCTACCTGTTTCCTCCAGCATCTTCTCAATGTCCTTTGCTGCTGTTCTGGGATTGATTTTCACTTTTCGCACCAAACTACATTCATCTCTTTGAGACAGAATGCTTCTCCTTCCTAAGCGGTATGATTGCTGCATGGTCCCATGGTGTTTAGACTTGCATACTATTGTTTGTACAGATGAACATGGTACCTTCAGGCATTTGGAAATTTGCTCCCAAGGATGAACCAGACTTTATTGGCTGATTTCTTTTGATTTTCCCATGATGTCATGCAAAGAGGCTCTGAGTTTGAAGTTAGGCCTTAATACATCCACAGGTACACCTCCAATTCAATACACCTCCTATCAGAAGCTAACTGACTAATTGTCTAAAGGCTTAACATAATTTTCTGGAATTTTCCAAGCTGCTTAAAGGCACAATTAACTAAGTATATGTACATTTCTGACCCACTGGAATGTGTGATGTAGTCAATTAAAAGTGAAACAATCTATCTTTAAACAATGGTTGGAAAAATGTGTGTGATGCACAAAGTAGATGCCCTAAATGACTTGTCAAAACTATAGTTTGCTATTATTAAATCTGCGGAGTGGGTAAAAGATGGGTTTTAAGTACTTCAACCTAAGTGTATGTAAACTTCTGATTTCAACTGTGTGTATGTGTGTGTGTGTGTGTGTGTGTGTGTATATATGATATATATATATATATATATATATATATATACACACACATATACACATACATACATATACACTCACCTAAAGGATTATTAGGAACACCTGTTCAATTTCTCATTAATGCAATTATCTAATCAACCAATCACATGGCAGTTGCTTCAATGAATTTAGGGGTGTGGTCCTGGTCAAGACAATCTCCTGAACTCCAAACTGAATGTCAGAATGGGAAAGAAAGGTGATTTATTTACAATTTTGAGCGTGGCATGGTTGTTGGTGCCAGACAGGCCGGTCTGAGTATTTCACAATCTGCTCAGTTACTGGGATTTTCACGCACAACCATTTCTAGGGTTTAGAAAGAATGGTGTGAAAAGGGAAAAACATCCAGTATGCGGCAGTCCTGTGGGCGAAAATGCCTTGTTGATGCTAGAGGTCAGAGGAGAATGGGCCGACTGATTCAAGCTGATAGAAGAGCAACTTTGCCTGAAATAACCACTCATTACAACCGAGGTATGCAGCAAAGCATTTGTAAAGCCACAACACGCACAACCTTGAGGCGGATGGGCTACAACAGCAGAAGACCTCTCCGGGTACCACTCATCTCCACTACAAATAGGAAAAAGAGGCTACAATTTGCAAGAGCTCACCAAAATTGGACAGTTGAAGACTGGAAAAATGTTGCCTGGTCTGATGAGTCTCGATTTCTGTTGAGACATTCAGATGGTAGAGTCAGAATTTGGCGTAAACAGAATGAGAACATGGATCCATCATGCCTTGTGACCACTGTGCAGGCTGGTGGTGGTGGTGTAATGGTGTGGAGGATGTTTTCTTGGCACACTTTAGGCCCCTTAGTGCCAATTGGGCATCGTTTTAATGCCACGGCCTACCTGAGCATTGTTTATGACCATGTCCATCCCTTTATGGCCACCATGTACCCATCCTCTGATGGCTACTTCCAGCAGGATAATGCACCATGTCACAAAGCTTGAATAATTTCAAATTGGTTTCTTGAACATGACAATGAGTTCACTGTACTAAAATGGCCCCCACAGTCACCAGATCTCAACCCAATAGAGCATCTTTGGGATGTAGTGGAACGGGAGCTTCGTCCCCTGGATGTGCATCCCACAAATCTCCATCAACTGCAAGATGCTATCCTATCACTATGGGCCAACTTTTCTAAAGAATGCTTTCAGCACCTTGTTGAATCAATGCCACGTAGAATTAAGGCAGTTCTGAAGGCGAAAGGGGGTCAAACACTGTATTAGTATGGTGTTCCTAATAATCCTTTAGGTGAGTGTATATATGTATGCGTATATGTATGTATGTATGTGTGTATATATATATATATAAAGTGCTAGATCGATCCAGAGTGAAATCTGAGCACTGAGGGGCGAGTAGGTATATATTTTCGGCCTTTTTTCTCTTTTGGCCAAAAACCGAAACAATGAGGGTTTTTGAATGAAATAACCATTTCAGATAGGGTGAAGGCATAAAACTTCAACATATCAATTTAATCTAAATACAAAAACAACACACTAATGTATTCTAATCAGCATCAGCAACATATAAGTAAATGAGCTATAAAATATTATTTTATCATTTTAATTAATAAAATGATTCTCTACAATGATTTAGATTTCTAACGCTACATATGAGAGAGGGCAGTTTAGAGGATCATGTTTGGTTATTAACTTTGCTTGCTCGTATGAAAGCTTGTGCAAGATATAATGCTGCATTTAGCAGCTACTGTCACATAAATAAAAAATTTAATGACGTTAGTAGTGCGATTACTTTGTTATTTTCTTTCCAACACTGATCTACATGCATTCTTATCTACAGCTGTTTTTGTAAAGTTTAGAAAAATGTAATCTCCTGGAAGAGGCTCAGTGACCGTATAATGCGAAGAAAAGAAAACTTTAGCTGTGCACATGTTTACGTGTCTCTCACTTTTTTGAACTCTTAGCATCATTCTAAGTGGTTAGCAGGCCCTATCTCATAACATAACTTGGGTTCATGTGTTTGTTAACAATATGAGTTCTTCACCAGCAATGGGTTGCTGCAAACCCCCAGTATGCTGCTTGTGACATGGGGTTTTAATTATGGCTTCTAATTAAGTCTGTGAACAGGTTTTTTTTTTATATCCACATTCATGCTAGTCTGGAGCCTAGTAGACCCCAGCTCCTCACAGCGGCCTTGAACAGAGAAGCTCTTGTACGGCCCCTGTGTGAGTGTGTCTGCTCTCATGGGAAAAATGTGAGAAATGCCTCAGACTAACAGTTAAGTCCATTTTCTGTAAAGGATATTATGTTAGGGGAGAAGAAGCCCCAGTCTTTGTTGCTGTAAAAGCATCAGGTGGTGTTTAAAAAGAAGCTAGATTTTAAAGTGATTGATTTAATCTTTATTCCTGGTGTAGCTCTACTAAACTGGATCACACCTTTTAATTGGTTGTCACATTGAGGCACATTAAGTTCCAGAAGTGAACATTGTCCCAATCATATGCAGGGCGGATGAGATGCCTTCATTTGTCAACAGTAGGGCCTTATGATGAAACTGCTGTCAAATACACACTGGAAAGGTTGTCTCTCAGTTTTCCATCAAAATAAAAGCTTAATTTAACTGGGCATGTTAAATTGTATACATTATGAAAAAAATCTATTACTACTGTAAAATTTTATAATGAATGCAGTATTAGTAGTAGTAGTAATGATATTAATAATAAGTATAATAAAAATAGTTAAACATAAAAATGTCTTTATTTAGTAATGTGTGATATTTTAATAGAATATACATCACAAGACCAAGTGTTCGGATGTGTGAATGGCAAGCACTGCACACTTTGCTAGTTTTAACACTATTAATGTTATAAATTCCCAGATTTGGTCGGAGAAGTGCTGGAAATTCGGCGAGAAATTTTTAACATGTCGGCAATGCTGACGAAGGTCGTTGCTGACTTGGACGTTCTTGCTGTAATACGTCGATCGATCACTGCCTTGGAGACTAAATTCTCTGAGGTGGTTACAAGAGTGGGGGATGTCGAGAAACTGATCGACTAGCTGGAGTCATCAGAGTGGGAATTATCTGCTAATCCGCTAGTAACCAAGGTGGATTTGGAGCATGTCTGGGAGAAGTTGGAGGACTTAAGTCCATATTGTTGGAATTCCTGAGGCCGAAGAGGGTCAGCATATGGTGAATTTTCTGGACGGGCTCTTTCAGTGTCTGCCCGACATAACAGGCAATAAGTCTTTCACGCGTCAGCGCTGCAGAATACTTTTTAAGTGGTTTTCACACCCACGTTTTTGCTTCACCAATAATGTCTTTGAGAGTATGAAGCAACAACAAAAATGTAAAAACTGTTCAAATTTGTAAAGAGACATTGAATGTCTTTTAATTAAATATTATTTTAGTTTCCGAGTGTCAGAGACCCCAGTTATTGAACTAATTTTATTTAACCAAGAAAATGCTTAGACCTAAACTTAAACGAGTCCTTTTATTACTTCCTGCTATCAAAGCAACTGCAAGCTTTTTTTCTCTTACAAATACACGTTTTTAATGTTTATTGTGCACAACTCCCGCTTTTTTATGTGGCAAACTCGTAAAATCACCCCTCTGTGACACTTTCTGCAACTCTTGTCATGTGGAGGGCAATGCGGCGCTTGACGTGGGGTTCAGCCTCTAGAACCAAATTAAAACTGCTACGGGAAGTCATCTGTCTGAGGCAAAGACGCAAAATCTATTGATAATTGCCCCCGCATCAGTCTCCCTTGAACACTTAAGTCGATGTGGAAAAGGAGGAAGGTTTGAGTTGTTGATTTGAGTTCTGTTCAGTTCATTTTGTACGTGTTTTGTTCATATTTTTATCGTATTTGTTTTTTGTAATATTGCATTTTTCGAGGAAAAAAAAAACATTGATCTGCTTCGTGTGGTGACTGTTGTTCATCTGTTCTCTTCATAAAAAAAGAAATGCATAATCTTCTATATGCTCGTCCTGTAAATTCATGATTAAAAATGAAAATGTGAATGAAAAAAAAAGCTATTAAATGTCTTATCATTAAAATATGAAAATTAAAATGACGGGTAGATTATAATGGATTTTTTACAACCCTGTCTGTCAAAATAACGGACGATAAGAAAGTTTGTATGTGGAAAGGAAATCATATAGTTGTCACCTTAATGTAACCCTTTTGCAAAGTTCTGAATTCCAACAAATGCTAAAGGCTGAAATTCTTAGGGGTCGGATCATACAGTATGCCTCATTCACCAAAAAATCCAAAGCACAAGAACTCGTGGGGTTGGAAGGGAATATTAAAAGTGCTGAGGCAGACCTGGAGTGCCGAATGTCGTCTAATGGCCTCAGAGAATTGACCCAATTGAATTACAGATATAATACTAAATTTGTGTGGTTTAGTTAGTTAATGTTGACCCTTTAATAAAAGGGTTTTCAAGCTATGTGGGGAGATGGGCTCCATTACATTTATCTATGATTACGAAGGTTAATGTTATTAAAATGAATTGTATTCAACTACCTGCTACAGTCGCTCCCTATAGATGTCCCCGTCTCTTATTTCAAGCAATTTGATAGCATAGCGAAGTCCTTCATTTGGAATGGTAAGCGTCCCAGGTTACATTTCAGTACGTTGCATAGGCCGATTGACAAAGATGGGCTAGGCCTACCCAAGATTGTTTTATTGTGCATTTGGTCGCAGATATTTGGCTCATTGGTCGCTTCCACCTGAGAGAGCCCCTCCCTGGTTTTGTATTGAACAGGAAATTCTTGTCCCTATTTCGCCATTGCAAAGCCTTTCTATCAAACTTATCTTGAATTTTCACTCGGTATGGACAAAAGTGTCCAGTATTTAAATGTTGCCTCGAGAATAAGGCTGAACCCAAAATTATGTATTAATAAATCCCCTTTCTGCTGGTCAGAGTGGATTTTGAGGGAGGTTAATACACGCTGTGACCTTGATGAGAGTGGAGTGTTGAGATCCTTTGAAAATTTGGTTCAACATTTTTAGTTGCACTGCAGCTGCGCCACCTGCTCTGTACTATTTTGGGGACTAGCATACACCCCCTAAAGCAGCAGATACTCTGGTAGTGGTGATTACTGCTTTTGGAAAAGGTCATGAGGCATCAGTGTATTACTCCCTGCTAATTCAGAGTCTGGGAGATGGAGCTTCAACTTCTCTTAAGAGATTATGGGAGAAAGATTTAAACCTGGTATTGGAGGAGGGAGTGTGGGCTAGGATTCAAAACAATGTATGTCTGCATCTAGAGATGCAAGGGTGCACCTTATGCAATACAAGATTTTACATTGATTCTATTGGACCCCCACTAGATTGTATAGGCTTGGTCTTAAAGACACACTCACCTGCTGGCAATATCAATCAGAAGATAGAGACACAACCAATGTTTTTTGGTGGTCTGTTAAGATTCAAGAATTTTGGTTGAAGGTTTAGAGTTGTATGTGTGACACTTTGGGCACTCAAATTTCATTTTTACCCCAGACTCTGTATTATATGAATAAACACATAACAAATTGGGTTCTAACCAGTGTTATGATCACTAGACAAGTTGTTTTAAGGGGATGGAAGTCAGCTGGAATGTATGGAATGTTTGTTGGGAAATGGGGCAACTATTTAGCATTATTGGAGGGCTCTTGGGGAGGGGTAGTGGAGAGAGAGGTATTGTTATAAATGTGTGTGATTTTTATTATTATTTTTATTTTATAAATATTTTTTTTTGGGGGGTTAACAACAGGAATGTTTGTTGGGGGTCAGGGTGGGGTTGGAGATTGGGTTGAGGTGGGGTAGTGATGGGGTTGGGGTTGGGGGTTAAATGGTGATTCTGTGTATCTGTTTTTCTTTTCTTTGTTTATTTTATGAATCAATAAAAACAGTTCACAAAATAAAATATACATATATTTAGTTATTACATCATATTTAGTAACAATAGTAATAAATTATTATTATATTATTAACAGTAAATTAGCATTCAGTTGTTTTATATTTAATACGATTTGAAAAAAATATAAATACATTTAAATGTAATAAAAATTGTGTTGTGTATCGGCAAGGCTGTGATTCAGTTTTCTGTATTGAAGCTCTTTATTTGAATAAAAAATAATACAATGTTATGTTGAAACATGATTTTTATATTTTAGTTTGATTTACAGTTTTATAATATTTTTTTTTTCTTTTTATAACAACTTTTAGTTAAATCATAAAACCTAGAATTCAGAAAGATTAAACACTAAATAAATCAGATTTTATAGGATCCTAAAACAGGATTCTTTCTTGGTCCGTTTGATACGTCGCTTTTTCTACAGATGTCTTCTTCACCTCATCAATGTCACACTTTATCGCTAGGTGGACATCCAGCTTTGGAGAGGCGCTAATCATAGATGTGTTTACCTTTGCCTAGTTTTATAGCTCTATTTCCCTGTTCTCTGCAAAAGTGATCAGCACTATCCCTTCCCACCAAATCCCCTGCTCCAGAGCACACATTATTTATCTTAATGGCCGTATTTTACCCAAATCCACTGTCAGAGAGGGATGCTTTGTTAGCTTGCTGGTTGAACAGACCTGAAAAAGAAGGCAGAGAAATAACGGAAGAGATAGAGAAGGAGTTAGTTGGAAAGGGGAAAAAGAATGGGAGCGATCAGCACAGCTGTATTTGCTGCTGAATATTGCACTACAGCAGTCTGGCCTCTTTACAGACTTGATTGGCCACATCTGACATCATTACTTCCACATTGAGACCACAAAGCAGACATCCTTTTGAAATTTCTCCTTTAGCCAGCTCACCCCAGCTTGCCTACACTTTTCAGGTGTGAGAATTTACTAAATCCATCAGAGCGTCTTGATAATTTCTAACCCTTGGTTCTGTAGTCAACTGTGTTGGATATTTGATCCATATGGAGATAGTGGCCATGTGCTAGCAATGCTAGGACCTGGGTTTGATTGCCCTTCACCCAAAGGTTGGGTGACACAAATGCAAGTGTGAAATGTGATACCTCACAGACAAAGTTTTTTGGTCAAAGCCCTTGACTTGGAAGGGAATGGGCATGTTGGTGAAGATACAGAGCCTGAATGATTGACTGTGTGTCTGACCTGGAAAAACGGGAATGCAAGAAAAGGAAAGACAGCGACCAAGAGGACTTGAGAGAAGAAGCAAAGGTGTTTTGAGCAGAGACGTTTTTGGGAGTGCTCTGTGACTGTGGATCTGAACCCCTCACCCCAAGAGGAGCAACGTTTCCTGCTATGCCTCTCAGCTGAAATCAGATTTCTAACCTTGCTCGGGCCTTGTTTTTCTTGGCATGAACCATGCATAGACACTCACACGGAGCTCCTGGTGGAGACTTCACACAGCTTTCATTTTCATTGCCGTCTCCTTGCCCACCTCCGTTTTTCTCATTCTTTTGAGGAAAACAGCATCTCTAGAACTCTTTCTCCAATGTTTTTGGATGTAACCTGATCTGTCCGCACCCTACATGCGTTTTAATAACATTTAAACATCTCCAGATGCAATTTTAAAATAAAATGGCACGAATGTTAGCTGGATGCTTTGCCGTTTCACACTCTCGTTTTTTGAACATTGGCTGTTGAGCCATGTAAGATCTTTCCTCATTCTCTGCCAGTGGTAATCCTTAGGCACTCCACTATTTAGATACAGGAGCCATAGAAGAACACATTTATCTGACAAATAATTTCCAAACAAACTATTATTGACAAAGTAATTTAATAATAAAGATTTACCCAAGTGCAAAGTTTGGAGGCAGTGTAGTATTTTAGTTTTAGTTTACTTACCTAATTATTAAAGTGATTTTATATTTTATGTATTTTAAAATAAGCAATAAAGTCTTTTGTGGAAAGTTTACCCAACATTTTTTATATTCTCATAATTTACTCACCCTTACTCATCATTGCTAATTTTCCATTTAATGAAAGTGAATGGTGGCCTATCATATCTTGTGTTCGACAGAAGAAAGTAAGTCTTCTGTGTTTAGAATAACACAAGGTTGTGTAAATGACAAAATTTGCATTTTTGTGTGAACTATCCCTTTTAAGTTTGAACTAGTATAGGTTAACAAATCTGCATATTTTTGTCTCTCTGTGCATTGTGGACTGCAGTTAGCATACCAGCAGCCCTCTCTCTGCCTTTAGTTTAAGTACTACCTTTTTGTTTAAAGTACCATAAAAAGTCTGTCTGTAGTTGCCTGTCAATGGCTCAGTCACCAAGGGTGTCTTATTTACCTTAAGGACTAATGCACAGTCCAGTGGTGTAAATGCAAGTGTGTATATGGGGGGATATGTGTGTTTCTTTCTCAAGGGGAGGGGATGTTAAGAACACTGAGCTCATAAGGAAAGTTAAGCAGTCCCACATTTGAGAGAATTACGGGATAGAGAAGTACTCGATTTGTGGGCTACATTTAGCCATCACACTTATTTGTGGCTAACACGCTGTCACGCTCATAAAGAGACTTTAATCACACCAATTAAAGATGAAATCAGACTTCTCCGAGATCATGAGATAATGTTTTGGAATATTTACCGGACTTGTTGGACTTTCTTAACTTCTACCTACAGCAGAGCCTCAAATTAACTTCATATGATGCTCAACGAGGCCTACAATATACAATAAAAAAATAAATACTTCAGTATTTGGCATTCCGTGTCATGGTCATGCAATGCTTTGTTGTTTTTCAAGAGTTTGGTTTAAATGGAGGGATGTATTACAAGAGCAGAGGCTTTGGGAGTTGTATGTTTTGTCACATCATCAGTTCCCCCAGATCGGACAATTACGACTGTGTATAGACAACAAAACTTATTTTTGAAGCCACATTCCTGAACCAAACCTCATTTGGAAAAAAGGTGATAGAGTTTTTGGGTGAATAGAAAATCAAGTGTTTGAATGTGCAGCTGCCCAGTTTGATTTTAACACGCCTTGTATTGCAATTTCTAACACATGCAGCGCAATCATTAACTACTGCATTGGTTGAAGCTGTTACTGTTGTGCATGATTGTGCCATAACTAGTTGTATGGTGGGGAGGCTCTCAGGCAATGCTCTGTGGGCGGTTGTAGTGAGTTATATGAGAACTCTTGACAAATATAACAAAACACATTCTCACAAACACACACACACACACGAAGCAAAAAGAGTGTGTGTCTGTACAGCCCTGGCCAAATTGAAAGCCTCTGTCCCTGCATTCAGTACCAATTAAATGCTCCCCTTTGTGGCAGGGCCGAAACAGCTGCAATGACTCCACAGAGTCTGTTAAGACCAGGCTAGAGCCAGGCCCCCTCTGCGCTACACACACACACACACACACACACACACACACACACACACACACACACACACACACACACACATATACATATATACTGTGAGAACATGAGAGAGAGTGAGAAGAGAGAGAGCAAACAACAAAGGTTAGATAAGAGGCAAAAATCACATCCAAATGTTTAGGCAAGAGGCAGCCTTGCTACTTAACTCACCCTTATCTTGCCTATATAATAACGCACAATTATAGAAGAGATAGTGGCCCATGGACAACAGGCTGGTGCCACAGGAAATGAGAAATAGCTAGTAAACAAACACTTTGGTGAGTGTACTTTGATGTTAAACACAAATCTCATAAAAGCTGGGTGAAGTTGCTATTGTTTACAGGAGATTGTCTTCAAAACACTCTAGTGTGACACGAAATGGACTAGATTTTCTGTGCATTATTATATGGCAGGCGTCTTACCTTGAAGGATGTATAAATATGCACATATACACATGATTTTTTTATCTCAGCTGAAGCTTCCTTTAAACAGAATTTGGAATGATTGAAAAAAATGTAACATTTTATAATAACTAAATCAGTCTGGACAACATAACTGGAGTTGTTCTGTTTTGCGTGGCTGATGTTTAGTATAATTTTTCCAGCGTCATCTTGTCCAAAGGAGGCTTAAAGTGATTATAATGCTCCTTTCAATGTTCGGTGGCATTGCAAGTCTAAGGTAGACTGATCCAGGCTAAATTTAAACCTGTGGACAGACATGTCGCGCCAGCGGCGCATGTCTTCATTCTACACTTAGCCCACTATACATGTGACTATACATCTCTGTAGTCTTACGGTCTTTGTGTAATATTACATCAAATTAAAGGTACTTTTTAGTGCATTTAAGCATTACGTAATACGCTTCTATTTAGGAGATAGAGGCAAAGACTTTTCACATTTACAGACCCGAGACTAATTGACAGCCAAGGACAGAGAAAAAATTGTCTGAGCAAGGAAAGAGGTGGATGAACGGGGGGAGAGGGAGATTCTAATCTTTAACCATTGTGCTGTGCTGACATTTTTTACCTAATTTGGTGTTCCCGGTCAAAAATTACCGTCCAATTAAAATGGATCTGATCTTTTTGTCAACTTGTTTTCTTTTAATTGGCACTTTTAATTTCTTTTTGAGCTTATTGACAGTAGGCCTCATTGACCTGCGCTTATGCACCTCTGTTTTTGAGTGAAAAAAAGGCTTTATTTGTGGATAATTTTGGCAATATTAAATAAAATATGAAAACATTTCATTTCAAGTTTGTTTTGAAATGCTTTTATTTTGTACTAAATGGCACAAAGTCACACTTGTGGTGTTCCCGGTCAAAAATGACCATCCTATAAAAATTGCTTATAAATCTCTCATTATGCTAATTATCACCAAATATTGGATTAGATCTTTTTGCCAACTTGTTTTCTTTCAATTAGCACAGGTTTTGCATTTCTTTATTGAACTTATTGATCGTAGACCTCATTGACCTGAGCTTATTTACCAACGTTTTTGATTGAAAAAAGAAAGTATTATTTGTGGATAATTTTGACAATATTAAAGTACATATGGAAACATTCTGCAAACATTTTTTTTGTAAAGTTGTGAATCACTGTGTGAGCAAACTCAGTAAGTTTTAGTCCAATAGGATAACATTAACTAGCATTTTCAGGCAAAAGAAAATCCTCTTCGGGTCAAAATGACCGGAATGCAATATGTTGGTTAAAATTACATTAGTTATCAGTAATCACTTAGTTATCAGTATCTGCGAAATCCACTATCGGTTGACCTCTATGCAACTGTGATGTGAAGGAATCAAAATGAAGAATTCAGCAATGCTTTAGTACTGTATAATCAAATACAAAAGGATGGGTAAGTGTGGAATAGTGTCTACAACGTATCCTGAAAGATCATAGTCTAGGTAGTGAGAGAATAAAAACTTGCTCAACATATTCTGATCTTTTATCTGTCTTTCTCTGTCTCTCTCTGTTTCTACCTCATTATGAGACCTCTAATCTGTCTTTGAAGATGACGACAAGGATTAAAACAGAACCCTGTTGTTACAACATCAGTCACTGCTATGTGTATATGCATAGACAGGAGTGGATAGGACATAAAACCAGACAGTTAGACAGTAGCTTCTACAAGTGAGTATGAAGAGAAACTACCTTTTCAATGTGTGCAAGTTGCAACATCACATTTACAGGACAATATTTGTTTACTATTCTCAGCGTTTATAGTTTTAGTAATTCTTTGTTGTTCTCCAGACAGTCCACAGCCTTGATATTTCCCTCTTAATAAGAGTTTTAAAACGTCATCTCTTAAGAGGAATGGCAGGGTTGACAAATCAGTTTCAAAAGTGCAACATTATTTGACTGTGAAAACTTGGTTGCATTTCTATTAACAAGAAAACATGTCATTTGTATTTTCCAAGGCACTGGTGAAACGGAAATTACAAAAATAATGATTATTGCCAAACGGTTTTCCCAAACAATCCTACGGTCACTTCCACCCCACCCCTGTACCTCTTATCCATTGTTATACCACAATCTCAAGCCAGAAGTTGGCATATCCGACTCCTCAACCGACAGGGTGATGTTTAACAGTTCCAAAGAGCAACAGCGTTTACAAGATGGGAAGTCAACACACAAATGGTCTGGAGTTGTCCCTCTATAATCAACTAGGCACAAAAAAATTATATAACATAAAAAATTACACACTTTACCTTTGAACATTGAGCCTCATAGAGTTAGCTGATAATGTGACATGTACTATCATGCTCCATTACATGTGCGGCCACTTGCTTGTGTGTATGTGTGTGTGTGTGTGGAAAATGAATTCCCTGGGAATATGTTATTGATCATGGGTTGCTCTTTCATACTTAGTGGTGCTTTCAGCTATGTTTCATTTAAGTATCAACTTTGTCTCAGATGTTTCTCATAATGGGCCTTGAGAGTATTAAAAATAAAAACAAATGAGAGAATTGTTAACATATAGACATTATGGCTGAATGACATGACGATCACGGTGATGATATTAAGGGGGCTTTCACACTTGGTTCGATTGCCTGTTCCGAACCAGAGTTCGATTGCTTCCCCCTCCCCCCTGCCCCCGTTGGACTGTGTTCACATTATATATTTGTATCCGAACCGCGGTACGCTTGCGTCATCAAGCTGCAGCTGGTCATAATCGTGTTGCTTGATAACCGCGAAATGAAAAGGCGTCAAAATTCAATGAATAGACTTGCTCGGTTCACATTTGTTATTCTTTTTTTTAACCTTTGGTTTTGTTTTCAACATCAAGATACAGAAACACACTTGCGTCTGTCTGCCGCAAAAATACTGAAATCGTTCAAAAGACAGCGGGCTGTCCGCCGAAGACAATTTTTGCGAAGGCAAGCAGAAATCATCTCTCTGTAATAATCAACATGTTGGTGTGCATGTAAACGGGCTGATTGTTGGGATCTCTTCTGAAACTGAGACATGGGTGAGAGGGTAGAGGGAACTTTTAAGCAGAAGACTCTATTTTGCTGTCCATTTAATCTCATTGTTTTCATTTGTGGTTTATTTTTATATTTTTTTTTTACGAATTTCAGTGTAAGATATACAGATGACAAATCGAGTGTGCGCTTTTCTCGCCTAACTCTGTAAAGGCCAGTGTCCTTCATTAAACACAGCCAGTCATCTCCAAATAAGGCCAACACTGTGCCCTTCATACTCTTCCAGCCCCTCACTGTACTGCCAACAAGTTTCCTTTTAACACAAGTATAAAACCAGACCCTCTGAACAGTGCAGCACGCTAATGCATTACAGTCAAGTTTCGTCAAGGGAGAAGTGCTATTGTTAGCGGCAATGATCACTACTGCAGTTGCTCATTCTGAGAGTAAGGGATTTGAATGAAGCCCTAAGAGTTCAACTTCACATGAATGATGCATCCATTCGTGGGACTTGTCAAGGAGAGTTGTGCAGTTTTAGCACCTGCAAAAAAATGACTTGGACAGAAGTAGAGACTTGGGGAATTGAGCTCTTTTCACTGGGGCCAGTATTTTACCACTTAGCTACCACTTAGCAATATCCTAGAAACTGCATAGAAACACTTTAAAAACCATTCAGAACCCCTTAGCAACCATATAGCAATACCCTGGCAACCACCCAGAACACCTGAGCATTGTAGCAAATTTTGTACAGGCAAGCGTTACTCGTATTTTCTTTTAAAACATTTTTAACATTTTGTGTACTCTACAGTATTGTGTTTGTTTTGTTAATCTCTATCTTTTCTCTCACTTTTTATCTCCAGGTAAGACATGAAACTTGAATCCTCTCACCTACAAAGTGTGCTGTCATCCATGTAAGTAGCGGTGTAGTTTCTATTGCACCTTATTCATACTGCAGCCGTGTAATTTACCCTGGATAATGGTGTTTTGACAAACCCTTGGGCAGTTGTGTCTGTTAGAACATTGGGAGCTAAGCTTTCCCTCCCACCTTTCTGCTATCTTGTAATCCTGCTGTCAGGCAAACAAAACCCCTTTGCAGATGTGAGTTGATACCATCTTCTCTTTATTTTCATCTTCTTTCACAAAAAAGGAGCCATTTAACCACCTGTAATTTTCTCCTGACCACCACTTGCATAGCCATGAAAGATCCTTGACCTGCATTGACCATCTCATTTGCATAATCACTGGTTAAAAAGCAACCTATCAGGGTTTTTGTAATTGCCTCCGAAGTGATATGACTGAGGTAAACCATCAGGGGAATACTTCAGCTCAAAGAAAACGATGTGTCAGGATTTAAGGGAGAACATGCCTTTTAGTCACGGCTTTGTGAGGGTACCTACGTTTCTCGCTCCTGAGGCCAAAAGCGGGGGAGAGTGAAAGCGGTTGCTTTGTAAGCCTGAGAGTATGGCAAGCACCAGGTCACTAGAAGCATTATTTTGAGCAATTAACCTCAGACTTAGAGATCCTCACTTCTACACGCAGCTGCACACGTGCGCACACAGCCTGGCTAATGTTATCTAAGCCAGACGCTACCTGGGAAGACATGCATGGCTGGGGAACAGGAGAGATAAGAGGCCTTCAGACGAAGGAGGACACAAAAAACTCACTATAATGCTGTCTGGAGGTGGACAGGAGAAAGACAAGACATAGATAAGAGTGGAGGCAGCCTTAAAAGGGCCATTCTGTTATCATGTTAGGCATAATGTTAGCCTTAGTTTCACAATTCACTTTCATTGCATCTTTTTCCCTATAATGAAAGTAAATCTTGACTGAAGCCTAGATTCTTCCTGTCATTTCCTTTTTTTGTCCCACCGAACAAAGGGTGTATGTTTTCATTTTGGGGTGTGCAATTATCAGGGATTATAGATAGGGATGCACCAATACCACTTTTTCTCTTCTGATTCTGATATCGGAAATCTCAGTATCAGCCGATACCAGTGTTGGTTTTTATGTTCAGTTTAGAATATCTTTACATTATTGTGTGGAAATAATTGGGAGTACTCTTTAATATGTAAAGAAACACAAACCTCTAACTACACATTATTGCAATATAAATGTATAGCTTATTTAGAAACAATAAGAATAGTACTATTATTGACTTTTAATTTTAATTTGAAATACAACAGTAATATATTTAAATTGTGCACTTTTAAACCCTCCCACTTTTATGTTGACATTCTGAACTCTCCAGGAAGTCCTGTATGTGTCTGTCTGTAGGCAAGTTCACAGTTTATTTAGCTTCTTATTCAAATTCTGGTAAAATCCACCTCCCGTGCCATTCTAAATGCATATTATAAGTGAACTGAACTTTAAAATTAAAAAAAGCATGTTTATTGGCAATCATGCATTAATGTTTTAATTATATTATTTCAGAAATTCAAAACCTACCGTCTTCTTATTTCGATTTTGAGATTTGGGAGACCGTTTTCAGAGTCCTGAAAGTTATACAATTATTTCATATTTCAATTAAATCAAGATGAGAGAAAAATAACATAGGATTTAACAATTTAATTTCTCGTGAAATGACCCCTTTAAATGACTAGATGTCCCAAATCTGCTACACATGTGTAATTGACAAAAGTTCAACCTCTTCATCTGTTGCTTAAAAGGTTGTTTACCAAAATCCTTTAGAGCAATAAGACTCGCATGTAATTAAATAACGCCTCGCTGATAGTTTTCACTTCATTTTCATTATATTCAGCTGTAACTCCTAAAGAGAATATTTGTTTTGCATTGTTTTTATGATAAAAACCAGCAACATCAATGAGCTGTCATGGAAATAAATATTTGCGTCTTATATTAGAAAAGGCTATTGGCCTTTTTACCAAAGTCATAACACCACACAGCCTTGAATCCAGGAACGCTGTCACACAGCACAGAATTGTTCTTTAACTGCTGTGCTTTCGTTTCTGTTCCCTCACACCAGCTTAAATATAGCCCCTTTTATTAGTGCAGAGTTGAATGCAGTCAGTCCTTGCAAATTCTCTCAAATGGAGCAATTCACCCCTCAGTATTTAGAAACATTTTAAATTAAATTAGTTTAACTAAATGTTCTGAAAATATTCATATTCAGTCAGCCCAGCATAAACATCAACACAGAGAAAAACAGAACGGATCATTTCCAGACCTAATTGTGTTTGAGGTTTAGAGGAGGCTGTGGCAGTGGGAACTTAGAGTAAAGGAATAAAATGGCTGAGTGAGGGCCTGCATGATGTAAGATTACCAGTGGTGGCTGAGCAGTAGTTTTTGGAACTGTTCTTGTTTGGGCAGAGAGCAGGAGTTGTTGGGAGAGTTCATAAGTAACATGCATGAGCACTTCTTGCACGTTTCTGTAGATGTGGTGCTGCAGAACCTCCTGAACTCTTGGTCAGGACAAACAGAAGGAGCTGTCTGAAGTTCTTGTTGGAAGTATGATGGATAAAGTTGGGTTTATTAAGAGGAGAGCTCACCATCAACATCTGGGAAAAATCAAGGGTGAGAATAACAAAGCATGGGGTGAGCAATCGACCCAGCAAACTTTTCCAAAGCTCCAGGCAAACAGCCGAGGCTCAAGAGGTCTCAGCCGTGCAGAAGATGTGAGACTGCATTTGTATGTAGTGAGAAGAGATTGAATACGTGTTCAAGTGGTGCAGATTGTGAAGATGATTAACTCCCTCTACTCTGAGCCATCTGCTGCCATGGTGATCTATCTATCTATCTCTCTCTCTCTGTCTCTAGCATGACTATACAGGATATATTACATATAGCATAAAGTACATATATTTTATGTTATATATGTTTTATGTAAACTGACCAAGCTCCGTTGAACTTAAATCTCAGGCTTCTGATATTTTTCAACTAAGTATATGCCTCAGCTCAGGTAATATTTTACCCTTTTACTGTAGCTGGCCTGTGCAGTGTTCATGGACAGTTTCTTTTCTGATTGACATGAAACTCATGTCTGCTGGTTTCTTTTATGTGTTTTTCCACTGGGTCCCATATTCCAGCTCTGCTCAGACCAGCACTTCTGATTTCCAAGTGGATGCATCCATCCTGCTCTATTTCTGTACAAAGATTGTAATTTATTGTGTAAACTAGTGTGTACATTGAAGATCGTAAAGTCGAAAGCAAAAATTGTATGTCCGTAATTTCAGCCGTGACATGATTGTCGGTGCCAGATGGGCTGGTTTGAGTATTTCTGTAACTGCTGATCTCCTGGGATTTTCACTCACAAAAGTTTATAGAGATTGCTCAGAATGGTCCCCCCAAAAAAAGAAGAAAAAAAACATCCAGTGAGCGACAGTTCTGTGGACAGAAACACCTGGTTGATGAGAGAGGTCAACAGAGAATGGCCAGACTGGTTTGAGCTGGCAGAAGGACTACGGTAACCCTGATAACCACCCTGTACATTTGTATTGAGCAGAATAGCATCTCAGAATGCTCAACCGGCCAAACCTTGAGGTGTATTGGCTACAACTGCAGAAGTCCAAGTTGGGCACTTTATTAGGACCATAGTGTGCGTAAATACAATATTTCAACTGGGCAAAAATGGTTGACAACCCCTGATTCATAAGATAGTTGTTCAGGCAGCCATGGAAGAGAAGCTCAGAAGAAGATAAAAGGAAAGTTGTTAAGACCAGCTAAGGGCAAAATTGGATTGTAGACATGCATGAAGGTGAATGCTGTGACAGCGTTAGGGGACAAATGCTATGCTTGACCTCTCAGTTTGTTCAACCATATGGGGGATGAAGTCACTTGTGCGTGGAATATTGTAAACAGTCTGTCAGAATATATGCATACAGCAGCCAAGATGTGTAATGAATAGTAGAGAAGTTTTTTAGGAATATCTGGTGGATTGTTTAAGGCTATTCATGATGGTGCTGTTATGTTACAATTTACATTTACAGTGATTTACTTGTGGTTATCGGGTCTGTTCTACTGTGGAGGTCTCAGTAGGGTCTTGGGTTTCCTGCTGTTTTTGTGCTATAATGACCTTCGTTCTGTGCCAACTTCGTGAAGGAGAGCCTCTGTCTAGAAAAACCCGCAGGCTTTCCATCCTGCTTTCACCCATTGGCTTTCTGATATTTCCCTCCTTCTTGGATATCTGTTTTCTCTCTATATTGCCCTTTCTTTCTCTTGCTGACCTTATAAAAGAATTTGGATGTCATCCAAGCAATAGGCCTTTTTTAGATGTCAGATACTCCCCTCAATAACATGTAATACAGTGCATGAACATTATAAAATATCTTTATAAACTAGGAATGGCTCACAATGGTCAACTAGTAGCCCAACAACAGACTAATCAATTAGTGAGGTCGTCTAGTTTATGTTGATTTTTTGTCTGTAGTGCTTTAATTAGCATGCACTTCATCCACTTTAAAGGAATAATTCACCCAAAAATAAAGATTCTCATTATTTACTCACCCTCATGGCATCCCAGGAATATATGACTTTGCAGTGTCAACAGAGTGCCCTCGTGGACGTGCATCAAACAGAAACCGGAAGTAACCGGAAGTAAATACTTATAGTGAAAAGAACTTATATATTGATCTGTTTCTCACCCAATGTGATCGTTTAGCTTTAAAATACCTAAATTTAACCTCTGACGTCTTATGGATTACTTTTACAACATGTGTCTATGCTTTTTGGAGCTTTAAAGTGTTGACAACCTTCCACTTGCATTTTATGGACAACAGAGCTGAGATATTCTTATAAAAAAAAATGTTTTATGTGTTCAGCTGAAGAAAGAAAGTCATACACATTTGGGATGGCATGAGGAGTAAATGATGAGAGAATTTTCATTTTTGGGTGAACTAACCCTTTTAAAGCATCGTCGATATAGTCCATTTTTAAAATATGTAGTTTTGCACATCCCTATTACAAACACTTCAAAGATCCTGAGATGTTCTGGAACTCATCCATTTGAATGTTAGTTCAATTAAAAGCTAAGAATGAAGGAGACAGGGATACAGAGACAGCTAAATTAAGAGTGGTGGGGGGTGTAAAAGGATCCGCTAATCCCAGACTTGCCTTATCAGCACTTGGGTCAGGTCTAGAGTCCAGCTCCAGCACCCCCTGGATCTCCTCCACCAGTAGGAATGCCTTTTTTTTTTTTTTTTTTTTTAGCCCACTGATCTGACTTCAAAGGCGGTACAAGGCCCATGGTCCACCCCTGCTGTATACTCATGTTTTAATTAGAAAGCAGATTACCACTAATCTGCTGGAGCGCACCTGGCATTCACCCTGCACTGCCGGAAGGAAAACGGCTGTAATGTGGGTGTAAAGGGGGATTACTGTGATTGCCAGGTCACAGCACTAACTGTGTCCAAGACCTGATCAGAGATCAAGGTGCCTAGTGGTTAATTTGGTAATTGCCCACAGGGGAATTAGAGAAGGGAGTAGAAAACATGAGAAAGTGTACCACTGAACAATGCTAATAAGTACAGTATTGTGTCATTCTTAATGGTTGTGTCTATAAAGCATTATACATATATGAATAGGCAGATATATGCATGTATACATACAAACATAAATACCTTACTGGAACAAACTAATAGTTTGCAGTAGCTCTTAGTAAAGTATTGTTACTTGCAAAGCTATTTGTGTAGTTCTTACTAAGGGTTAGGAATTTTTAAAAATCCCTACATTTAAGTATTAAAATATGGAGTGTGACTCAACATACATCGTTTGTGCTACAGACATGAATGATACCTCAAGTCATGCAGCTTGTTGAGGGGAGGAATTCTATTTTATTTCAAAGAAATCTTACTTCGGTTATCGCTTGGGGCGGTCTAAAATGGGGGGAAAACATAGATTTACATTGAAGGAAGGAAGGAGGGTATGCTTGGTTTGGCTTTTGCTATTTTTATAAATATTTCCATTCGTGTTTACCTATAACTCTGTTTATATTAGGAAAAATGGGTGTCTAGTATACCTGTAATAAATTAGTAAGCTCCCTCAAGTGAGGTTCTATGACAACTAGGATATATCTGGAACTTTCAGTACTAGATTTCTATGTTATTTTGGCCTTATTTCTAGTTTTTAGAGGCTTTACAAAATGTTACTGGTTGTGTGATCAGTAGATACCTTTTAACATGATGAGCACCTTGTATTTGAACAAAAGCTGTACTTTTAAATAGTGGTGCACCAATCAGTAAATTTGAGGCTGATACCCATCTCCAATTTTTAGCACTAATATACGATACAGATTTTTTTGTGCCCTTTGCCACACTTTTGCAAATTATAATGTGCAGTTATATGTTTATACCCCACACAGTACAATATACAGTAACTCTTTACAAAAAGGTTCCATTTGTTAACATTATTTAACAACATTACTGTAGTTAACATGAACATAATGTTAGTTACAGCATATACTATAAAAATTAAATTAATAGTTTTATTAGTTAACATTAGTTAATGCACTATGAACTAGCATGAACTAACAATAAACCATTGTAATTTTATGAACTAACGTTATAATTAATAAAGGCTGTAAAAAAAATATTGTTCATTGTTTGTTCATGATACTAACTAATGTTAATCAATGGAACCTTTTATAACGATATGACAGTTACATTAATTGTGAATTGCTTACAGTTATTTGTTTTGAAACCGTTATGAATAGCTCTGTTGTCAATATCAAAAGCTGATTGTGACAAATTGGTAAGCAGCAAAAACCATGAGAGCATCACACAACCAGAGATACGTTCAAAAAATAAGAAAAATATATCCATTACAATCTCTAAAACTGCTCCAGTGAGAAATCATTAATACCTATGCTTTGTTTACTGTCTTTGGCATTTTGCTGTAACACAAATCGTTAATTATTAAACAAATGCATGAAGACGTGGTGCCATTATGGTTCAAATGTAATTGCTGATATTAGTGGTAATGTGACCAACATTAATCTGATTTAAATTGGGATCCTCACAGAATAGCGCTCAGATGAATGACTGATGAGATATTGAGAGTACCTGTAGAGTGTGCATGTGATTGACACTGCGAGTTAGCATATTGAAGCGAGTGAAGCTGAAAATGCTCATGATCACTCAAACAGTCTCTATCGCTCAACTCAACCTCTGATTGTCACGAGTCACATCACGTATACTCAGATTTGTATATGCATGTTAATTTGTTGTTTAATTAGTTTTTATTCCTGTTTGCAGTCTCTCTATCCTCTCCGTGCTCACAGTGCAGCGAGTCAGAATTACTACCTTAATGACTCTAGAAAATGGGCAACTTAATATTCATACACGTGTAATGCTGAGAAAATGCTCATTCATTAGCATAGCAGTGTATGTGTGATTCCATGCATACTGCAAAAAAGATCAGCCCTCATTCTAGGCACAATCAGCTGATCTCCGATCACAGACTTAAGACGAAGATCGGCCGATTTAGATCGATTGACCTGTGCACCACTATTTTGAAATGTTAAAGCTGCACTAAGATTTTTTGGTTAAAAATGAACAAATTGCCGTTATTGATTAAGTACATAAACAATCAGTGTTCAAAACAATGTCCTTACCTTACCCCGATTCATTTAGGTTAGCTTATAAAAATAATTTGTATTTTGAGCCGACGGGTCGGATTTGGCATGATATCGCTGATTGATGTCAACACTCTTCACCTTTATATTTAAGTATATATTTAATTTGATGATATTACAATATGTAGTCTCAATAAGTCATTAGCATCCAGACATTTTCTGCTTCACATCTTGGGTGCGATTTAGATCTATGCTCACTTTCACCTTTGAAAGGCGCACTGGGCATACGCTTGTTTTAAGTCTTAACAGGCTGATCTGGATCAGACATTGATCTTTGCTTTTTGCTTGTTACACTCATCTATGCTCGCACTTGTAATGATCCATGCCAACCTTTGACCAGTGCCAGTGAGGGTCGGCATAATCACTTGAAGCTAATGATCATGTATTTGAGATGACACCTCTAAGAACTGAAGAGCAGAGATTGGATGTTTCAGAGGCATTGCACTGCAAAACAAAATACAAAAATAAACCCTTACTTAAAAATATACAAGCGTCTTTAAAATAAGATACATTTACTTGAGAAGCAAAATTACATCATAAACTATTAAAGGGATAGTTCCCCCAAAAATGTTGTTCCAAACCCATATTACTTTATTTTTACACTCAGACACCATTCACCTTCATTGCATGTTTTTACCATGAAAACTGAGGCTAACTTTTCACCTCTTGTGTTCCACTGAAAAAAGGAAGTTTTGGAAAACAATAGTGAATGAATGATGACAGATCTTTCATATTCGGGTGAACTATCCTCTTAAATCTTCTTTACAGAGAAATATATTTAAAACAATAAAACTATTTTCTTACTTGTTAGTAAATTAACAATTCATATGGAAAAAAGTTACAATTTTCTTACCCTATTAGCAAATTGTCAATTTTTTTTTAATCCCTCACTAAATGTGCATTGAATATAAGCCTTAATATCTTATACCATTTTGCTTCTCAATTAGGCTAAATGTATCATTTTAGTAGGGTGTTTAGATATTGGAAAACAAGATTTTTCCATTAAGCACTGATGGACAAAATTGTTCTGTATTACCTTTGTGTTTTTCTATTTTATCCAAATAAGGAGCACTTGAACTCATAGCCAGTCATTGGATTGGTCGTTACATTTTATGGCTGTCTTAAAGTTTAGAAGAGGTCTGTTGTCAAGCTACTGCATGAGTTGCCCGTATTAACCTACAGCACTATGAGAAATGACTAACATCAGAGTCTTTCTAGTTAGAGAAGTTATTATTCCAAGTTAAAATGTAACCCCAAGTACAAAGCAAAGCAAAACAAATGGGTAAACTGCAAAAAATATAGTGCTTTCAATGTAAAGAAAATGATGGTGTACACATCTAGCTTGAAACTAAAGTAATGAACAAGGTTTTTACATTTTCTAAGGAAAATGTGATTGGTGCTTGCCCATGCAAAAGTCACCACCGCTATGCTCAGGTGTTGTGGGTGGTACCCATGGTCTGTTATGTAGTTGCTAAGGTGTTCTGATTGTTTTTTGGCCTGTTGCTACATTATGTGGTTGCTAGAGGGCTGCTTTCTGGTCCGTCAAAAGAGCCCATCCCCAAGTATCTATAATATTTTGGTCTCTAGATATTGCCGGGGTCCCCCTTCAATGCAAGTCTAAGGGATATTTTCACCTGTTTAAAAGTTCACCAGCAGGATCATAGGTAACGTAGTTATTCACCACAACTTCTGCTATGAATTGAACATTTTCATTTAAAAAAAAAGTTTAAATAACACTGGTTGCTTCAGCAGAAGCATATACCATTGATTAAGAACCTTTACATTCACATTAAGTCTTTTTTTAAAGGATTATAAATTATTGTTAAAAGTCAGTTCACCTATTGGGAAAATGAATGGGATATTTACTTCCAGAACCAAATTGCTGTGATTTAGTACCTCTCTTAAACACCTTTCTTGCATCATTCAAGTATGTAGTACAAACGATGTGAAATATGTTACATGCCAATGTTTAATACTTAAGGTTAGGGGCTTAACTCACATCCCTAGTGCTAAGTATAAGCAATAGCAACAGTTATGCTCGCCTTACCAAACACCACAATTAAAGTTGTCTCAAGGGAACCAGTGATGTCGCTGGGTGAATTTAGAACTTCAAGTTAGTCAAAGGAAACCTTTTTTTTTTTTTTTTTGCAGTCTTCACACCACTTGGCTTTGTCCAAGAGCCTCGCACATGTGGAGTATATTCAGTTTGTGGTACTGAAAACTCTTCCAAGAAAAAGGAGTTGAGCACAGCAAAGTTATGTATACTTAGCCTCCGTCCTCACATAAACACGCAGTAACACACACAGCCCTGGTTGTCGTTGTGGAGGCCACAGATGGCCTGTCTTCTAGGCGGTGGTGATTACTGGTGTTTCTGCAGGCTGCTTTGGGAAGGAGCTGTTTACGGTAGGCTGCTGGACTCTGGCTGCCATGGCCACATTCAGTTTCCTTTTCCTGGCTCCATGAGGCCAAGCCACACACCATACAGCAAGCAGGACACACTTATGCACAGACACACACTTGCACAGAACAGTGCCACAGTTCAAGTGCAACACAAAGCGACAGGAAAAATCTCTCTGTAACTCTTTCACTCTCTCTTTCTTAAACAGATTGAGTGGCTCAAGTGCACAAATTTTATTGCATTAGATAAAGTATTAGAGCTGTCAAAATTAACACGTGCACGCCTGTGATTCATTAAAATAAAAAATCAAATAAGTATTTAATGTGCAGGGGCCTGGATAGTTAATCGAGCAATGACGCTGGCTACCACCCCTGGAGTCGCGAGTTTGGATCCAGGATATTCTGAGTGACTCCAGCTAGACCTCCTATGCAACCAAGTATACTCAGTTGCTAGGGAGGGTAGAGTCACATGGGTTACCCCTCCTTGTGGTCGTGATATAATGGTTCTCACTCTCGATGGGGCATGTGGTAATTTGTGCGTGGGAAATAGCAGGAAAAACTAGCCCAGCAAGCCACGTGATAAGATGCGTGGAGGACTGTCTCAGAAGCAGAGGCAACCTCCGCCACACGGATTGAGGTGAGCATCTGTACCACCATGAGAACCTAGTGAATATTTGGAATTGTGCATGCCAAATTGGGGACAAAAGGGCATAAAAAAAAGTTTAACACGTAATTTTTTCTTAATCGAGATTATCGCATTTACTGTTAGTACAGCATAAACATTGGTTGGAAGGCAGAATCTTTGCGATTATGTCCACCCAGGGCTGGGGAAAGGAGCTTGTAATGTAATTTGTTGTACAAAATAAGCCCAGATGGAACTTGTGACTGAGCAAAAAATTATTTTCAGCATAAGTATGATGCATTTTAATTACCACAGAAGAACGGCAAGGCTTAACTGTCACCAAATTCAGAATGAGATAAAAATTATTCTGCAAGCGCTTTTCATGTGGAGTTCAAAGCGGCACTTGGCGTTGCTGCTGACACCCTGACGTGAATCATGCCGGTGAATCAGTCTGCTTACTGATTAATATTGTTGAGGATGAGAGTTTAAGAAATGTAATGCCCATTGCAATGATACTAGTTCTATCAATTAGTCAAATTCCCACTTTGGGAAATATTTAATGTTACTTAAATTGGTGCTTTTTTAGTGAATTGCTATATTTATATTGTGAAAAGCTTTGTTTGAAAAATGTAAATAAAGCATTATATTGTAACATATAGTTTTTTAGAAGGAAGGAAATGCATTTTGACAGAAAAGTATATTTAGAGTAAAAATTCAACACTTTCAAAATCTGCAATTATTCACAATTAACTACGAAAAATTATGCGATTAATCACGATTAAACATTTTAATCGACTGCCAGCACTAGAAAATATCAAACCAAGTGGCTTGTATTTTAAAGATTGAAAGCACAAGCACTTTTCAAGCAAAACATTTCAAATAATGAAGTTTGATAGGTTTTAATTATATACATGTATTATTTTAATTATAAAATAATAGATATACTGTTCAGACACTTTCTGGATGTATTTCATTTCTGCACCACTAGCCTTACTAAACAGAATTACAAGAATGATGACTGTTTCCAAATATGTTTCCAGAACACTCCCTCCATCTTCCATTGGTTGAAAAACAGATTGTCCCACCGAAAATATCTGTGTAATTTAAGGGGAAATGAACATTCTACAATTACAAAAGATGACCTTGGGTTAAAAGTCATTGCAAAAATTTCAAGAGAAGTTGTTTCTGAGAAAAGGTCTTGCATAATTTGATTTGCAGATGCCACTTGGTTTGATACTTTATTAACTAATGCAATTAATTAATTATCCACTCATGAGGATGCAAATAATTTTGGGGCCACTGTACACACATAAGCTCAGAAACTGCTCACTATATGATAAGCTTCAGTAAATACATAGCCATCTCTGTACCTCTTGATGGTATGCAGAGATGTTTGCGTACAGTGGAGTGGAAGGGGCAACTGTACACATACACAAACATTCCAGTTGAACTGCTGTTGGTGTGTTGTGCAGAGCCTCTGGGCCCAGGTGCTTCCTGTCTTTAGTTTACTAAACTAATAAGAATGTAATAGACCTGCAATGAACTGAGAGATACTTAAGTTGACACTCTTACACACTCTTGTTGTATTCCCCATCTGTCTTGTCTATATTAAAATCTTTTTACAACATTGATTTTCTACTTCCCTGACTCTCTCTTTCTCTCTGTCCCACTTTATTCTTCCATTGCCAACTGTTGTTTTCTTAACAATGGCATTACTCTTGTCATGTTTAGTTGACTGCCTGATGAAAATAAAAATCACAAAGGAGATCTCTTTAATATCTCAATTATGTCTCGTTGACAGCAATGTCATTTGATAGGAGAGCCAATGGAGTCTTTTACTTTAGTGTTCAGCTTTTCTGATTTTTCTCCTGAGAAAGATTCATGTGTGGCTCCTCTAGAGTTTCAGAAGAGATCTTAAAAAAAAAAATCTTAAACTGTGCTTGGCTGATATACCAGAGTCTGTGAATAAAAGTCAGAGATGTAAATATAAACTCAAACATTTCTTATAACATTATTTTAAGACCAAATTATCTGAGCTATGCTATCCACATTAGTTTGATAGCTTTATACTCTTACTTTGTGAATCATTGTCTCATTTGTTTATCTTTATATTTCTTAATTATTCTTATACTTAAACCGTAAAAGAGTCTCCTTAAAAGCAACCTCTGGGTAATACAATTTAAGAGTTTTATATATATATAATTTAAAAACCACTCGTTACTTTTAGACTTTTTACTGGCCTTGTCTATGTAAAATAAAAACATTGTTTTATTAACAATTATGGTGGCATATATTGTAAGTCCAGTGTGTTTTCTCCTGGATCACCTACAAAATGGAACTAACTGTACATTGCACAACAGTTTCTGTCAGAGTGTGTGGATTTACAGGCTGTTAGGTGCCAGGTGTGCCATTACTGCAGGACATTTATGTGCTCACTAAGAAATATGCTTTTACGTTTAAGTCAGGCTGTTGTCTGTTGAAGCAGGTCTCTGTTGACCTGTTAGAATGCCTAGTTTTTAACAGACTGAGAAAATGTGATGTTGTTTGCCCCAGTTCGGCCAAGAGACCAGCTGGATTCAACCATTTCAGTGAAGAGGAAAGAGACAGGATGAGAGGAGATCCCTCTAGTGGACAAATTAGTGTTGCCAATTCTCTTCCGTCAAGCTTGTAGTTCTTTGCAGGAGAAATGAGCACAGAGAGCCTTTTCTTCATTATAAGGTGTGAGAATGTTTTAACCTGAATTATTTCATGATTGAATGTTGTAAAGTGATGGTAGCAGACGGTAATTCCATGGTACTTTGATATATGGCATGGTACTGATATGATTACCATATTTATATACCAAGTTATTTGCATGGTACTCTAAGGTACTTAAAAGAATGTCTTGAAATTACCTTGGTACCATGTCCAAAAGAAAACCAAATATCATGATGATAATTTTTGGTAGTTTTTGTAATTGCTGAAATTTGATTACACTTTTATACTATACACTGATTAGCCAAAACATTACGACCACCTGCCTAATATGATGTTGGTCCTCCACGTGCTGCCAAAACGGTGCCGACCTGCCGTGACATGGACCCTACAAGACCCCTGGAGGTGTCCTGTGGTATCTGGCACCAAGACATTGGCAACAGACCCTTCGAGTCCTGTAAGATGTGAGGTGGAGCCAACGTGGATTGGACTTGTTGATCCAGCACATCGCACAGATGCTCAATCGGATTGAGATCACACTCCCTCCACCGGCTTGTCGTCTTCCCACAGTGCATCCTGGTGCCATCACTTCCCCAGGTAAATGGTGCACACATACACTGCCGCCCACGTGATGTAAAAGAAAATGAGACTCATCGGACCAGGTGACCTTCTTCCACTGTTCCTACACTTGCGTGCCCATTGTAGACACTTTCGTTGTCAGACAGGGATCATCATGGGCCCTCTGACTGGTCTGTGGTAACACATTCCCCATAAGCAGCAGGGTGCGATGCACTGTGTGTTATGACACATTCCTCCTGTAACCATATTTTTTTTTCTGTGACTTGTGCCACAGTAGACCTGTGTGTGTGTGTGTGTGTGTGTGTGTGTGTGTGTGTGTGTGTGTGTGTGTGTGTGTGTGTGTGTGTGTGTGTGTGTGTGTGTGTGTGTGTGTGTGTGTGTGTGTGTGTGTGTGTGTGTGTGTGTGTGTGTGTATCCTGGTGGCCAAATGTTTGGACTAATGTACAGATTTTGCTCTTATGGAAAGAAATTGGTACTTTTATTCACCAAAGTAGCATTGATCACAATGTATAGTCAGGACATGACATGAAAAATGACTATTACAATTTGAAAATAAAATTTGGAACTACTTCAAAGAGTTCTCATCCAGAAATCCTTAACCTGCAGCAATGACAGCTTTGCAGATCCTTGGCGTTCTAGCTGTCAGTTTGTCTAGCTAATCAGGTGACATTTCACCCCTCGCTTCCTGTAGCACTTGTCATAGATGTGGCTGTCTTGTCGGGCACTTCTCACGCACCTTACAGTCTAGCTGATCCCACAAAAGCTCAATGGGGTATAGGTCCATAACACTCTTTTTCTTTTTGTTTCTTTGTCCATTCTAACCTTTCCTTTTTGATTTTCTGTTTCAATAGTGTTTTTTGTCTTTGCAATCTTCCCATAAGGACAGCCCCCCTGAGTCTTCTCTTTACTGTTGTACATGAAACTGGTGTTGAGTGGGTAGAATTCAATGAAGCTGTCAGCTGAGGAAATGTGAGGTGGCTATTTCACAAACTAGAGACACTGATGTACTTATCTTCATGTTTAGTGGTACATCTGACCTTCCACATCTCTTTCTATCCTTGTTAGAGCCAGATGTCCTTAATAATGTACACCTTTGTTTGAAATATTATTTTTTTTGGCAATTTCAAGCATTGTATAAACTTAATTCCTCAAATCAATGATTGACTGATGAGTTTCTTGAGAAAGCCGTTTCTTTTTTGACAATTTTGAACTAATATTGACCTTAAGACATGCCAGTCTAAACAAACACAAAGACAATGTTAAGCTTCATTTAACAAACCAAATAGCTTTCAGCTGTGATATAATGGAAATAAATTTTATATTACCAAATTAGCAATTTAGCATGATTACTCAAGGATAAGGTGTTGGAGTGATGGGTCTTGGAAATGGGGCCTGTCTAGATTTGACCAAAATTACTTTTTTCAAATAGTGATGGTGCTGTTTTTTACATCAGTAATGTCCTGACTATACTGATGTAAATCCAAATAAATGTACAAATCTTTATTTTAAAGGGTTTAAACGATGTTTTCCATGCTTGTTCAATGAACCATAAACAATTAATGAACATGCACCTGTGGAACGGACATTAAGACACTAACAGCTTACAGGCAGTAGGCAATTAAGGTCACAGTTATAAAAACTTAGGACACTAAAGAGACCTTTCTGCAGACTCTGAAAAACACCAAAAGAAAGATGTCCAGGGTACCTGCTCATCTCTGTGAACGTGCCTTAGGCATGCTGCATGGAGGCATGAGGACTGCAGATGTGGCCAAGACAATAAATTGTAATGTCTGGGAGGCAGGAAGGACAGCTGATAGGCCTCGCAGTGGCAGACCACCTGCACAGGATCGGTCTAACTGAATATCACATCTGTGGGACAGGTACAGGATGGCAACAACAACTGCCCGAGTAATACCAGGAATGTACAATCCCTCTATCAGTGCTCAGACTGTCCGCAGTAGGCTGAGAGAGGTTGGACTGAGGGCTTGTAGGCCTGTTGTAAGAGATTGTCCATACCAGACATCACCAGCAACAACGTCGCCTATGGGCACAAACCCACCTTCGCTGGACCAGACAGGACTTGCAAAAAGTGCTCTTCACTGACGAGTCATGTTTTTTTTCTCACCATGGGTGATGGTCGGACTCGCATTTATCATATAAGGAATGAGCGTTACACCGAGGCCTGTACTCTTGAACGGGATCGATTTGGAGGTGGAGGGTCCGTCATGGTCTGGGGCGGTGTGTGACAGCATCATCGGACTAAGCTTGTTGTCATTGCAGACAATCTAAACACTGCATTACAGGGAAGAAATCCACTTCCCTCATGTGGTACCCTTCCTGCAAGCTCATCCTGACATGACCCTCCAGCATGACAATGCCACCAGCCATACTGCTCGTTCTGTGCATGATTTCCTGCAAGACAGGAATGTCAGTGTTCTGCCATGGCCAGCGAAGACCCCAGATCTCAGTCCTATTGAGCACATCTGGGACCTGTTGGATCGGAGGGTGAGGGCTAGGGCCGTTCCCCCCAGAAATGTTCGTGAACTTGCAAGTATAGTATAATGTCTATGATTCTTCATTGTGTAATTAGATAAAATACCATTGTGAATTGTGTATAAAAAGAAGTCATTAAATAATAATTGTATTTATAACCCCAGTGAGCAAGCTGAAGGCGACTGTGGCAAGGAACACAAAACTCCATAAGATGTTGGTTAATGGGAGAAAAATAACCTCAAAACCAGAAACCAGACTCACTGTAGGGGCCAGTTCCCTTCTGGCTAGCATCATGAATATAATGCCAATATTACTTGTGTATAGTGCAAGTCATGGTTTTAAATTATTAAACTAAGTAAGTGTTAAGGGACAGTGTTTAAACATAGATTTTGTATGAACTGTAAGATTAATGACTAATGTCTTTGAAATCCATCCTGTATTAACTGCAGAAGTGCACATAGATGCAGTTGTCCTTGTTAATTGGCTGATGAAGGCTTTTGTTAACAATTGATAGTCTATGAATTCCATTTCATGAGTGTAGTCCATCAATAGACCAAGGTGATGCAGGGAGAGATCAGTGAGGTGCATCGTATTTCAACCTGGCTGGTAATTTCGGTGTGGTCCATCTCAAGTCCAAGGTTCAGACAATGGTATTTGAAGTATCCCATGTCTTATGGTTGGAGTTGGCACCAGTTCATCCTCTTAAGTCCATCATAATAGACTGAAGTGATTGGTCTTAGTTGTTGAATCTTTTTATGTTCATACAAATATTTAAACATGTTAAGTTTGCTGAAAATAAAAGCAGTTGAAAGTGAGAGGATTCTTTTTTTGCTGAGTTTATATATATATATATATATCGGGTATGTAGGATATTTGTTGCTTTTTTCCAGTAATGAGTTGAATACCATGGTAATACCATGTTTTATTTTTTTTAAAGTACAATGATAGTGATACCATGGTATTGTAGTACTATGTCAATATCATGGTAAGTGAAAAAGTTAATCCTCATACTGTAGAGTTGGGGTACTCTAGTTCGGACTCTAGTCTGAGTCACAAGTCAACAATTTTAATGGACTTGTATGCATTTTTACTCTGACTCGAGCCTTTAGGCTGAGTTCATGGTATTAGTGATGTAATGACAAAAAAATAACATTACATAGGGTGACCATACATCCTCTTTTTCCCCGACATGTCCTCTTTGTCAGACCTGAAAAAAGTGTCTGGCCGGGATTTCAGAATTGCCTCTAAATGTCTTGGATTTGTCTTTGTCTTCAGAATGATGTGCTCTCTACAGTTAGTACTATCATACATTCTGTGTATTTCAAATCAAATCAATTTATTGTCACTCAACCATATACACAAGTGCAACAGTGGGTGAAAGTCTTTGTGCAGAGCCAAGCAACATAGCAATCATGACAGAGATGAGACATACCAATTTACAATAAACATCAGATTTACACAATGCAATTTACATATCTAATATACACATAATTACACCCAACACCGTATACAAATAATAATATACAATGTACAGTATACAATACAAACAATATAGAATACATACACACAATATATAGAATACAATGTATGCAATACAAATAGTATATAAAATATACAGTAGGTTGTATGTCAGTTGCCAGTGTGTTGTTAAAAGAGAATATAATTTATGACAGTCCAGTGTGATATAATAAAATTAATAAAGTGCAGTGCTGATGTATATTGATCGTGAGAGATCATGAGTTCAAAAGTCTGATTGCTTGGGGGAAGAAGCTGTGCGGGTCCTGATGCTGTGATACCGCCTGCCTGATGGTAGAAGTGAGAGCAGCACATGGCTCGGGTGGCTGGAGTCTCTGATGATCCTCCGAGCTTTTTTCACACACTGCCTGGTATATATATCCTGGAGGGAGGGAAGCTCACCTCCGATTACGTGTCTGGCAGTTCGCACCACCCTTTGCAGGGCTTTACGGTTGAAGGCAGTGCTGTTGCAGTACCAGGCAGTGATGCAGCCAGTCAGGATGCTCCCTAAAGTGCTGGTGCAGAACCGTGTGAGGATGTGGTGGTTCATTCCAAACTTCTTCAGTGATCTCAGGAAGAAAAGGCGCTGGTGAGCCGCCTACACAATGGCCTCAGTGTGGACGGACCATGTGAGTTCCTCAGTGATGTGGACACAGAGGAACTTGAAGCTGCTGACTCTCTCCACCGGTGCTCCATTGATTGTGATGGGGCTGTGTTCTCTGTCTCTTCTCCTGAAGTCCACTGTCTTTTCTCCTGAAGTCCTCTGTCTCTCCTGAAGTCCAGTATTTCATACTGTACATCAGTTTTCATGCGTATATGTCCTTACATGTGATTATTTAGGTTGAGAGTGGCAGTGCACACTCTTTTAAAGTACTTTCTCTCTCTCTCTCTCTCTCTCTCTACCTCTCACTCACTCTCTCTCTCGCTCTACCTCTCACTCACTCTCTCTCTCACTCACGCGCTCTTCCACTCTCATCCAGAAACATCAGTAATGTAAGTACACTTTTAAAAGTACGTTCCCCAAATATTACAATTTTTAAATAGTTAAAATGTTTTAACAGTCTCAGCCATTTCTAACTGAAAATGTTGACTCTTATCAAGACAAAATCAAATATGCTATGTATTAGGGATGTTTAAACTAATATGATGGATGAAATAGACCATGAAAATTGTACAACTCAGTCCATTACATATTTGTAATGCAACCTCTGTGTGTTATCTGTAAAGCTGGCACTTGCGCTTCAGTGGCAAAAAAGTCAGAAAATACAATGAAGAACACAAGTGAGGGGAAGTCTCTATTCACCTATTATCCGTACTAAATATAATGTGAAAAGAACAACACGCCAGCTCAAGGAGTGTTTGATCTAAACTTAAGATCATGCAGTACGTGAACAAAACGGGAGGACTGAAAAGTTTGAAGTGTAGTAGAATAAAAATACATTTCTATTGGTATCTGATCTTTTCTGATTTTATTTTCTGTTTAATTTTATGGGCATTATTAAATGTTTTAATATTACCATTTAATAAATGTATTAAACACATTAAATGCATTTAATTAATTAAATTACATGTATTTTACCCATAATTTTAGACAAAACTAAATTGAATGGACAAATTGAAAAGGAAAAAACGAAATTAAAATGTGAAATAACAACAACTCTGGTTGTAATGACTAACACAGCTTTCACTTTCTTTAGTCTATGTTTGAGTGGAGGGGAAATATCAACAAGTAATTGAAAAAGTCAACAGAACACAATAAGAAGTGTGTAAATGGACAGTTTTGTCTTCATACAAATAAAGCATATGCTTTCATTCCAAAACAACTTTTAAATATGTTCAGCAGGATATTAATCATAAAATGTGAATATGAAATGCAACAGAGGTGTTTTTGTTGCATTTGTATTGACAAATTGTTTTTCTTAGTTGTGAAGGTTAAAATAAGCTTAAATAAGTTTACGGTTACAATTTTAATTCAGATTCATAAACAGATTTATTCAGACTCAAACTCAACTCGGCCTGTTATATACTCTGCCTTGAGTTTGACTCAAGGCCCCTTTTGGACTCAGACTCGATTGTTTAAAGACTCTGACTCGATTAAGGTGAACTCGAACCCAACACTATGACACTGTACCATGGTATGTATCAATGTCTACGCATCTGATTCCATCACTGTGCTATGGTACCACCACAGTACTTTTTGTAAGGACTATTACATTATGATTACTTCAATTAATTTACTGTTAATTATTATTGATTATTTTACTTATGCTCCTATCCCACCTCTGAATAAATCTCTTGTTAATTCATGACGATTTTACAGTTGTAAAATAGTTAATTTCAACAATAAAAAAATGTCTCACCACCCCATAATCTAACAAATAGATTTGTGCCACTATCATTGCAATTGTTTCATGTGTATTAGTATGTGAATATGAGCAGCTCTCTTTGGCTCTGTAATCACCAACATTTCTGTGATGGTGATGGTGTTTAATATACTCTAGAGTCTGTCTGTGGTTGAAGAGCTTGGATTGTAAGGCAGACTGTGTCGCTCTCACTGTCATTGTTTATTAAGTTTAAATGTGCTGTTGTATGGCTTGTGGAATCCGAGGGTCAAGCTTAGAGCAGACACTGGCATTTGTTCTGTATATGACCTCAAACAACTTGCAGACATTACAAAATACTCTCTTGGCTCCCTCAAAAGCTCTGTTTAGCTAAACAAACAGTTAATAGAAAGTTCAGCTGTACTTTTGTGGCGTGGAGCCCATCTGTCATTACATGTAAAGGTTGGTCTGAGGAATGCACAGTCAGAATCAAAAATGGAAGTCTAGCAATTGTTTGTCCAACGTGATATTTTTGAACAAGGAGCAATTTTCTGACCAAATATAAACGGTTTATGGGCAGTTTCACTAGATTTACCTCAGTGAATTGCAGAAAGTAGACTTAAGAGAATTTGTATTTAACATCAAAACAATTACACACTTTTAATTTAATGCTTCATAATGGCGCTGGGTCATTGGGAGACATGAAACGCTCTTGCAAATCATATTTGGCTGTCTTTTTAGGTATGAAGACCATGATGAAACATTAGTTGAATTATGAGTTGTGGTTGTTCCTGGTTACCTCATGAAGAGGTTTACATGCATACTAACACACTCGCTTTCTCATTGTTCTTGCTGAGAGAGGTAACTGTTGGGAAAGTGAGCTTTAATGGAAGGGGGAGAAAGACATGTTTGTATATTTGGCGGTCTGACGTCTCCTGAGGGCAGAGTTACATACTGGATGATTCACACACTCTGTATGACCAGATGGACTCAGAGGGGGTTCATGAGAATGAAATCTGAGAGAAAGTCAGAGGGAGAGGAGTAGAGTGGGTAGAGATTAAAAAAAAAAATGTAAAGGCATAAAAGAAAGAGCTTTTAAATATTCTCAATGATATACTGTAATATTTTATTGTATTTTTATTTTTGGGGGAGAATAAGGTAAATTATAGTAAGTTTAAATGTACAATATCTGGTTGTTCAGGCCACATAAACTTTTCTCCTCCCAAAAGAAACTATGTCAGCAGCAGAAGTTTAGGAGAGACAAAAGAAATGCACATAACAGCTGGAATGTGCCTACTCAATCGGATAGCAATCTGATTATTCAAGACGCAGGAAGTGACTGAGTGTAAATGGTTCCAAATTAATAGATAACAGATTATAGAGACAAGTATAGAAATAACATTCACTGAAGATAAAGTGTGAAAGGCATGGTAGAGAAGGAGATAACCGAGATGTCCTGAGGTGTGTGTCTTCAGGGAAGATTTATGTTATGCTGTAGAATGTCACAAGCAAACAGTAGGCCTGCTCCACCTGCTCTCACTCTTTCTCTCCATTTTACTATGTATGGGATTTGCTTTTTTGTTTAAACTGTTTGTACAGATTCTCAGTTAGCTACAAACTTCTGGACACTGTCAACTTTCCACTCTCTTTTCACACACATATACTTCCCCTCTCTCTAGCCCTCTTTCACACTCTTGACAAATTCACACCCATGATTCACCTTGGCTGGAAGATGTTTTTGTCAAATTTGACTTTTGTACATCTTTTCCTTGGAAGCAGCTTTGCTAAAGGATGATAAATTGCCTGCAACTGAAGTAGGCTGCATTTGTATGCAGTACATGTTGCCAATACAAACAATCATTGATGTCTTTAATAAATAATTTCTTCAAAATGAAATATACCGCACAAAACTAAAGAAATTATTTTTGGCCATGTATTTTAAAAGTACAAATATTCTATTGAAGATTATACTGAACGTTTTATTTATTTATTTATTTATTTTGTTTATTTATTTACGTTTTAAATGTTCTTAGGATGAAGATATTGGTAGTGAAAGTCGTGTAGTGGCATGTTGTATCTTTTTTATTTTTTATAAAGGCAATATACATTTGTATTGTGTTCTAATTTATGCAAAAACTCAATTACAATATTGTTATCTACATTTAAAACAATGTTTTGATATTTTTAAATGTTACCTTTTCCATTTTTGTTGTTTCACAAATTGTGTTGTGCTTCATAATCGTTTACATTTTTAAATTTAGCTATAAATCCTATAATGGGATGTTTAATGCAGGTGTAGATTTAAAGAGAGGTGAAGATTTTGTTTTGGTGGTTGTGATGAACAGATGATTAAGGAACGTGCCCCCTCCAATGTTCACATTAAATGTACACCACTACTTTAATCACAGATTCCACTGTGACAACTTACCCCCATATAGTGTGACCACAAAAGGTCAAAGTGTATTTAATTAACTGTATTTTTTTTCCTGTGCATTAACTGTTTCCATCCAAGATGTGAATGTATGTGCATAAACTGACTCAAAAATAAAAATACTCTGAGAAATATTCACGAGAGTGGAAGTATGACTAGGCCCGGTCTATTGTCACACTATTGTGCATTGTATTAGTATAAGTGGCATGTGAAATATGATAAAATATATATAAAAAAAATTATTTTATGCATACAATTTTATATCATGTGTATGCTTCACTTTCTGACAACTCTTCATATTCAGTCTTCTTTCACAGCTCTATTATACAATAATTGCTACCTGTAGGGGGAGCTAAAACTTAAAAAATGTAAATTTCTCTCATCACTAAAGAATAGCTATTCATTCATTTCTCTACCACGATTTATTCAAATATATACAATATATACATACATATAAAGATACATATATAAAAAAAAAAAAAAGTGTTGCTTTTTTTTTTTTTTTGTAATCTTGATGATTTCGGCTTACAGCTCATGGAAATCAAAAATCCAGCATCTCAAAATATTAGAATAAAGAATACAGAAATGTCGACTTGTAAAAAGTATGTTAATTTATGCACTCAATATTGGTCAGGGCTCCTTTGAGCAATAATTATTTGCAGTAATTCATGCAAGTGGTCCAAAGCCCTCTTTTCAGATGAAAGTCAATTTTGCATTTCATTTGGAAATCAAGGTCCCAGAGTCTGGAGGAAGAGTGGAGAGGCACAGAATCCAAGTTGCTTGAAGTCCAGTGTGAAGTTTCCACAGTCAGTTATGATTTGGGTTGCCATGTCATCTGCCACTGTGTTTTCTTAAGTCGAGAGTCAATGCAGCTATCTACCAGGAGATTTTAGAGCACTACATCCTTCCATCTGCTGACCAACTTTATGTACATGCGTATATGTAATTTCCGCATTTTGTTTTATTTTCAGGTTCTACAAATTGGTAGACAGTGTAAAGTGAAAGATGACAATGCAACCTATATGGCCAACTACATTGTATTGAAGTATTTGGATTTGTGACGTAACCTTCAGCTAATCTCTGTTGCTTATGCATACTTAACCCCTGTTTGCTGAAGTATTGGCTGGTTCATAATGGCTGAACCTGCCATTCTGTCTAACTTGATTCTACAGTGAACCCTTCGTCCATAATCGCATTACAGAACAACAAAAGACCCACTTCACGTCAGCTCTCTCTCTCTCGCTCTCTCTCTCTCTCTCCAAATACATAACTATATCAAATCTGCTCTGAGAGAGTAATCTAGGCTCCAGCTTGCATAATGACAATAGCAGCAATCATGTCTTTTTTGGGGGGGAGGTTTCAGGTAAATAATTCCTTCAGTTTGGTTGAAGCTGTTATCTTGCAATCCCTATGGTTCTATCTTATGTTTGATCAGTGGGTTTGTAGTGAACTGTTGCTATGACAAGATATGATGAGCAAGTTCGCAAGATAGTCTTTTGCTGTATTCTAGTGAAGCGCCTGCTTAGACATTATTTTATGGCGCTCCCGATAATCATTGGTGTTCCCGACACAAAGGCTATTCCAAAAGGTAGCCAGCAAGGTTAAGTTACCTACTGTTATTCAAGTAAATCATTTAAGTTTAGAAATAAGTTGCCTAATTTCGCCAAATTCTAAGGTAGCATCAAATGTTTCCTTAAAGGATATGGCAATTCCTGAATACAGTGCATTGCAACAAGCTCAGTGAAATGCAGCCTACTGTATACTGTAAATATATTAAATACTGCTAAAAATAGTTCCATATAATTCAAATGGACCATTTCACCCAGTACTTGGCAACACTTTAGCAACATGGAAAATTAAATAGTTTAGACTTTTATGTATAAGCACATGTACTCTTTCAGTCATATGTAGCAATAATAAATAAGCATTAGCATTAAGAAGAAATTTGTTGCTTCTGCATCAAACCTACACCATAGCCTGACGTACACCTCTTCAAAAATGTAATTGTGACACAGACCACAACCGCGATGATTGGTCCGCTGTGTTACCAGGGACAGCCCCCCAGCATGACATAAAAAGATATCTGAGGTAGTGTTGTATTTTATCCAAGATTATTTGATCTATGCATCATATATATCCACTGATCAGGGATTGTGTCAAATTGAACAAATGAATAACGTGACAAGACAATTCTGTTAACAACTTATAAACTCTGTCAAGGTTCCCACGCATCCTGGGAAACCTGGAATTTTGCAATTCAGTTTTCCATTCATGGAAAATGAGAAAATTTCTTAAATGTCCTGGAAAATAATTATTTGTCCTGGAAAATATTTGAGTATAATAAAACTGTTTGACTGTGTCTCTAACAAGGTTTTTGTTACATGTACAAAAACATGGCAATTATAGCAATTCGGGATATGTGTCAAATACACATTTGTATCGGTTTGTCACTGCTGGTGGCTGCGCATTGTGAAACAACATCAGCGGTTGATTGTCATGAACAAAGCCCTGTCAGGTACATTCTCTGCACATCTGCTATAGTTTAAGTGTTGATAATGTGCATTATATGATTATTTCATTCCAACATTGCTGTTTTGTTAACGACAAAAACATTTTGAGTCGTAAACTTAAGACAATGGCAATAGTCGAAATGCTGGGCAACAGGTATAATAGTATACACCTAAATACTACATACTTTGATGAACTCTTTGATGAAGCATTTTTAATCTATGGAGTTAAATTTGTGCCATAATTAAACAAACAAATGTAGCATTTTGCAAACAAACTCAATCTGCTTTGCAAAGGAAAAACCGACTCGCAAACAAACGCGATCTGCTTTGCAAAGGAAAACTCGACTCGCAAACAAACAGAAAGCAATGTGCAAATACAAAGGTCAATTTGAGTGAAAATGAGCAGAGGAGTAACAAATATGTATAGTGTTTTACAAATATAAATAAATGAGCCAAGATCATATTTTACAAATAAATACAAACCATCCTACAAATTGCTTGTAACCTTTAAACAAATACCAAACCTATTGCATACAAATGCATACCTGTCTGTTACGACTGTGCAGATGGCTTTTTATGAGATCCCTCGGCTCGATTTTCTCACAAATGCATCCAGGCAGATTTTCTCACAAATGCGTCCAGGCAGAGTTTCTCACAAATGCAGTAGATCCTCTTCCAAAACAGTAGATGGCGCTAAGCTATGCGATTAATTTACTGTTAGTCTCCGGGTATGGAAGCATATGGGTAGCAATATTCAATTTGACATTTAATGTGCAAAATGACAATGCAATATGTAAAATGGCAATGCATTCTGTATTTAAATTTACATTTTACATTACCATTCTAGCAACGTTTGGTGCAAAATGAAAATGAAATTACATAATTTACATTTGCCATTTCAGACACTCGTTTTAATATGCATTATTGAAACGCTTTATAAGTTGCAAAATTAAAATGAAAATGTATTACAGAAATGATTAGATATGTGTAACATGTTCAAGCAAAAACTGTGGCAAAATGATCATTCAAATTTTATTTTTCTTAATTGCATTTACACTCACAGTCAAGACACTTGCGATTGCTTTTTCATTAAATGTCCCGCAATGAATGTAGCAAAATTCAATGTGCACATTGAAAATGCATTCCAAGCCGATCAAGCCCCTGCCCGCCCCTCCGCCCTCTCCCACTGTAAGCTCAAAACACGTAACATAGCCATAACATGTTATGTTTACCTGTTGCCGAGCCCCGTCTTGATGCAGTGATTGAGGCGGAGAGGGCGGGCAGGGGCGTGATCGGCTCGAATGCATTTTCAATGTGCACATTGAATTTTGCTACATTCATTGCGGACATTTAATGAAAAAGCAATCGCAAGTGTCTTGACTGTGAGTGTAAATGCAATTAAGAAAAATAACATTTGAATGATCATTTTGCCACAGTTTTTGCTTGAACATGTTACACATATCTAATCATTTCTGTAATACATTTTCATTTTAATTTTGCAACTTATAAAGCGTTTCAATAATGCATATTAAAACGAGTGTATGAAATGGCAAATGTAAATTATGTAATTTCATTTTCATTTTGCACCAAACGTTGCTAGAATGGTAATGTAAAATGTAAATTTAAATACAGAATGCATTGCCATTTTACATATTGCATTGTCATTTTGCATATTAAATGTCAAATTGAATATTGCTACCCATATGCTTCCATACCCGGAGACTAACTCTAAATTAATCGCATAGCTTAGCGCCATCTACTGTTTTTGAAGAGGATCTACTGCATTTGTGAGAAAATCTGCCTGGATGCATTTGTGAGAAAATCGAGCCGAGGGATCTCATAAAAAGCCATCTGCACAGTCGTAACAGACAGGTATGCATTTGTATGCAATAGGTTTGGTATTTGTTTAAAGGTTACAAGCAATTTGTAGGATGGTTTGTATTTATTTGTAAAATATGATCTTGGCTCGTTTATTTATATTTGTAAAACACTATACATATTTGTTACTCCTCTGCTCATTTTCACTCAAATTGACCTTTGTATTTGCACATTGCTTTCTGTTTGTTTGTGAAGTCGAGTTTTCCTTTGCAAAGCAGATCGCGTTTGTTTGTGAGTCGGTTTTTCCTTTGCAAAGCAGATTGAGTTTGTTTGCAAAATGCTGCATTTGCTTGTTTAATTATGGCACAAAATTAACTCCATATTAATCCTTCAATAATTTAATACATAATTTTGAATCCACAAATTGCATTGCTGTTGTTTATACGGAGTGGTGGTGGCGTAGTGGCTAAAGCACAGGGCTGTTAATCAGATGGTCGCTGGTTCTAACCCCATGGCCACCACCATTGTGTCCTTGAGCAAGGCACTTAACTCCAGGTTGTTCCAGGGGGATTGTCCCTGTAATAATTGCAAACCAATTCAATAATTGCAAACCAATTCAAAAAGGCGGTTTATTCTTCTGCGTTGAACCTATATGCGGACGTCGGCTCCGCATAGTGGCCAACATGTTGGTTTGCATTTATAGTTCAACGTTGGTGTGTCTGTGTCATTTTCTGAGTACACAGCCAAAATTCTACTGTTTACTTAATTTCTGAAAGAACCATACATTTCAAGTAAGTCGCTTTGGATAAAAGCGTCTGCCAAATGCATAAATGTAAATGTTTATTTATGAAATGTATGGTTCTTTCAGAAATTAAGTAAACAGTAGAATTTTGGCTGTGTACTCAGAAAATGACACAGACACACCAACGTTGAACTATAAATGCAAACCAACATGTTGGCCACTATGCGGAGCCGACGTCCGCATATAGGTTCAACGCAGAAGAATAAACCGCCTTTTTGAATGGTTGGGAGCATGTTGCTATGTGGTTGATTAACGCGTTCTAGATGGTTGCTAGGTTTGTGCTAGGGCTTTCAGCGAGGTTAAGTGGAAATTTACTGGCCCAAATCAAAAGAATCCACCCCCATGTCTTTGATATTCCAGGTAGAAATCTGTGTTATCTTCATGTGTTCTGTCGTCAACCCGAGACTGTAAGTTTCCTGGCATTGTTAATTTAGAGTACGCTGAGATAAGTCAGACTCTTCTTTTCTCCTGGAGTGTAAGTGTGTGTGCGGAAATCACCACTCACCTGTTTGCCTCATTAGGGGGCTGGTATTTGGTGAGCTGTAAAGAAACATCAAAGTTAAGTTCTGAGTAATGAACCTCCATCACGCCTTGGACACTAATACTACTGAACATAGCAGGACTCATTACTCCCAACTGAGAGAAAGAAACAAAGAAAGAGTGGATGAGGGAATCCGGTGAAGCAGATGAATCAGGTTCACTCAGGAGATTCTAAACACATTATATCCTTTCTCAATGATAGACTGCATATCTAATATATATGAACCACCTGTTTTAATGACCAGCCTATATTTAGGATAATACTCTGATTAGAACTCATTAAGATTGATATAATGTACTCTGTTTGTTTACGCATTGATTCATAGGCATTTGAGAAACTGATTCGATTTTCAATTACAGTTTCAATTTAAATAGTTGGTAATTTGAATACAGTTACATTCAAAAATTAAAAAGAGATTGTTTTGCATTATATTGTCTTTATTTACATTTTTTATATTTAACTTTTCAGTTCAAAACATTAACAACATTTATCCATTTCCTGATAGCACACGTGCATCACCAACATGTTTATTTTAAGATGTCATTGTGTAGACCCAGTGGGGTTTTGAAGTACATTTGGAGCAGCCAATATACACTCACTGAGCGCTTTATTATGAACACCATGGTCCTAATAAAATGCCAGATGTGTTCTTCTGCTGTTGTAGCCAATCCATCTCAAGGTTCAACGTGTTCGATGTGTTGTGCATTCTGAGATTGTGCTATTATGCTCACTACAATTGTTTAGAGTGGTTATCTGAGTTACCCTATCCTTTCTGTCAGCTCTGGCCATTCTCCGTTGACCTCTCTCATCAACAAGGCGTTTCCGTCCGCAGAACTGCCACACACTGGATGTTTTTGGCACAATTCGGAGTACATTTTAGAAACTCTAGAGAAGCTTGATTGTTTTGTTTATTTCAAAATTTGTAAGACTGCAATTCATAGCACAACGCTATCGCATTCATAATTTTGCCACAAAGGGCACTTTACTGTAGCATACGTTAGTGTGAATGTCCACCTTTACCATGAGATTTCTTTTTCAAGTCAACTACTGTCATGGCGGAGCAATCGTTTGAAGAGAATATTGCTGAGCATGAAGATAAAGTCTGTATATTTATAGCAAATTACCTGAATAATAAAATATCCAGTTTAATGCCACAGGATTCTGAAGGTAACTCTATCACCCCATTGAGTACTGAGCTATATTACTGCCAAAGTAACAAGAATGCATGTTATGTATGCTCAACAGGACCACACGTTGGCAATGCGTTGACCAAGCACCTTTGTATATGCACACTTGCGTATGTTTCTGGTCTAAGGTAGCAAATCAGATATAAATGATTCAAAGTATAGAGCTCCATGTAATATACGATCTAAACCAATTATTGTATTTGACTCTTGAAATTTTTAAGAACCTAATTATATTGTTTTGTTAATGTCGCTGCTCCCTTTTAGTGATCCTTCCATAAACTACTGTCAGTTTGAGTGCTGGGGACCAGCTGCAAAGTGAGTGTCTATCTTAAAAGGCAGCTCTTAGAGTAGGCCATGGTTGAAGACACTTTCTCTCAGCCCTATCACACATCCACACACACTCTCACATATAACACAACCCCTGAAGGCCATACAGGGTCCTGGTGTCAACATCAGAATGGTGGGTACAAAGTTAGAATTCATTGTTATGGGTTCTGGGAGAAAGATGCAGAACGGCCGCTGTCAGTCACCCATTGTGGTGACAATAAGGGGTGCTCCCACTGCCCCTCTCTCCTTTGTGTTCTTATTGAATTATGGCACTGGTTCTCTTTGTGTTCTGGCAATAGTAATTGAAAACATCTGACTGAAAAGGTAGTCAGAAGAGAAAGGCTATGCCTCAGTGACTATGACTCCATTACAGAAGGTAAAGTCAGGGAGAGCAGCAGTAATTCAATTTACAGAGAGTCTGGGTTATGCGAGGAATCATCTTTGTGCATTGCTTTTAGTTGTAAACCTGCCTTAAACTGATGTGGAAAGTCTTAGATACATTTTGGGCAAAATTTAGTTGAGTGCGGTATTCCACGTAGAACTTGGAGTTATGATTCTCTTCAAATTTCTCTCTCTTTCTTTCTATCTTTCTCTAAATTAAAGTTTTTTTTTTATTGGCATGACAAATAATTGTGCTTTCGTTTTGCCAAAGCAATGGAAGCTGAGCTGCATACAAAGAAAATAGTGCAATATATAGACAAACAACAAAGAAATTAAAAGAAAAATTTAAAGAAAAATATATACAAAGTAATTGAGATGTAAATATAAATCAATAAAAAAAAAATACAGAATGCAGAATAAAACATTTAAGAGATAAAGGTAGTAATAATAATAATGCATAATTTTTTAGGTTGCTTTATTTGTAGGTGAGCAAATGTGTTGTGTATATGTTTGTTATTGTGATTTTTGTCAGATTAGCTGGAGCCAAAATAGCAAAAAATAAAGGAATAAAGTAACTTTAGTAATATTTGTTTTATTACATCATTTATTGTCAGCAATACTAATATAATATTATTATTATAAAAATAAATTTTAAGTATAACAATTATGTTATTATTTAAAAATATATAATATTAAATTTAACTTTAAAGAATCTTGTTTAATTTATAAAAAAACAAATATATATATATTTATTAATATTATACTGTATCATTATATGCTTATGTATTAATATTTTAAATTGAGTATATTAATTAATATTATAATATTATGTTCTACCAGTGTTTACGTGGGTTTCATCCGGGTGCTCCGGTTTCCCCTACAAGTCCAAAAACATGCACGTTAAATTAATTGGAGACTCTAAATTTTCCCGTAGGTGTGATTGAGGTTCCCCCAGCCACTGTGGGTTGTGTCAGGAAGGGTGTCCGGCGTAAAACTTGTGCCAAGTCAAATATGTGGATCACGGATGGTCCGCTGTGGTGACCCCTAACGAGAGCAGCCGAAAGAAGAAAAAGATTTTATAACTTTAATTTAATTTCTTGTTTTATTATATTATTTATTATATTATAGAATGTATTATTACCAATCACATTATTTAATACAATTGAAGTATTAAAATGATAAATTAATATAATATATAAAATATGTTATCCATTAGTATTCTAAATGTATTGTATTAAGTAATAATATAATATAAGAAAACATTTTATAATATTAAATAATATTTACAATTAAATATAAAGTATTATTTCTATAGTACACTTTATCAATATAATTAAAAGAAGAAGAAGAATGAAGATAAAATCAAGTAAAAATATTATAATAAAACATATCCCTCTTTCCCATTTTTCTGTGCTCATTTAATAAATGTATCTGCAATACTTTGGTCATACAGACAAATGTACACATGCCTATGTTTGAGTGTGAGTCTTCTGATGCCATAAAAACTGTCTCACAGAAATATAATGCCCACACACACACACACACACACACACACACACACACACACACACATGCTTCAGGAGGTATCAGTCTGGTTGTTTGCAAACAGACAGTATGGTATTGTCTCCCCATAAGCAACAGAATATTTCTGTATGTGTTAGCATCTGTATGTCAGATATTGGTTTGCAGAGAACCACATTTTTTTTGTTTGCAAAATAGTCTCTCTCTCTTTCTCTTTCATTCACTCACACTTTCTTTGTCAGGCAGCACAAGATGGTTAAGACACTGCTCTATTCACCTGCTTAATGGATTCTGATGTCCCTCTAAATGAGCCATAGTATTGTATTCCATAATGACAGCATTTCCAGAGTACTTCAGCACAAATTAAGTTTGAATTGGATTAAAATTATAGGACCCAGGGTATTTTTAAAAGCCTCAGACATCCATTTTCACCAATTCTCAGCCAGGAACAAGGGGCTATTTGAAGATAGGGTTAAATTATCTTCAAACAAACAGGCAGTTTGCTGTGGCAGTGTGGGGGAAACAGCTTTTAGGGAATTAGAGCCATGCTGATAATCCTGGAGTAAAGGAATACTGTAGCATTTGCTAATGGGGAAACCGGCTCTTTGTGGCTGGTCCTCTCTCTTAAAGAGATTTAAAGGAACAACAAATACACTCAAAAGCTCCCAAATTACAGTATTGATTAGTCGCTGTTCTCAGGCTTTTGAAAAGCCTTGATTAAAGCAAATTTATAGTTTTAGATCGTTAGCACCGTGCTTTTGACAAGTATGTATATTAACAGGGTTGTTTAATCTGCAAAAGCATTTTTTATTTATTTTTTTGCACTAGAATACATCCCTTATTACATACGTGAATCAAATAGAACCACACATTATCCTAAGAATAAGATTTGCAATCCAGTAATCTGAAAGCAAAAATTTGATGTTAAGTAACAGCAATTGTTACAAATGAATTTTACATGTATGCTGCAATTATTAGAGACTGGGAACTTAAGCCCCAGATGTTTGTGTTGGAGATGTTTGTGTTTGTCAATATGGAGAGCCAAATCAGAAGTGGAGATGTGATAAATTGCACTTTGATTGTTATCTGTTTACACTTAGACATGTGATCCGATTTAAATCGACACTTTAACAAGGTTTGTATTGTCTGGATTTGAAACGTCTGGAGAGAGGATGTTGGGGGATGAAATGGCCATTTGTTGTAGACCCTGTTGGAATGCTAAAGGCCAAAGTATGCTTCAGTTTTCATGTGCCGCTACGTCTTGTGCACAGTGCACGTGACGCAAATTCCATCAGCACAGTACGAGCATCGAATGCGTCTTTATGGGCTCGTGGTCAAAAGACAATACTTTGAAAGAAGTAATCGGAAGGGAACAGCGTGCTAAATAACGACGTAAACATTAGCCTTTAGAGAAGTATTAGCTAAGCTTTACACTTTGTCCTAACTAGGCACGTCATTATAAAGCGATAAGGCTATAATCACGAGAAACGATAAAAGCTAACCCTTCCATGTAAATCTGAGTCTTTGTCCTTACCAGCCGAGACTGTTGTCTGTTTTTGTGGCATTTGCGTAGTAGCCAAATCCACAGTTCCACAGTTACATCACATTGGTCCAAAATCTTGCTGCACGTTACTGTATATAAAACAACAAATATGTTCAGATTGGCTGTGATTGTGTAAGGTTACCCAACTTTTTTGCTTTTAGTGTGGACAGGCAAATTACTTGTTGCTATGGAAAACAGTTAAATTACCTGTAGTGCTACTATTTTTACATTACTACCATTTTCAAAATCCTGTGGAACCGTCAATATTTTGTCTTTACATTTACATTTATGCATTTGGCAGACGCTTTTATCCAAAGCAACTTACAGTGCACTTATTACAGGGACAATCCCCCAAAGCAACCTGGAGTTAAGTGCCTTGCTCAAGGACACAATGGTGGTGGCTGTGGGGATCGAACCAGCGATCTTCTGATTACCAGTTATGTGCTTTAGTC